>NC_064633.1:281657921-281976227 GCF_023864275.1 Schistocerca cancellata
TCGTTGTTATTAAACCTACTTACAAAATGTATGTAACGGAAACCAAAGAAAAATTTGGAATAGTAATTCAAGTTCAGGAAGAAGAAAGAAAAACTTTGAGGTTTGCCGATGACATTATAATTCTGTCAGAGAGAGTAAGGGACTTGGAAGATCATTTGTTCAGAACGGACAGTGTCTTGAAATGAGGATGTGAGATAAATATCAACAAAACCAAAACAAGGATAATGGAATGCGGCAGAAGTAAATCAGGTGATGTTGGAGGAATTAGATTAGGAAACGAGGCACTTAAAGTAGTACATGAGTTTTGCTATTTGGTCAGAAAAATAACGGCTGAGAGCCTAAGCAGGCAGGATATAAAATGTAGACTGGAAATGTCAAGAAAAGCATTTCTGAAGAAGAGAAATTTGTTAGCATCGAATATAGATTGAAGTGTTAGGAAGATTTTTCTGGAGGAATTTGTCTGGAGTGTAGTCATGCGTGGAAGTGAAATATGAATAATAATAAGTTTAGACAAGAAAATAATAGATGCTTCTGAAATATGGTACTACAGAAGATTGCTGAAGACTGAATGGGTATGTTACGTAACTAACGAAGAGGTACTGAACACAATCAGGGAGGTAAGAAATTTGCTGCACAATTTGACTAAAAGAAGGAATCAGATGATAGGACAAGTATTGAGATACCAAGGGATCACCAGTTTAGTATAGGAGGCATGTGTGTGTGTGTGTGTGTGTGTGTGTGTGTGTGTGTGTTTGAGGGGGGGGGGGGGCATAAAAATCTAAGAGTAAGACCAAGAGGTGAATACGGTAAGCAGATTCAGAAGCATGTAGGTTGCAATAGTTATTCGGAGATGAAGAGGCTTGCACAGGATGGAGTATCTTGCAGAACCACATCAAACCAGCCTTCGTACTGAAACACTAACAAAACTTAGAAAATCGTAAAACTTGTTACATATACTTAGAAAAAATTTCAGAAATGCACCTGTTTGGGAAAGGGGGGGGCGCAGCTTTGGCAACGTGTTGGCGGGTCCGGTGTTGCCAAGGTGGTTTGTGACTACATGTTACCAAGGTTGTTCCGAGTAAGCTGCAAAAGTTTCGCTGGGAAGCCTTTACACATCCTTCATACAGTCTCGAACTCTCCCCGGGTTCGATTCCCGGTGGGGTCAGGGATTTCCTCTGCCTCGTGGTGACTGGGTGTTGTATGTCTTTCATCATCATTGAGCCGCAAGTCGCCGAAGTGGCGTCAGCTAAAAAGGACTTGCAATTTCGGTGGCCGAACACCCCGCATGGGGTCTCCCGGCCAACAATGCCGTACGATCACTTCATTTTCAGTGGTTGTAGATCGCTGTAGCTACGCAGGAAATGAAGAGGCTTGCACAGGATAGACAGTACTTCATAGCTACATCACACCAGTCTTCGGACTGAGGGCACCAAGACCACAACACAAATACGAATATGTATGTTGCAACAAATTCATCGGTTGCTATTCTTAACTTTGTTGCTGAACAAAGGGATATGATTCCTTCAAATTCAAAAGGGATCAAATTGTAAAAATTATTCAATTAATCAGACGCGAATAAATTTTTATGTTACGAGTACATGTTCTGAGTGTAGTGGAACGAAACAAGCGCATTAAAACGTCTGGCAACAGGAACCCAAATCACCATATAGACAGCAGTTGAGTGCGGATTATGCAACTGCGCCAACGATAGGTGAGTGAGTGAGATAGAGGGAGAGAGGTGGAAATGGGTTATTGGAGGATCGTGAGAGCTCGTTCCAACTCGTAACTGGAAAAGCTTTCTTCCTTCGCGATGTGTGAGTGTAGTGTTTGAAATGTACATGTTTATCGCAAATGACTGTGAAGAGTGCGTGTTTAGCTTAATGTTCTGCTTGTGGATTTAATGAGAGAAGGAGGCGGATGATACCCACTGCCAATACATTTTCCGCTCCTCGGCGATCTTATCTTCCCCCTTCGAGAAACAGCTCAACAGTGTCAGTTTGTTAGGCACTATAGCAAGTTTTCTAATTTAAACAAGGTCACTAGCGCACAGTAAGCAACGATGATGTGCACTGCACAAACTCCTGGTCCTTGACAGGCAAAGAGCGATAACGAAAAACTTCTTGCACTGCTACCATGCTCGCTCGCATCTCGTGGTCGTGCGGTAGCGTTCTCGCTTCCCACGCCCGGGTTCCCGGGTTCGATTCCCGGCGGGGTCAGGGATTTTCTCTGCCTCGTGATGGCTGGGTGTTGTGTGCTGTCCTTAGGTTAGTTAGGTTTAAGTAGTTCTAAGTTCTAGGGGACTGATGACCACAGATGTTAAGTCCCATAGTGCTCAGAGCCATTTGAACCATTTTGAACCTGCTACCATGCTCGAAGCCCATGTCACTGTCTTTCATTAGCGTTCCCCAGTACAGCGGTGCATAAATGGAAAAAAAAAACTTCGTAAGTGCAGTTAGGACCCGCACACAGAGGGTTCTGCACAAACTTAATTTTGTGTATAGGTGTTCCATTTCGGGAACGAGAATTTCGACGATTTGTGCCTGTTATCGATATCGATACTGACAAGTACCAAAATATGTGACATAAATGGCCGTATCTTTTGACTGCTCACAAGCTTAAATTTTTTACACCGCAAATGGACCGCTGACTTTACTGACATAAATATCGACTTGATATCACGAGATAAAGAGGTCTTAACAGACCAACCGCCAAAAAATAGTCGGATAACATGACATAAAAATTCAGATTAACAATTCTTTCCCTTTTCCCTTTAGCTGTATTGTAATACCTTGCTTCCTGCCAAATTTCACGATTATATAGTCCCTGGCCAAATTATTAGACGCACTGCACATTTTAATGTTATTTGTAATAATTACGTGTTGAATACTATATTTAATGCGATTAATCGGAAAATTTATGGCAATTATTCTGGGCATTTGTTACATTGTTGAATTTTCTGTCTGTTGTTGCTACGTGACATTGGATTGTTGACTTATTGTAGGTATCAATGTGCAGAGTACAGCTTACAGGAAAGGGCTGTTCAGTGGCATTATCGCGTGTAATTGGTATAATACTTTGTTCGCTTTGGTTATCAATTTCTTAATATCGACATCACAACTGATTGTTTAACAGCCAGATATTACTAATTGTGACTTTTAAAAATGGGTAAAAGAGCGGACATTTTCACCACTTAAAAAAGCTGAGGTCAAAGTCCCTGTTAATACGAAGATGTATTACAATGGGGAAATTTCACGAAGGTTGGAAATGTCAGAAGCTAACGTGAGACGCATAAGAAGAAAGGTGATTCAGGTGAAGAACTGAGCCCCAGAAGGAAGAATAAATGAGGAAGAAAACCAATTTTCAACCCCAGGTCAGAAAGATTTCTCAAAAGAATTTGTCCAGAAAACATATCCGCAACAACGTAACAGATAAAATCTCAACTGTTCGCAAAAAGTTGAAGGATATTGATTTCAAGGCCTGTTGACCAGCTAGAAAACCAAAGTTACCAGTCTGCTAGACTGGGCAGGTAATGGTCCCGACATGAACCCCACAGAAAATGTATGGGAACTAATGAAGAGGTAGGTGGCAAAGATGTCATCACAACAAAAACACAGCTCTTGGAGAAGATCATCCATACTTGGTGTCATTGTCCACAAATGCAGGACACAGTACAGCCCTGCATCTACAGTATGCTAACGTCGTATTAAGGCTCTCATAGCTACTATAGGTGGCTCAACAAGATATTAAAACTAATGTTTTCACTCTCACAATATTTTAATTTTTGATGTAATTATTGAAATAAAATATTTTCAACAAATAAAGAAATACTACGTTTTATTTGTTTGTTATATCACCTTAATTATGAAGTAGACTACACATAATCATTTTATCTCAATTCATGTGTTAAAAAAAATTCGTTAGGCTTAAATCAATATTTTCTTAAAAACTGCAGTGCGTCTAATAAATTGACCAGGTTCAAAAATGGTTCAAATGGCTCTGAGCACTATGGGACTTAACTTCTGAGGTCATCAGTCCCCTAGAACTTAGATCTACTTAAACCTAACCAACCTAAGGACATCACACACATCCATGCCCGAGGCAAGATTCGAACCTGCGACCGTAGCTGTCGCGCGGTTCCAGACTGTAGCGCCTAGAGCCGCTCGGCCACTCCGGCTGGCAATTGACCAGACACTATAGGTCAAAGGTTTTGGTGAATGAGTTCGCGATTATCAAAATATGTGACATAAATGGCCGTATCTTTTGACAGCATTGACTTAGAAACTTAAGTTTCGTGCACCGCCAAGGAACCGTAGACCTTAGTGTGTGACATAAATCTCTACTTAATACGTCTACCCGCCCCTGAGAAAAACTAGTGTCAGACAGTCAGACTGACGGGACAACGAAGTGAGCCTATAAGGACTCCGTTTTACCGACTGCAGTACGGAACCTTAAAAACCTTTATTTAAATTTTATCCACCAAGGTGGCGCGGCATTAAAGACACTGGACAGGTACTGACAGGAGAAGCTATTAAATACATTCCTGACATCTTGATTGAGTCATTCATTCCCACAACTGCTAAATGGATGTTAGCAAGACGAAGGGCCGATTCCTTACGTACCCGCCATTGTTGTTGAAAGACATATTCGTAATATAACGCTCAAAATATTTTTGCCATTCTGATCCCTAACAGAAGCCTCCTATCGACGAGGAAACACGTAATGTAGGGTGCTGGACACTGCACAGTTGTGGCGTGTCAAAGAGACCAGGATGCGGAAAGGAAGATAACGAAACCCAGCCTCACCGCATGCGATAAGCAATACTTGGAAAGAGAACTATGATGACAGTATGGGCAGCGCGTAATGTACTTGCAGCAGCAAACATGAGTAACATAGACTTCTTTTCTTGCATGTTGATGAAGCATTGCTTGATAGACTAGATGTGTGGAACATAATGAGATCTAAGTGAAACGTTCTCAGACTGGCGGTGAAGTACTTTTTTTCCAAAGAATTCTTACTGTTTGAGGTATTTCTCTTGTAAAGTAACACACTTCGACCAACTTTTTTCCCGTGAGTACACTCCATCTACACCTAAATACCTACACTGCAATCACTGTGAAGTGTAAGGCAGAGGATTGCTTCGAATAGTACCATTCTATAAGGTTTCTTCCCATTCGAGTGGCGTGTGGAGAGCGAGAGGAAAGAATACTTAAATGACTCTGTGCGTGCTGTAATTGTTAGTCTAATCTCACGTCGACTATCTCTAAATTCTTCACTTAAAACTGGTTCTTGGAACTTCGTACCAAGTGGACAACCGTGGGACAATGTGCGTCTATCTTCAACAAGAGTCTATTGATTCAAGTTTTACAACACTTCCATGCACTCTCCCGTGAATCAAACGAACTTGAGACCATTCTTTGTATACAATTTGACAGTCACAGGTGAGTTACTAACACTGCAACTCCTCAGTATGCACCTGCCACTGGTACCAGTGGTACCACTGAACATATTTCTTTGAGGGTATTCCAATTTTTCGCCAGTGTAGGTAACTGCATGACATGCAAAAAGTCTAACGTTGCTCTTAATATTATCCGCCATGTCAATATGCAGTAGGAACAACAGGAACTCCAGCACACAGGTTTGAGGTTACTTCCAATTCTGTCAATGAATCTCCGTCCAAGCATACATATGCATCCTGCCCACAAAGAAATAATCAATCCAGTCACCAATTTTGTTTGATATCCTGTATAATCTTACTTTTGTCAGTAATCGTTAGTGTGTTACTGAGTAAAACGCTTTCGGTAAGCCAAGAAATACTGCAGCCACCTGAGTGCTTTGATCCATGGCTTTCAGTATGTCATGTGAGAAAAGCGCAAGATGCTTTTGAACGAGTGAGCTTTTAGGAAATAATGCTGGCTGAACTGAAAAAGGACATTTTGTGCGAGATATGTCGTCAAGCTAGAGCTCAGAGTATGTCCGAGAATTCCACATCAGATATAAGATAGGACAGTAGTCTTGTGGATCACTTTTGCTACCCCTCTAGTAGACGAGTGTTGTCTACACTTACTTCCAATCGCTGGGCACAGTTTTTTTGCTCAAGGGATATTGTGGTTAAAGTAGGAGGTAACTAGACTCCAAATTCTGTATAGCCTCTGACAGGGATTCCATCGGGCGATAAGACTTTTACTTTTAACGATTTCAACTCTTTCTCAGCGTCACCGGCACTAATATCCGTATCGCTCATATCTACAATGGTGCAAGAAGTGTACTAAGACTGTACTTGCGTATCTTCCTTAGTAAAGGAGCAATTGAAAGCTGAATCATCGCGTTTGCTTTGCCGCCCTCAGTTTCAGTTCCTGGGTTATCCATGATTCTGTGGACACAAACTTTCGTGCCACTAACAAACTTCACGAATCACCCAAATTTCTTTGGATTTATTCACATGTCTTTCGATGAAATTGTGCTACGTTAGTCACTGAATGCTTCATGCTATGCCCCCTTAACAACCAAACATATTTCCTTCAATATTTACCCATTTATAGACCTATGCTTTGTTTTACACCTTTTATGCAGTAGTCTTTGTATCTTTAGATGTTTCTATACTGTGATCAAATACCAAGGACTGTTCTACTAGGTACGTCTATTAGGTTCATATCTATCCAATGCAAGGTCATCTATTCTTTTACACTTAATTCATAGTTCTTCTAAATCAGGGACAGCCAAAAATTCTGCACAGGTGCGAAGATCTTGCACACTTGTGGGGATTGCTGTCGCCAATCTCCCCCTTCCTCTATCATGCAACGCTGGCTGTACACGAAGAGGGGAAAGAGGAGAAAGAGCGAGAGAAACTGGAGCACTCTTCATGGCAATGTAATCTCTGGGGAAACTTAAATGGCTTGCTTGTGGCTTCGTTTCATATTTCACGTTTCTCAACAACACAAATCACAAAAAAACATATTTTCATTATTATTTAGTAGTTTTTGGCTCGTTGAAGACATAATAAAAATATATGTCTCGTATGTCGATATATGGGCAGATATAGACAATTTCGCAGATTTTCGTCACTCAGGTTGTCACGTAATCGGAACAACACATTGTATCACGTTTGCAACTTCATTATGGAGACATGGAAATTATTTTCAAGGAAAACAACCAAGAGCTCTTCGACAGTTTAAGTGTAAAAGGATTTGCCTTTTAAGTGGGAATTACACTGCAGACTAATCAGTTCCCTTTGCACATACACAGTAATGTTCTCAACTGAAACACCAAACTGTCTCGAAAACAGCTCAAAAACGCATGTCTTCAAAACGTTTAGAAAACGGTTCTTGTGATTCATTCAACGCCAGAATTCTTTAATATTCACATTGCCTTTAATCTCAGTGAGTGTAGGAAAGTGGACGGTATATTCCATCAGAAGTTTCGCTTCCTCAATGTGATTTTCTTTTTAAATGCATGCTCACGCTCGCAACTTGTAACTGTAGGCAGTGTTCAGTAAAGTCCCCTTCAGATGCGAGGTCTGAGTTGATCCCAGACATTCTAATTTTCGTTCCTGCTTTCCTTTTTCCTTCATAAATTCAACAATAGCAGATGTTGATTCGAAAAAGATCGTTGACTTAACTAACGTAGTTCGTAGCAATATACGGGCAACTAAATATCTCGAAAATGACGCATAGTACGAAAAAACTGTTCCAATTGAAAAGTTAATAAAAGCAAAGGTGACATTCGTCTGTGCTACAACTGGCCACCTCCAAACCACCTCTCCAGAATACACGGGATAAACTTTGTATTCTCAAATGGAACCCCACCATTTTTATTGCGTACTCGGATTCTACGCCGAAAAATACATAGCGTTTACCGATACCGTTATTTTTCTTTCATGGTGGATGACACTGAAATCGACACATATCAAGTGTCACTGTTTTTACAATTACGACCCTCCGCATTTGCTTCTACACTTCATTTACGATGTAAATGTAAACCGAGTGTGCTGACGGTTGATACTGGTGCTCAAAGGTTACTGTTTTCTTCATATTGAAACAAAACAGTAAGGAGATGTTACTGTTTTGTTTCAATATGAAGAAAACAGCGGCTGAGTCTCACCGAATGCTCTCAAGTACGTGTGGTAAGCACGCTATTAGTGGAAGAATGTGTCGTGAGTGGTTTCAACGCTTCAAGGATGGTGATTTTAACGTCGTAGACCAGCATAGTGGTGGAAGAGAGAATTTTTCGAAGATGTAGAAGTGGAGACATTGCTGAGTGAAGACTCGCGTCAAACTCAAGAAGAATTGGCACGATTATTGGGAGTGACACAGCAAGCCATTTCAAAACGTCTCAAGGCTGTCACAACAGATGGCTGCTGGTCATCTCTACCAGGACTACAGTGGGCCTGTCCACACTTTCTACAAGGACTGCAGTGGGTCTGCACCTCTGGTGGCCCACCAATACCATACTCTCTACCAGGACTACAGTGGGTCTGCTCTGTGATGACCTACCTACCAATATTCATCAACTTCGACTGACTCTGCTGTGGGTTTGCTCTGTTGTGGCCCATTACCTGTCAGCATGTCAAGTGTCAGCACTGTCTTTCCGTTGGAAGGACAACACTACTTCTTCAAGACTCCATGGAAATCCACTACTTCCGTGTGCATTTTCTTTTACTGCTCAGACTATGAAAAAAAAAACAAAAACCACTGAAATTTTACTGTGATGAACAATCTGGACTGTCTTTATGGACTGTGAGAAAATTTTAGCTTTTGACCAACATTGTATAAATAAGTGTGTGCATTTGATATCTTTGTTATTGTAATTATGAAAAATTTTTTCAAATCATTATTGGCCACTGCCCAAAAATATTTTGTAAAATTTTTTGTGGGGAGCATGGGGGCTATGTAAGTAGGCTGTTTATGTTTTCTTATTGGCAAAGTTACGTAGCGCTCTATATGAAAATCACTGGCTGTGCTGTGTGCAGTCTGTGGCTAGTTTGCATTGTTGTCTGCCATTGTAGTGTTGGGCAGCGGCAGCTGGATGTGAACAGCGCATAGCGTTGGGCAGTTCACGGGAGTGCAAATGCGACCTCCCACTCCTTTATCCGCCATGATAAATCTCGAGCTGTGACGTCACCTGGCAGCTACTGCAGTTTGTTTACAACGGTGTCGCTCAGTGTTTCTACCGAAGGCGTGCATGCGAGTTCGTGTTACACATTAGTTTGTGTGTAATTATTGTACTGCCGAGTGTTCTACATCTACATCTACATCTATACTCCGCGAGCCACCTTACGGTGTGTGGCGGAGGGTACTTATTGTACCACTATCTGATCCCCCCTTCCCTGTTCCATTCACGAATTGTGCGTGGGAAGAACGACTGCTTGTAAGTCTCCGTATTTGCTCTAATTTCTCGGATCTTTTCGTTGTGATCATTACGCGAGATATATGTGGGCGGTAGTAATATGTTGCCCATCTCTTCCCGGAATGTGCTCTCTCGTAATTTCGATAATAAACCTCTCCGTATTGCGTAACGCCTTTCTTGAAGTGTCCGCCACTGGAGCTTGTTCAGCATCTCCGTAACGCTCTCGCGCTGACTAAATGTCCCCATGACGAATCGCGCTGCTTTTCGCTGGATCATGTCTATCTCTTCTATTAATCCAACCTGGTAAGGGTCCCATACTGATGAGCAATACTCAAGAATCGGACGAACAAGCGTTTTGTAAGCTACTTCTTTCGTCGATGAGTCACATTTTCTTAGAATTCTTCCTATGAATCTCAACCTGGCGCCTGCTTTTCCCACTATTTGTTTTATGTGATCATTCCACTTCAGATCGCTCCGGATAGTAACTCCTAAGTATTTTACGGTCGTTACCGCTTCCAATGATTTACCACCTATGGCATAATCGTACTGGAATGGATTTCTGCCCCTATGTATGCGCATTATATTACATTTATCTACGTTTAGGGAAAGCTGCCAGCTGTCGCACCATGCATTAATCCTCTGCAGGTCTTCCTGGGGTACGTACGAGTCTTCTGATGTTGCTACTTTCTTGTAGACAACCGTGTCATCTGCAAATAGCCTCACGGAGCTACCGATGTTGTCAACTAAGTCATTTATGTATATTGTAAACAATAAAGGTCCTATCACGCTTCCTTGCGGTACTCCCGAAATTACCTCTACATCTGCAGATTTTGAACCGTTAAGAATGACATGTTGTGTTCTTTCTTCTAGGAAATCCTGAATCCAATCACAAACCTGGTCCGATATTCCGTAAGCTCGTATTTTTTTCACTAAACGTAAGTGCGGAACCGTATCAAATGCCTTCCTGAAGTCCAGGAATACGGCATCAATCTGCTCGCCAGTGTCTACGGCACTATGAATTTCTTGGGCAAATAGGGCGAGCTGAGTTTCACATGATCTCTGTTTGCGGAATCCATGTTGGTTATGATGAAGGAGATTTGTATTATCTAAGAACGTCATAATACGAGAACACAAAACATGTTCCATTATTCTACAACAGATTGACGTAAGCGAAATAGGCCTATAATTATTCGCATCTGATTTATGACCCTTCTTGAAAATGGGAACGACCTGCGCTTTCTTCCAGTCGCTAGGTACTTTACGTTCTTCCAGCGATCTACGATAAATTGCTGATAGAAAGGGGGCAAGTTCTTTAGCATAATCACTGTAGAATCTTAAGGGTATCTCGTCTGGTCCGGATGCTTTTCCGCTACTAAGTGATAGCAGTTGTTTTTCATTTCCGATATCGTTTATTTCAATATTTTCCATTTTGGCGTCCGTGCGACGGCTGAAGTCAGGGACCGTGTTACGATTTTCCGCAGTGAAACAGTTTCGGAACACTGAATTCAGTATTTCTGCCTTTCTTCGGTCGTCCTCTGTTTCGGTGCCATCGTGGTCAACGAGTGACTGAATAGGGGATTTAGATCCGCTTACCGATTTTACATATGACCAAAACTTGTTAGGGTTCTTGTTTAGATTGTTTGCCAATGTTTTATGTTCGAATTCGTTGAATGCTTCTCTCATTGCTCTCTTTACGCTCTTTTTCGCTTCGTTCAGCTTTTCCTTATCAGCTATGATTCGACTACTCTTAAACCTATGATGAAGCTTTCTTTGTTTCCGTAGTACCTTTCGTACATGATTGTTATACCACGGTGGATCTTTCCCCTCGCTTTGGACCTTAGTCGGTACGAACTTATCTAAGGCGTACTGGACGATGTTTCTGAATTTTTTCCATTTTTGTTCCACATCCTCTTCCTCAGAAATGAACGTTTGATGGTGGTCACTCAGATATTCTGCGATTTGTGCCCTATCACTCTTGTTAAGCAAATATATTTTCCTTCCTTTCTTGGCATTTCTTATTACACTTGTAGTCATTGATGCAACCACTGACTTATGATCACTGATACCCTCTTCTACATTCACGGAGTCGAAAAGTTCCGGTCTATTTGTTGCTATGAGGTCTAAAACGTTAGCTTCACGAGTTGGTTCTCTAACTATCTGCTCGAAGTAATTCTCGGACAAGGCAGTCAGGATAATGTCACAAGAGTCTCTGTCCCTGGCTCCAGTTCTGATTGTGTGACTATCCCATTCTATACCTGGTAGATTGAAGTCTCCCCCTATTACAATAGTATGATCACGAAACTTCTTCACGACGTTCTGCAGGTTCTCTCTGAGGCGCTCAACTACTACGGTTGCTGATGCAGGTGATCTATAGAAGCATCCGACTATCATATCTGACCCACCTTTGATACTTAGCTTAACCCAGATTATTTCACATTCGCATTCGCTAATAACTTCACTGGATATTACTGAATTCTTTACTGCTATAAATACTCCTCCACCATTGGCGTTTATCCTATCCTTGCGGTATATATTCCATTCTGTGTCTAGGATTTCGTTACTGTTCACTTCCGGTTTTAACCAACTTTCCGTTCCTAATACTATATGCGCACTATTTCCTTCAATAAGAGTTACTAATTCAGGAACCTTGCCCTGGATACTCCTGCAGTTTACCAATATTACGTTAACTTTTCCTGTTTTTGGTCTGTGAGGACGGACGTTCTTTATCAACGATGATAATGTCCTCTCTGGTAAGCCGTCAGGTATTTTATCGTTTCGCCCAAGGGGGGGTCCCTCTAACCTAAAAAACCCCCGTGTGCACGCCACACGTACTCTGCTACCCTAGTAGCTGCTTCCGGTGTGTAGTGCACGCCTGACCTGTCTAGGGGGGTCCTACAGTTCTCCACCCAATAACGGAGGTCGATGAATTTGCAACCATTATAGTCGCAGAGTCGTCTGAGCCTCTGGTTTAGACCCTCCACACGGCTCCAAACCAGAGGACCGCGATCGACTCTGGGCACTGTGCTGCAGATATTAAGCTCAGCTTGCACTCCGTGTGCGATGCTGGTTGTCTTCACCAAATCAGCCAGCCGCCGGAAGGAACCAAGGATGGCCTCAGAACCCAAGCGGCAGGCGTCATTCGTTCCGACATGTGCTACTATCTGCAGCCGGTCACACCCAGTGCGTTCAATAGCTGCCGGAAGGGCCTCCTCCACATTACGGACGAGACCCCCCGGCAAGCACACCGAGTGCACACTGGCATTCTTCCCCGACCTACCCGCTATTTTCCTGAGGGGCTCCATAACCCGCCTAACGTTGGAGCTCCCTATAACTAATAGGCCCGCCCTCTGTGACTGTCGGGACCTTGCCGGAGAATCGGCCACTGGCCCAACAGGCGAGGCATCCTGTGGTGGCTCGGAAACGATGTCATCACCACTAGGAAGCACCCCGTACCTGTTGGAAAGGGGTAAGGCAGCTGCCACGCGGCCAGATCCCACCTTCGCCTTTCGGCCAGGCACGCGCGAGCCCACCACTGTCCGCCATTCACCCTGGAGTGATGGCTGACCGGTAAGATGCTCACTGCCGGAAGACGCAGCGACATCAGGGGTTCCATGTGATTCCAAGGCCACCGAAGTAGGCATAGGTCTCACCACAGTTGCCCCAACGCCACTACGAGCCGACGCCTGCGCCTCGAGCTCGATGAGCCTAACAGACAAAGCCTCCACCTGCCCCCGAAGAGTGGCCAATTCTCCTTGCGTCCGCTCACAACAACCACAGTCCCTACACATGACTATGTTTACCCTACCCTATACGGTGACAAATTCCCAAGATAATCTTCTGATGAGCTACTCTGATAATCAAGAAACACTCACTGAAATACGAGACGCGAAAACTACGCTAGGTTTTCCCAGAAAAACTATTTAAAAGCTAAGCGCAGCAAATAAGTACAAAAACGGCTGGCTGTCACAAGACAACTGCTGATTCAAGTGACTAGTGGCTAACGGCCGCGAAATAAACAAAGACGGTTTTAGGGCGCTTTCTGTTCTAAACGATCAAGAAAACACTAAGAAATCTAACACGAAAACTACGTAAAGTTTTATCAAGAACTGTTAGTTACTATGCAGAGCAGATAAACACAAATAGAATCCCTTCCTTAGTGGAAGGTCGTAAACAAAATGCAAAATAAACGCTTTATACAAACAGTACTCGCTGCTGCTGGTGCTCTCGCTCTGGCTGTCACAAGACAACTGCTGATTCAAGTGACTAGTGGCTAACGGCCGCGAAACAAACAAAAGACGGTTTTAGGGCGCTTTCTGTTCTAAACGATCAAGAAAACACTAAGAAATCTAACACGAAAACTACGTAAAGTTTTATCAAGAACTGTTAGTTACTATGCAGAGCAGATAAACACAAATAGAATCCCTTCCTTAGTAGAAGGTCGTAAACAAAATGCAAAATAAACGCTTTATACAAACAGTACTCGCTGCTGCTGGTGCTCTCGCTCTGGCTGTCACAAGACAACAGTTGGAAAGGAATTGTTCCGTGAGTCTTGTAGCTTCGTTCTTGGAATTATGTCTACAAATACGTCGTAATGTGCAGTTGCTGAATGTAGTAATAGTGGACGTAAGACTGAAGGCGTAATTTATCATCGTTTTCCAAAAAATGTTGAACTACAGCGTAAGTGGGTTGCTCGTTGTAAACGAGAGGACAAAATTAATGTTAATAATGCAAGAGTTTGTTCTGAACATTTTTGTGAAAGCGATTAGAAACGAGACTTGCAGAATGAATTGTTAGGTCTACCTACACGGAAACTGCTACAGGATAATGCTACTTCGTCCCTGAAAATACCAAACTGGCACGGAAATGTATTCGAAGTTCCAGGTCCCAGCACCGCGAATGTTACCGGTAGTGTTCTAACAGAGAGAGAACGTCGCTGTGACACTAGAACAGTAAAAAAAAGAGCTCTCTCAACGTTGAAAAATTTATCTCCCAAGAAAAGTAAGCTGGACAAATCCAGCAACACAGACCTTTTTACTGATCCACTAATTTCACTTAAAGACCAGGAAATTCAAGCACTGAAGAAAGAATTGGTTAGTTTGAAGATTAAAAATGTTCGACTGGAACAAAGAATTAAGTCCATGAAAGAAGTTATAAAGCAAGCAACATCTATAAAACCTAATGTGTCTCACACTAAGAAGCACAAATGTGTATACTCGGATGTGAGAAGTACAATTTCTCAGTGTTTCACACCAGGACAAATTCGTTGTCTGTTAAAGAAGAGGAAGCAAGCAAAGTGGTGCTCAGAGGACATTGCAAATGCTCTCACATTGAGAGCTTTGTCTCCTAAAGCATATGCCTACCTGAGGAGGAAGAATTATCCTTTTCCCCTCAGATCAACACTCCAGACACGGACGAAACAGTTCAAGTGCCGACCAGGTGTTTTGAAACCAGTTTTGGAGTTAATTAAAAGTAGGTCAGAAATGTTTACATCATTAGAGGCGATTGGTGTCCTAAGCTTCGACGAGAGACCACACAACAATGTCCAAGTCGTCATGGTTCGCAGCTTGTTTTCAAAATGGAAGCAGCCAGTGTATTATGACTTTGATGTTGCAATGTCTAGTGATTTGTTGCAGAATGTCATAAAAGAAGTTGAAACAGCAGGAATCCGTATTGTAGCTGTTACGTGTGACATGGGACCAAAAAATATGAATGTGTGGAAGCAACTTGGTGTGTCTACATCCAAGACATTCTTTTAAAACCCTGTTGATCACAGCAGAAAGTTTGGGTTATTTTTGATGTTCCAGATTTGCTTAAGTTATTAAGAAATCATTTTCTTGATGACGGAATCACTTTGCCTGATGGTACTGTGATTACAAAAATGGTTATAGAAGATCTTCTTCGACATCAGAAAGGCGATCTTTCGATCAATCACCACATATCGGAGGTTCATCTTAACGTTAGTGGACGTGATCGTCAGAATGTCCGAAGGGCTGCACAGATATTTTCACGTCGCACTGCCCAAGCTGTGAGATATGTTCTGCATAAAGATCGCGAAGGAAGCTTCATTGACCTCGTGAACGATGTTTTCGATGTGCTGAATTCGAGATACCCTCAAGATGAGAAAGCTCCCCTTAGAAGTGGTTACGGGTTTCATATCAGAAGTCAGGAAAACTCTCTAAAAAGATTTCTTGAAATGTGCTCTAGTATGCGAGTAGGAAAAAGAAACAGTCTTCTCCCATTTCAGAAGGGATTCATTATATCAATAAATTCACTTTTTGGACTTTACAATGATATGAAAAATTCCGGAGCGACTTATATATTGACAGCCAGACTTAATCAAGATTGTCTGGAAAATTTCTTTTCCAGAATCCGTGGCCTTGGTGTCTTCTACAACAATCCCACTCCTTTCGAGGTGAAAAACAGAATTCGTTTATTGATACTGACTGGAAGTGCAAGTGACATACCTTTGTCTTCTGGTGCTTCGACTTCAGAGGACAGAAATGAGAATTCTGCTTCTGAAAACTACCCGACACAAGCTGATGAAACTGAGGAAGATTTTGCACGTTTTCTCTCGAGTGAATTATGTATAAGAGTAACTGATAAATCATTTGACGTCGCTACAGATGACGAAAACTTGCTCTTAGATTTCGAGCTCAGTGATTCAGTGTGTACCAGTGAAGACATGAATGACGATGCTCTAAAATATCTAGCAGGATATATAGCATTCAAGTGCAAAAACGTTGACAGTTCTTTGGGAAATACAGCAGGGCAGTGTGTTGTTGATACAGAATTAAGTCTGAAGCAAGACTGGATTACCATTATTTCAAAAGGGGGCCTCATTTCTCCCTCTACTGACTGGTTTGCTAAAATACGTGAGTTAGAAATTATATTTGCTGCTTTTCATGGATCAAATATTTCTCATTGTAATAGAGTGATGGCAACCTTAGCAGATCATATAAGTGCGAAATTTCCCGAACTTAATAGCAAAATAGTTCACTTATATGTCAGAACAAGAACTTTTATACGGATTAGACATTTAAACAAAAGAGCCAAAATTGATGCAATGAAACGGAATTCGGCAAGGAAGAATCGGCTCTGGTCAGCGTCGCCTTCAGCATCTTCGACGTAGCTTCTGCATCAGCTTTGTAAGGTAAGTTCGAAGATTACTATCTTTTTATTTACAAAAACATGTGTAAAATCGGCAGTACCCGACTGTAAAATATTTACCGTAGCCAGATGCCTAAAACACGAGTATGAATGCGGATGCGAACATCGGCCACTAGTTTTGCGTCGCGATATATCATCATTGCTACTAATGTTTAACGCATTTCTTTCGGAAACCTTGTATATAATATTAACATGAAGTGTGTTCAACCCTGTGAGCGCGAAACTTTACGTTATATGATAAGAGAAGAGACGTGAAAACAGTTATTTTGCAACCTCTCATATTCTACAAACGGAGACTGCTGCCGTCTGGCTGCCGGGTGACGTAACAAGTCGCTGACCAATGAGAGCGCACTAAGCCAATCTGGCATACCTTTTTTATTCTAAGTTCCTTGGGGCAGTTAGAGGTGAGCCGCCAGCAGTGGTGGATGTGAGGAGAGAGATGGCGGAGTTTTGTAATTTGTCATGAACTGCTATATATATATATTATGACTATTAAGGTAAATACATTGTTTGTTCTCTATTAATATCTTTCATTTGCTAACTATCCCTATCAGTAGTTAGTGCCTTCCGTAGTTTGAATCTTTTATTTGGCTGGCAGTAGTGGCGCTCGCTGTATTGCAGTAGTTCGAGTAATGAAGATTTTTGTGAGGTAAGTTATTTGTGAAAGGTATAGTTTAATGTTAGTCAGGGCCATTCTTTTGTAGGGATTTTTGAAAGTCAGAGTGCGTTGCGCTAAATAATATTGTGTGTCAGGTTAAGCACAGTCTTGTATAATTTGTTCTAAGGGGACGTTTCACATCGATATATCGATATGTTTTACTATATATCGAGAGCACGTGACCACAAGGTTTTTAAATATCGACATATCGGATGTAAATGTTTGAGTTCCTCTTGAACATATCATGGGACTATCTCTTTATCTAGCATCTGAACTTGTAAATCTTCCTATTTCTTTCTTTTGTATCCCACAGTGATTCCGATTCTTCACGCAGACCGAGTATCGATATGGAGGAAAGATCATGGATACTCAGGCCTTGTGCCACACCCACAGCTTCACCCATGGAGGGCACCGTTGATGCCATTGGCATACCGCACGTGTCCATAAACTGGCTTGAAAAACTGACGTGACCGTGCCTGGGCACTTGCCAATCGTTCTGGCTGTTCTCTGAAGCCTTTGATATAAACTAGTGATAGCAGAATGATCAACAATGCCTGAGTTTATGTGTTTCCATTCGGATCACTCCCTGGACTATATACATATACTTGCAAAAACTTTTGCTGCATTCTAGACTTTGCTTCTGGTTAGCCATTCCATTCATTAACTCTGCCTTCATTAACCTCAGGAACTGCATGACTGTTACATTCGTCTCCTTGTCGCTACCACTGTGTGTGATCATAAATTCTGTTCGAGTACGCCGAGCAGGATAGGAAAATAGCAATGATAACTTTCTCACCAGGCAGCTATTCAGTGCGAATCATGGATCCTGAGTTTCCACAGTTATGGCAGCAACAGTTGCAGCTACAACAGCAGCAAATGCAGTAACACCAAGAAAAGCTCTGGGAATTCCAACAGCAACAACTGCAGCAGGAGTCATTGCTGTTACAACTACCGCAAAACTAACGGCAATCTGCAGTTGTAACACCATCGTCACCCTCTTAACCATCTGCTTGATTCAGTGAGACAATGAGTGTTGGCAGATCTATATATATCATTTTGTTCATCGCTGCAAGACAAGTTAAATAACGGATTCTGAATGTCAGAATGCACTCTTACTGTCTTCCAGTAAAAAACTTCACTCACTCTATGGATTCCAATAATTTGAACTTTTCTGGTGTCAGTGGTTTGCTAACTAATGCGGTCACCAAACGCATGTAGTATCTGCCAGTCTCAGTTTTAATTCGTGTGTTAAGCAATGTAAGCAGATATATATGCAACATAGGCTGCTGAACTGCAAGGCTTGAGCCGGCCGAGGGGTTCTAGCCGCTACTGTCTGGAACCGTGCG
This sequence comes from Schistocerca cancellata, assembly GCF_023864275.1. Taxonomy (NCBI): domain Eukaryota; kingdom Metazoa; phylum Arthropoda; class Insecta; order Orthoptera; family Acrididae; genus Schistocerca; species Schistocerca cancellata. The sequence continues at coordinate 281,676,435 of NC_064633.1, forward strand.
GCCGCTACGGTCGCAGGTTCGAATCCTGCCTTGGGCATGGATGTGTGTGATGTCCTTAGGTTAGTTAAGTTTAAGTAGTTCTAAGTTCTAGGGGACTGATGACCTCAGATGTTAAGTCCCATAGTGCTCAGAGCCATTTGAACCATTTTTTGCAAGGCTTGAAATGCAGGTGTGATTTTTCCTGTAAACAATGTGGTATATCATACGCTGAATCATTAGTCTATTATGATATTATACATCTAGCCATTGATAGGGTAGCTAGTGTGAAGGCTTGAGATCATCTGATTCAATCCTGAGCAATCTGTCAAAAATTGCTGGAGCTCACAAAACAGCTCGAGGTATGCTCCATTAAGTTTCGGGAATGCAGCCGCATGAATTCTGCTTCTTCTTCTAATATTTCGGCTGTATACCTTTCAGCCATCTTCAGAGAGAGCCGTACGACTGACGCTCCAGCGCTCGCTCCATCCTTTTAAACTCGCGGACCGCGCCACTGCGCATACGGCCACAGATAAACAAGGCGCCAGTGATGTTGATCGGCGGCAAAGACGTACAATATGCATGAGTTACGTCTGTGGCTGCGCAATCGATCCATGCTGGGAGGTCGATGTATTACTGGGAGCTGAACCGTAGCGACGTCTTTGTAAGTTCAATATTGAAAGTGCCGGATTCCATGATTTATCTAATGTGAAACCGCTGTCTCTATTAATTAAATTCTTCGTTAAGCGGATTTCAATGGCCTCTTTTACTACGGAGTCCCAGAAAGATGAAACAGAAGTCAGAATTTCGACATTTTCATATACCATAGAGTGACCAGAATCAATACAATGCTCTGCCACAGCTGATTTACTGGGTTGTAAGAGCCGAGTGTACCTGCGATGTTCCGTACACCTCTCTTGGACTGTACGATTCGTTTGTCCGAGATATGAAAGGCCACATTCACATGGTATCTTATAAACTCCAGGCTTGCGGAGTAGTAAGTCATCTTTAACGGAACCCAGGAGAGCAGCCGTCTTCGCCGGTGGACGAAAAATCACTTTTACTTTATGTTTAGTGAGGATCCGTCCTATTTTGGATGAAAGGCTTCCCACGTACGGCAGGAAAGCCATGGATTTAAATGTTTTCTCGTCATCTTCTGCATTCCTTACGGACACCTTAGGTTTTATTTGTAGTGCCTTACATATCTGTTGTGGAGAATACCCGTTGTCCTCAAAAACTCTCTTCAGATGTAAAAGTTCGTCTTTTAAACTACTTTCATCAGATATGACGTGTGCTCGGTGTACCAAAGTTCTTAGAACACTACTCGTCTGCGAAGGATGGTGACAGCTATTTCCATGTAAATGAGTGGCAAATTTTGAGTAAAACCTACACATTTCTCTGGTTGCCACGTCAAAAGTTGCTTCTTTCGCCAAAACACAGTGCAGTTTTACACTGTCTCACATCACTAACATGTTGCGAGAAAATCCTGAATCAGTGGTTTAAAAAATTTGTTAAGCGAGGAACTGGGGAAAAGTAAATCCAGCAGCTTACAAAAAAGCACATCCTCGGTACACAAAAACGTGTAATGTCTTCACATATGTTGTTCCAAAATCCATAACATTTCTCATTTCACCAGCTATCGATGGCTCTTAAAAATTATATTCTTTCACCGAAAAAGTTTGTAGTTATTGTTATAACACGGTAGATGATGAAGTTTCGTATAATAATGATGTGGTAAAATACTCTTCTCTTTGCGTGTTATCATTTGTCAAAATCTCATTTTGATATCTGAAAGAATTTATGAAACATGAGGAATGTTGTGGATATTTCACTCAGCTTTATCGCTGGCGCGGCGTGATCGCAAATGAGTGTACTACGTCAGGTCAGTTTTAGCGAGATTCGTGACGAGTAGATACCTAAGGAAAAACTCAATATGTTAGCTCGCTTATCAGCCTCCACTTCCGAACAAACGAATGAACTCGCCTAGCGCTTTGGACAAAAACTGGTCACTGCACATTGCCCACCGAATGCTGCGCAAGCCAAAGCAGACGTCTGGGGGCGTGATTTCCTGGGAGTACAGCTCTTATGGACGTCCTGAGCGCTCGGACGTTTCAGCCTGAGGGTGTCCAACCAACCTGCACACAATTTTCACGCTCCATTGCTTAAATCAAAAGGAAATGAACAGAGTTGCTGAAACTTCGCTATCGAATCTCTATTTCTGTATATCTCTTATTATGCTTTAATGCCTCTTTAATCGACGTTTAATATTATTGTTTTCGTTTCTGTCATTGGTAATTCTATTCACTGATGGAATGAGTTTGCAAAGCCAGAGTGCACTTAAGTACGGTACCGTATCACCACCTAGCGAGCGTTTCGCGAATGATTGAGGAAAAAGGGCGCGAAATACATCCCTTGCGCAAAATACGTACCATTACTTTAGTTTCCTTGCTTGCTGATTGCGTCTAACATGCCTTATTAGCAAGTTTCTTTTTACGAGTGTATTGCGCATGAGTTTAGTGAGTTTTACTTTCTTACAAATAACAGCAGCATACCACGAGTTCGAAAACAACGCAATATAAATTCAGTGTGCAATTTATCAGGTAAAATTTTGGAACATGCAGTCAGGATGAAAGTGAAGGAACTTGGTGCACCCAGAATCTGGAACAAAAACAGTGTACATCGAGGCGAGAGTGCACACAAAATTTTAACACAACTATGTACAAAGCAACTGACTGGTTATTTGCACTATATCACTTTAAAATGCATATCTTTGTAGTTCACAGGTGTAAATACGATCTGTACATTTGGGTACGGTACATTTCCAGGCCGGTTGCTCAGGTTGTTCACGTCGTCCAGTCACAGCACAAATCCGTGACATCATGGAAACATCACTGTTTCGTCTTGCGAGGTCATTAACATCGCAGTTTGAGGGCACAAAACGTTAAATGTGTGAAGTTCAGACATGAAAATACCGGACACTGTAAGCATGCAGCGGAGCTGACACACACTACGTTAAATATCCCTCCAAAACGCGGCTTTTAGTACAATTTTTTGTGGTAAACTGTTGGTACATGTGACATGGGGAGATAATAAGCTGCGTATAGATTTTATCTTGGAGTCAGCTTTTGATATTATTTAGTAGTTGATTATGAAATGGAAAGAAGATACAGTATGTAAAAGTCTGACTATGTTATCCCCCCCCCCCTCCTGAAATAATGGGTGTGGTGACAGACTGATCTGTGGTGTAGCCTGAGATCCAGATTATTCCGATCGATAAATGTTGCCGCCTTCCCCAGTATGAAAACTATCTGCCGCGCCTATCGACCAACTCATCCAACGTATCCCCAATTGTATCAATTATTTACTGACTTGCCAATGACCGCTGCTCATTTCAACTGCAAAATCTACAGATGTTGTTTGAGCGCCTGTGTTGTCGCCTCCACAACCGTAATTTCTTTGAACCAAGTTCAGATATTAACTAAAGAAAAGGCTCACACACACACACACAGCACCATGTGGATGTGATCGGTAACTTACAGGTTCCTATGAATCTACTCGCTGCTTCTTTTTTGTAGTGCACACTTTACCGATTCAGCATGCCATAAAATTCTTCACCTGATAGCAGAAGTCAAAAAATTCGCACCCGAGATCGACGCAGACTCGTCTGAGCCTCTGATTTAGACTTCCCATCCGCCTCCAAACGTAAGACTGCGATCGTTCCTCAGTATGATGCTCCAAATAGAGAATTGTGCTTCCAGTCTGCGGGAGAAATTGCTTGTCTTCAGTAATTCAGCTAACCGTTTAAACTGTAAATGAACCAAGGGTGACCTCAGAACCGAGGCGGCAAGCGTTATTCCTACATCTACATCTACATCTACATCTATACTCCGCGAGCCACCTTACGGTGTGTGGCGGAGGGTACTTATTGTACCACTATCTGATCCCCCCTTCCCTGTTCCATTCACGAATTGTGCGTGGGAAGAACGACTGCTTGTAAGTCTCCGTATTTGCTCTAATTTCTCGGATCTTTTCGTTGTGATCATTACGCGAGATATATGTGGGCGGTAGTAATATGTTGCCCATCTCTTCCCGGAATGTGCTCTCTCGTAATTTCGATAATAAACCTCTCCGTATTGCGTAACGCCTTTCTTGAAGTGTCCGCCACTGGAGCTTGTTCAGCATCTCCGTAACGCTCTCGCGCTGACTAAATGTCCCCATGACGAATCGCGCTGCTTTTCGCTGGATCATGTCTATCTCTTCTATTAATCCAACCTGGTAAGGGTCCCATACTGATGAGCAATACTCAAGAATCGGACGAACAAGCGTTTTGTAAGCTACTTCTTTCGTCGATGAGTCACATTTTCTTAGAATTCTTCCTATGAATCTCAACCTGGCGCCTGCTTTTCCCACTATTTGTTTTATGTGATCATTCCACTTCAGATCGCTCCGGATAGTAACTCCTAAGTATTTTACGGTCGTTACCGCTTCCAATGATTTACCACCTATGGCATAATCGTACTGGAATGGATTTCTGCCCCTATGTATGCGCATTATATTACATTTATCTACGTTCAGGGAAAGCTGCCAGCTGTCGCACCATGCATTAATCCTCTGCAGGTCTTCCTGGAGTACGTACGAGTCTTCTGATGTTGCTACTTTCTTGTAGACAACCGTGTCATCTGCAAATAGCCTCACGGAGCTACCGATGTTGTCAACTAAGTCATTTATGTATATTGTAAACAATAAAGGTCCTATCACGCTTCCTTGCGGTACTCCCGAAATTACCTCTACATCTGCAGATTTTGAACCGTTAAGAATGACATGTTGTGTTCTTTCTTCTAGGAAATCCTGAATCCAATCACAAACCTGGTCCGATATTCCGTAAGCTCGTATTTTTTTCACTAAACGTAAGTGCGGAACCGTATCAAATGCCTTCCTGAAGTCCAGGAATACGGCATCAACCTGCTCGCCAGTGTCTACGGCACTGTGAATTTCTTGGGCAAATAGGGCGAGCTGAGTTTCACATGATCTCTGTTTGCGGAATCCATGTTGGTTATGATGAAGGAGATTTGTATTATCTAAGAACGTCATAATACGAGAACACAAAACATGCTCCATTATTCTACAACAGATTGACGTAAGCGAAATAGGCCTATAATTATTCGCATCTGATTTATGACCCTTCTTGAAAATGGGAACGACCTGCGCTTTCTTCCAGTCGCTAGGTACTTTACGTTCTTCCAGCGATCTACGATAAATTGCTGATAGAAAGGGGGCAAGTTCTTTAGCATAATCACTGTAGAATCTTAAGGGTATCTCGTCTGGTCCGGATGCTTTTCCGCTACTAAGTGATAGCAGTTGTTTTTCAATTCCGATATCGTTTATTTCAATATTTTCCATTTTGGCGTCCGTGCGACGGCTGAAGTCAGGGACCGTGTTACGATTTTCCGCAGTGAAACAGTTTCGGAACACTGAATTTAGTATTTCTGCCTTTCTTCGGTCGTCCTCTGTTTCGGTGCCATCGTGGTCAACGAGTGACTGAATAGGGGATTTAGATCCGCTTACCGATTTTACATATGACCAAAACTTTTTAGGGTTCTTGTTTAGATTGTTTGCCAATGTTTTATGTTCGAATTCGTTGAATGCTTCTCTCATTGCTCTCTTTACGCTCTTTTTCGCTTCGTTCAGGTTTTCCTTGTCAGCTATGATTCGACTACTCTTAAACCTATGATGAAGCTTTCTTTGTTTCCGTAGTACCTTTCGTACATGATTGTTATACCACGGTGGATCTTTCCCCTCGCTTTGGACCTTAGTCGGTACGAACTTATCTAAGGCGTACTGGACGATGTTTCTGAATTTTTTCCATTTTTGTTCCACATCCTCTTCCTCAGAAATGAACGTTTGATGGTGGTCACTCAGATATTCTGCGATTTGTGCCCTATCACTCTTGTTAAGCAAATATATTTTCCTTCCTTTCTTGGCATTTCTTATTACACTTGTAGTCATTGATGCAACCACTGACTTATGATCACTGATACCCTCTTCTACATTCACGGAGTCGAAAAGTTCCGGTCTATTTGTTGCTATGAGGTCTAAAACGTTAGCTTCACGAGTTGGTTCTCTAACTATCTGCTCGAAGTAATTCTCAGACAAGGCAGTCAGGATAATGTCACAAGAGTCTCTGTCCCTGGCTCCAGTTCTGATTGTGTGACTATCCGATTCTATACCTGGTAGATTGAAGTCTCCCCCTATTGCAATAGTATGATCACGAAACTTCTTCACGACGTTCTGCAGGTTCTCTCTGAGGCGCTCAACTACTACGGTTGCTGATGCAGGTGGTCTATAGAAGCATCCGACTATCACATCTGACCCACCTTTGATACTTAGCTTAACCCAGATTATTTCACATTCGCATTCGCTAATAACTTCACTGGATATTATTGAATTCTTTACTGCTATAAATACTCCTCCACCATTGGCGTTTATCCTATCCTTGCGGTACATATTCCATTCTGTGTCTAGGATTTCGTTACTGTTCACTTCCGGTTTTAACCAACTTTCCGTTCCTAATACTATATGCGCACTATTTCCTTCAATAAGAGATACTAATTCAGGAACCTTGCCCTGGATACTCCTGCAGTTTACCAATATTACGTTAACTTTTCCTGTTTTTGGTCTCTGAGGACGGACGTTCTTTATCAACGATGATAATGTCCTCTCTGGTAAGCCGTCAGGTATTTTATCGTTTCGCCCAAGGGGGGGTCCCTCTAACCTAAAAAACCCCCGTGTGCACGCCACACGTACTCTGCTACCCTAGTAGCTGCTTCCGGTGTGTAGTGCACGCCTGACCTGTCTAGGGGGGCCCTACAGTTCTCCACCCAATAACGGAGGTGGATGAATTTGCAGCCATTATAGTCGCAGAGTCGTCTGAGCCTCTGGTTTAGACCCTCCACACGGCTCCAAACCAGAGGACCGCGATCGACTCTGGGCACTATGCTGCAGATATTAAGCTCAGCTTGCACTCCGCGTGCGATGCTGGTTGTCTTCACCAAATCAGCCAGCCGCCGGAAGGAACCAAGGATGGCCTCAGAACCCAAGCGGCAGGCGTCATTCGTTCCGACATGTGCTACTATCTGCAGCCGGTCACACCCAGTGCGTTCAATAGCTGCCGGAAGGGCCTCCTCCACATTACGGACGAGACCTCCCGGCAAGCACACCGAGTGCACACTGGCATTCTTCCCCGACCTACCCGCTATTTTCCTGAGGGGCTCCATAACCCGCCTAACGTTGGAGCTCCCTATAACTAATAGGCCCGCCCTCTGTGACTGTCGGGACCTTGCCGGAGAATCGGCCACTGGCCCAACAGGCGAGGCATCCTGTGGTGGCTCGGAAACGATGTCATCACCACTAGGAAGCACCCCGTACCTGTTGGAAAGGGGTAAGGCAGCTGCCACGCGGCCAGATCCCACCTTCGCCTTTCGGCCAGGCACGCGCGAGCCCACCACTGTCCGCCATTCACCCTGGAGTGATGGCTGACCGGTAAGATGCTCACTGCCGGAAGACGCAGCGACATCAGGGGTTCCATGTGATTCCAAGGACACCGAAGTAGGCATAGGTCTCACCACAGTTGCCCCAACGCCACTACGAGCCGACGCCTGCGCCTCGAGCTCGATGAGCCTAACAGACAAAGCCTCCACCTGCCCCCGAAGAGTGGCCAATTCTCCTTGCGTCCGCTCACAACAACCACAGTCCCTACACATGACTATGTTTACCCTACCCTATACGGTGACAAATTCCCAAGATAATCTTCTGATGAGCTACTCTGATAATCAAGAAACACTCACTGAAATACGAGACGCGAAAACTACGCTAGGTTTTCCCAGAAAAACTATTTAAAAGCTAAGCGCAGCAAATAAGTACAAAAACGCTTTATACAAACAGTACTCGCTGCTGCTGGTGCTCTCGCTCTGGCTGTCACAAGACAACTGCTGATTCAAGTGACTAGTGGCTAACGGCCGCGAAACAAACAAAAGACGGTTTTAGGGCGCTTTCTGTTCTAAACGATCAAGAAAACACTAAGAAATCTAACACGAAAACTACGTAAAGTTTTATCAAGAACTGTTAGTTACTATGCAGAGCAGATAAACACAAATGTCCTACCGACATGAGCTACTATTTATAGCCAGTTGTACGCAATGTATTCAGTGGATCCTGGTAGATCCTCCTCCACACCTCGATCAAGACTCCCAGCAAGCATACCGAATGTAAATTGCCCTTCTTTCTTGACCCATCTGTTATTTCTCTGAGGGGCTCCATTACCTGCCCAATGTTGGAGCCCCCAGCAATGGACAAATCCAGCCTCTGTGGCTGTTTGCACTGGTAAATTTCTTCAGAAATTCAGCTGCATTGTGATCTTCTCTGAGCAAGTCTCTGCCAGCTAAAAAAATTTCTAAATAGTTATCTTATACCGTTAGCAATTACTGACTAATTTCAAAATGCTGTACACCTTTCAGGGTCCATAAAATATCAGCTAGTGGCATCCCTTGCTCGCCGTACTTTGCTTTGTTCAAGTATTCCTCAAAATAAGTGCGAAACGTGCCATGTCGCACACTGTATTGCTCTGGATTCCAAACCTCATTGTGGACCTTGTATTGCACTCTTTGTGACCAATATTCTATCGCCCATACAGCTGGATTTCCACGTGCAACAAAAACGACGCCATTTGGCCACCACTCGAGTTCCGTCACCAATCTGGTGGATACAGCAAAATTCCTTAGGTGCCATTTGAGTGGCATCACTTTTAGCAGTGCCACAAACTCTCTAGCTCTGTAATGCCACTTTCCTTCTCCTGACATCGATTAACATTAGAAGGGGCAGCCATACTTGAAGCTAACATGCAGTATTTGATGTTTTTCATATTTACACTTGTGTATCACGAAAATATGTAGTTTCAGTGGCACAGTGCATTAATAATCTTTCCATAATACGTCGTTTTGAGTGTGGATTGTTACAGTAGTTGGATGAGCAACTTTGGTGTATAAAGGTTTTGCCAGTGCTGCTATGAGCTCATTATGGTTAATTTACATCATGAAGGTTTATGATGTTTTTGTATTATATGACGCTTGGATAAAATTTGTGTCATTAGGCAGGTATTATTTAATTAGTTAAAGGTGATATGTGGTTTCAGACTAACTCACTTTATTCTAAAGAGGTGAAAATTTATGCATTACTGGCAGTACACTAAGATAATCATGTTCTAGTACTGGAAACTTCAATACCCTTTGAACATTTGCCTAATGAATTGGAGAAAGGAAACAAAAGGTTTCTGTGGCTTTTAATAAATGAAATAAACTATATTACAGTTGGTTTTAGTGCACTTGCATGAATCATAACACCAGAATTCAGTGTATAATAAATTTAATATTTCATCATCTTAACTGATGACGGTTGCAAGAGTGAAAAATTTAGGCTTTAAGTCAGTGTTTAGGGTATAGTAAGTAGCATCCAACATATCACACAAAAACTTTCAAATTATACTTTTGAAAGCGTGTCATAGGACTAAATATTGCAATGATATAATCGCAAGATGTCAAATGCCAAAGTGTCACTTCTAGTTTTACTTGAGCCTGGACTGCATCTTTAATGTAAGTATCGAATTTTTAATAGAACTCGAATCACACGTCTTCAAATACTCAAAATCAGCTTTCGTTACCTGAAAGTCTTGCACATATGGGTCTTTGTTTACGAGTGCTATGTGGATTACATTGTCTGATGCCACTGTGTTAGTTGTATGTAAATTCCATTTGCAAATCCAACATTTGTACTTTACCTTCTCCTTATTGGATTCTTGGCTTAGTTGTAATACCATAAACTGAATGATAACACCAATATCTGTACGAATAATCTCAGCTGACCCCACACTGAAGACAGGGCCACGACAGTTCTGGCAGGGGCGTGTGGAAATAGCAGCACACAGTGTCACTGTCGTATCAGCTCCGAGCAATTTGCTGTGGCGTTATATTTGCTACATGTCGAATTCTGGCTTAATGGAACATCTCGTTCCGTATAACATCCAACAAACATAATCTTCTGATTTTCTGTGCGGTTTTGCGACAGTACTCACGGAATGATTTTTAGAAAACCACTTCCAGGATCAAATATGCAAAATCTGATGAACCGTAACCTACTATCTTTCAGCATGTACATCATTATAAGTGATTTTATTCCCATGCCAGTGGTGTTTCTTGTAGTATTTTCTCCATTTGTGGCATTTCATAAACGCAGCGTCAATTCAGGCCAGTTATATTACATTATCAAATAACTGGCTCTAATGGTACTGACAACTATTTCTTTCACTTGGGCTTTAATTTAACTGACATCCTGTTACGTTGCCCTTGTCAATTGTGACTGAATCTTTGAAAAATTTCTGTTCCTTCATAAATCTCATCTACTTTTGTATATTTGTGTTCTCATAAATTCTTAAAATTGACATGCATTCTCGTCTTTTAATCATCAAACACCTCTCGAAAATCATGTAATTCTTTGGCTCGTGCCTTTCTCCACCTGTAGAACGTTTTATCCTGTATTTCGCGCCATTCTCCTCTAAAATTTGCGTCAAACGTTTCCATCAACTGCTCACGTGTTTGTTCTATCCATGTGTCAAACTCCATTTCTGTTGTGTTACTATTTCTGGAAAGTTTTCAACATCCCTTGTCCACTTTCCTGATATTTTGAGGTCAACGTATCTTCAGTTGCTACTATCTATATTATTTATCTACTCTGCAACTAATGTAATTTTCACTAACACTTCATTTTGCTATTCATTTATGCTACCTACTTTTGTTGATTGTCGGTTTTGCTACAGTCATTCTTCTTGTGACTCACTCATGTGAATAACTTCTTTTTGTGTACAAAATAAGAAACATTTGCCCCTTTGGAATGGACTGTGATCTTGTCAAGATTCTGATTATTTAGCTCACAAAATTCTGGTGGAAGAACTAAAATGGTATGGAGTTAAAGCTTTGCCTTTGGTTGAATTAAATCGTTTCTCAACAATGGAAAACAGATGGTCACATTATAACTTATAGCTCAGGAATAAACTTACGTTCCGACTGGTAAAACATTCTGTTGGAGCTGTGTTTCCATTCCTGTTACCTAAACACAAAAACAAATTACAGGTTCTGTACAGGTTAAGAGTTTGGTGCACAACAGAAGCTACTATCTTGTAGTTACGCAAAGGATGAAGACTGCGAAATTCTACAGACCACCCTAATACTACGAGAAATCCAGCCAGAGGTAAACACCAGGCTTAGTCCAAGTTCACAGCATAAGTCATGAAGAAGGATGATACCCAGAGAATATCTGGAAAGCATGCAGGGCTGAAAACTATTATCCTGTTCCAGCGACCAAGGGTTTATTTTTGTGACATGATGTGTGCAAAGGATTATATGTCTCTGGTTGCCTGCTGCAACTATATGACGCGCCAATTGTGGGATCAAATACATAGCCTCGCTCTCTGACTCGCTGGTTAAATCATCTGCAGTTCTCCAACCCCGAAATGGCACATAGGGGCGAAAATGACCTTACTTGTGACTACGCTGCAGGAGGGGGCATTACCCTGCATCAGCATGGCGACGACATCATGGTATGGCTAGCCAAGCAGGATATGAGGAGCTGTTTTGAATGTAGATGCAGGGAACAACTTCATGGTTCCCTCGGAGCAGTGGTGGGCCTATGGTTTTCCTACTGATGCTGTTGAAGATGATTGCAAGGGAGGATGAAACGCCAGGTGCCACATTTATGGTCTCAGCCACAGGTCATAGCGGAAAGATGACCCAGGCTAAGGCCTGTAATGCAGTTTGTTTTGGTGGAGCCACCACTGGAGTCTCTTGGAGTCCACTTTGCAAAGGTGGCAACGCTGTGCGACCATGCTGATAGCAAGGACTCATCCCAGAGGCCATCTGAATGGCCGCACCTATACCATACCACGGGAGCTACTTCAATACAGCTGGTGATGTTGGCGTTGTTGCAACCAGAGGAGGTGGAGGATGGTTGGAGATTGTCTGCTAGGCAGAAGTTTCACCAGATACTTGTATGTGACAAACGTTGTTCTGTATGTACTAGGGAAAAAAACGGTTAGAGCGTCTTCACTATAAGAAGACTTTATTGCAGCTGTCATCTTTTCCTTAAAAGTTTGAACCACTGCTTCTCCTCTCCATTAGACTTAGGATGAAAAGGAATAGTGGGGAGATGCTGCATGCTAAAAAGGGGGCAGAGGTGAATTGTGCGTTAATAATCACCATGATGCTTGGTAGACCTTCAGACAAACACATATGCAAGTGCTTTAATTGTCTCTTGTGTCATAGCTGAAGACACCCTGGTGGCAAATGGAAACTCTGAGATCAATTCAAAGATAAGTAGCCACATAAAGTTGAGAAAAGGATCTGCAAAGCTTACTTGAATCTATTCTCAAGGAGCAGCAGGCTGGCGCCAGAATGAAAAGACTTTTGGAGGTAATGTCTGCCGGGTGGCAGGGTTGGGACGTAAATGGGCGAGTACCTCAATATCTTTGTCGACAGTAACCACAGCAGTGGGCCTAGGTATTTATCTGCCTGAAATCTCAATGATTTGAATGAAATAGTGTAAGGATGTGAGTGAATAGGTGGATACCATCCTATGTTGACAGCCTGCTTTTCAAATCAAAATAGTATATGAACGATGGTTGTGATCCTGGAGGCAGGTGGTCCAACCACTTCTACTAAACCCATTTGAAATTTTGGCACATCACGAAGTATACAACATCGTACACAATGGTAAGAAGTGGTGAGCTTTAGAAAGTTGTGGCAACTGTTGTCATAAGAAGGTTCGTCAGGAGCAGAAATAATTAGCAATCAAGTTAACACTGTAAATAGAAAATTTACCTAACATATATTTCTCCAAACGAACGAAAACTCATTACAAATAGTGCAGTCAGAAACAGAGTCCAGCTCATCAGTGTCAACAAGGAAGAGTTCCACTGTACAAAACATGAACTATGGTGTTGGAACCGCAACTAGATGAGGTCTTCATAGTGTCATGTGGCGAGGTGGCTCTGAGTGCAAGTGAGGTGAGGGGCTGTCCTGTATTGCAGCAACAGAGGGTGCTTGTGGTACAGAGTTGCTGGAGGTGTGGCTCTGTGGACGCAAGCCATTGGACCTGCCAGATCCACCACGACTGCTGTCGGCGTCAGATGGAAAATTGCCATTCCATTAACAACCTTATTACTCTGTGGGATTGTATCGATATGTGATACCACACATCATGCGTCCTTTCATGATTCTGAAGCAATGGCAGATGCCATGGCTGGAAAATCATTTAAAGCAAACAGGGGCTTGGAGTTGATGTAATAGACATAACCTCCTGTTGGCCAAATTCTGCGTTGGGGCCAGCAAGGAGCTATGGAAGGTCATATGCACTGATGTACTAGTGTGTTGGTTTGTCTGAGATGACATTTTTATATGTCCTACTCCTGCAAATGTTGTTCCACTTTATTGGGCAATGATAAATAAGAGCCAAATGAAGCAAGGAAAGGCTGGTGATTTATCACTAGAGGGAATTTTAATACTGCAGAAGTAGATGTGAAATTTGTACTCCACAAGGGCTTCTTCCTCTATCTGGGAAGTTCCGTTGCGCCTTATTTAACGTTTAATAAACGAAAGCTGTTGGGTGAGAGGGGAAGTATGGCATGAAACAAGGCACCTTTTGTAGCACCTGTTTATGCATGCAGAATGCATTGTCACATGTAGGCAACCAAACAACCTTCTCTCAGAGGGCGCTGAGGGGTTGTGAAATCTGCACTAGATTCCCTATAAACTTTCTGTAGTATTTCACCTTGATCATAAAGGATTATAGTTCTCTTAACTTCTGTGATGGGGGTATGTCGTCTATGGCCTTTGCGTGGTGTTTGGTTGGAAATATTCAATTTACAATGAAACTCAAGTACTTAAACAGATATTGACAAATCTGACACTTCTTGAAACTGCACATGAGGCGAGCTTAGGTTTTCGAGATGCGCGCAAATGTTAGACCCCTTAACGAATATATCATCGAGATAGCTACAACATGACAGAACTAGAAACGCCAAAAGAGAGCTGCTGGTGTCAGTAGAGCCCGAATGAGGTTTTCAAAACGAGAACTTGTTTGAAGTCCAGTTCCAAAAGAAGTCACAAGCACACTTCCAATAAATTGATTTTGGAGTAACATGCAATGAATTTTGAAAGAGGTCCTCAGAGCATGGTGGAATCGAATAAGTGTCAGTCGTTACCTGAAAATTAGCTCCTATACAATCTCCACAATTTCGATGTTTCTCTATAGATCTTTAATAGCATTTGTCAGGTGAGGTGGATAACTTCGTTGAGCTATGATATTCCATGGCATTTCCCTATTCACACAATCGAATGCTTGTACAAAAGTCCACAAAAGTAATATGGGTTTCCCTATTGAACTCTCGTCACTTTTGTGTTTTATAGTGTAAGAACATTGTCAATAATTGATTGTCCCTTTCTAAAACCTGACTGTTCTTCAGATATTAGTTTTTCCATGATTTTTTTAAATATAACATTCAGGGTTTAGAGGCTGAATCCATGAGGCTTACATCTCGATAGCTGTTAGTTTTATTTTTGTCAGCCTTTTTAAAAATAGATATTAAACTGAGAAATGCTGTGGAGAGTCTGCACAGAAACACCAAAATGAAAATGTTGATCATCAAAGGAGTTTTTTTTTTAAGATTGTGACACTAGACTCAATGTATTGAGCTATCTCTGACTGCAGAGAATGAAGATGACCTTCAGATGGGAGTCTAAATGTTTCAACAGGCAGCCTCAAATTACAACCTAATATTGTCAGTAGATAAAACGGAAGTGATAGCATTTAGGGGCAGACAGCCAGTAAGATCTAAAATAGTCTTGATCAGTAAAAATGTAGGAAGTAAAACATTTTAAATATCTAGTATGTGACATCGCTCACATTAAATAAATTTACTTCCATACATGGAACCATCGTAAATAGTTTGCAGTATAAAGCCAGGAAAGATATCCAATAGAAGTTTTATAAACTGATAGCGGTACCAACCCTTACTTATGGAAGTGAGGCATGTACAACAATAAGACATTAAGAAAGTAGAATACAGTCTCAAGAAATGAGATTTCTAAGAAGATTGGAAGGATGCACAATGGAAGATAAAAAAATAAATAAGGATGTAAGGAAAGATTTAGGAATCTGTAACCTATACGAAAAATAAAGGAAAATAGAAGAAAATGGGAGGAACATGTAGAATGTATGGGTGCAGAAAGATTTCCAGTAAAGACTCCCAGTCGTAAATGCACTGGAAGAATAAATGTGGAAAAACCATACAAGTGATGGAGTACTTTAACAAGCAATTTACCTAATACATGAAGAAGAAGAAGAAAATCTCCACTTAATCCTAGGAAGTCGTTTGGTTTGTACACCACTACTAAAATGGAGGCCCATGAACTAGATGAGATACATGGGATCACTTCTTGTCGATAGAGGTGGTCGAGCTTGAACTTGGCGTGAAGGACGTGCCCATGGGACTGGATGTGTATCTTCGCCTTATACCAGTGGCACAGCCTAGACCTGGAGAAAACGGCTCTTAAAAACGTGTCCAGAGATCGTTGACGGCTTGGAATAGAACTTCAGTGGGAATAAGATCTACCATCTCATCAATGGAAAACCTAAACTGATTAAATTGATCACGACCAAAAAAGTATTTGTCGCAAGGGAACTACAAACAATAAAGGTGTTGTGGCACACATTTTTTATGTCACCTTGTAAGAAAGTTCCACCTGTTTCTTACATTTCTACATCTACATCTACGTGATTACTCTGCTATTCACGATAAAGTGCCTGGCAGAGAGTTCAATGAACGACTTTCAAGCTGTCTCTATACCATTCCACTCTCTAACGGGACACGGCAAAACCGAATACTAAAATTTTTCTGTACAAACCTTGATTTCTCTTATTTTATCGTGATAATCATTTCTCCCTATGTAGGTGGGTGCCTACAGAATATTTTCGCAATTGGAAGAGAAAACTGGTGATTAAAATTTCATAAGAAGATCCCATCGCAAGGAAAAACCCCTTTGTTTTAATGATTGCCGCTCCAATTCACGTATCATTTTGTGATAATACAAAACGAACTGCCCTTCTCTGTACTTTTTCGATGTCATCTGTCAGTCCCACCTGATGAGGGTCCCACACTCCCATACTCCAGAATAGCTGATTTCTTTTAATACTCATGTGAATAACTTCACACTTTTCTTTATTCAGTATCAATTGCCACTTTTCACACCATACAGATATCTTATCTAAATCATTTTGCAAGTCGTTTTGATCATCTGATGAGTTTACAAGACGCTAAATGACAGCATCATCCGCAAACTATCTAAGATGGCTACTCAGATTATTTCCTATGTCGTTAATATAGATCAGGAACAGTTGGGGGCTTATAACACTATCTTTGGGAACGAAGGATATTACTTCTGTTTTACTCGATGACTTTCCGTCTATTACTACGAACTGTGACCTTTCTAACAGGAAATCAAGAATCCAGTCGCACAACTGAGGCGATACTCCATAGGCACGCAGTTTGGTTAGAAGATGCTTGTGAGGAACAGTGTCGAAAACCCTCTGGAAATCTAAAAATAAGGAATCAATTTTAAAATCCCCTGTCGGTAGCACTCATTCCTTCATTTTCTGAATCTGCGCTGACTATATGTCAATAAATTGTTTCTTCAAGGTACTTCATAATATTCGAATACAGTATACGTTCCAAAACCCTGCTGCAAACCGATGTTAGCGATATGGGCCAGTAATTCTGCGGATTACTCCTATTTCCCTTTTTGGGTATTGGTGTGGCTTGAGCAATTTTCCAGTCTTTAGGTACAGATCTTACTGTGAGCGAGCAGTTGCACATAATTGCTAAATATGGAGCTATTGTATCAGAATAATCTGAAAGAAACGTGACTGGTATACAACCTGGACCAGAGGCCTTGCCTTTATCAAGTGATTTAAGCTGCTTTGCTACACCAAGGATATCTACGTCTATGTTTCTCATCTTGGCAGTTGTTCTTGATTGGGATTAAGAAATATTTACTTCATCTTCTTTGGAGAAGGAGTTTCGCAAAACGGTGATTAATAACTCTGCTTTAGTGGCACTGTCATCAGTGATTTCTTGTTATCGCACAGTGAAGGTATTGATTGCATCTTGCCTCTGGTGTACTTTATGTATGACTAGAATCTCTTTGGGTCTTCTGCCAGATTTTGAGACAGTGTTTCGTTCTGGAAATTATTAAAAGCATCTCGCATTGAAGTACACATATTTCGAACTTCTGCAAAACTTTGCCAATCTTGGAGATTCTGCGTTCTTTTAAATTTGGCAAGCTTTTCTCGTTGCTTCTGCAACAGCGATCTGACCCGTTTTGTGTAGCATGGGGGACCACTACCATCACTTATTAATTTATGTGGTACATATCTCTCAATTGCCATCGATAGTATCTCTCTGAAATTATTCCACAGCTTTTCTACGCTTACGTGATCAGATCAGAAGGAGTAAAGACTGTCTCTTAAAAAAGCGTTAAGAGCATTTTTATCGGCTTTTTTAAAATAGATATACGTTGGGCTACTTTCTGATGTTTGCCGGTGTTACAGTATTCAGCCTAGCAGCAACTGCCTTGTGGTCGCAATACTTGAATTCGTCACTATACTCATTATTAGCCATGGATTATTTGTTGCTAAGAGGTCAAGTATGCTTTTGCAACCATTTATGCTTCGAGTGGGCTCATAAACTAATTGTTCAACATTATTTTCTGAGAAAGCATTTAGTACAATTTTGGATGCGGTTTATGTCTGCCACTGGCTTTAAACGTATAATTTTTCCAGTATATGGAGGGTAGATTGAATTCACCACCGACTATAATTGTAGGAGTGCGGTACCTATTTGAAATGAGACTCAAGTTTTCTTTGAACTGTTCAGCAACTATATCTTCTGAGTCGGGGAATCGGTAAAAGGATCCAGTTAATAGTTTATTCTGATTGTCAAGTATAACCTCTACCCATATTATTTCGCAGGAACTATCTACTTCAATTTCGCTATAAGGCAAAATATTTCTTACAGCAATAAATACTCCACCACCAACTGTATTTAATCTATCCTTTCTGAACACTGGTAGATCGTTTGAAAAAAATTCGGCTTAAGTTATTTCTGGCTTTAGCCAGCTTTCTGTACCTATAACTATTTGAGCTTCAGTGTTCTCTATTAGGGCTTGGAGCTCTGGTTCTTTCCCAACACAGCTACGACAATTTACAACTACAATACCGATCGTTTCTACAACTACCTTGCTGTGTTTTGCCTGCCCCGTTTGAGATGGATGGCCTTTCTATGGTTTCCTCGGATGGCTTTTCCATGCTTTCCTGAGACCCTCTAACTTAAAAAACCGCCCAGTCGCTTCCATACAGCCCCCACTACCCGTTTAGCAGCTTCCTGTGTGTTGTGGTCTCCTGACCTATTAAGCAGAACCCGGAAACCTACCACCCAATGACGCAAGTCAAGGAATCTGCAGCCTATACGGTCACAGAATTAGCTGAGCCTCTGATTCAGAACCTCCACACGGCTCTGCACCAAAGGACCACAGTCGGTTCTATCGACGATGCTGCATATGGCGAGCTCTACCTTAGTCTTGCAACCAAGACTGGCAGTCTTTACTCTTTCCGCTGGCCACCCGAAACCAGAGAGAATCTCCTCCGATCCAAAGCGACACACGTCATTCGTACTGACACGAACTACCACCTGCATCTTGTACTCTTCATGGAATCCAGAAGCACCCATTCCACATCCAGAATGACTCCCCCTGGCATGCACATTGGGTTCCTTCCCCTCCTTGGCAGCCATGTTCCTAAGAGGCCTCATTACTTGCCTAATGTTGGAGCTCCCAACATTTGATGCACTGTGCACAGTAACAGTGATGTTTGCCACATATAATGAACAGTCATGAAATATTTCCTGTGTTAACGATTTGTAACTGGTTGGCTCTCCTAGGATATAACATAATGCTGTCTATAATAATATATTATTCACTCTTCTTCTGATGCTCATTACGAAAGGTTTGATGTAATCTGATTGTGTTATAAATCTAATATTAGGTAATTTCTGCTTTCATTCGAGTAGACCATAACCCTTCCTTGGATGATCAGAATTAATGAGTTATTTATGGCATACAGAAATACTTAAACTATATCTCTCTGTGTGGTAGATAAATATTAAAGTAGGTACTGTTTATTAGCTTGTCTGGCGTGATTTCCAGTAATGAAGTCTAGTATTGCTAATAGTTAGTGAATAGTTAGAACCTGCACTTGAATTTTTCAGTTTTTTTAGTATGATAGTTGTTGTCATAGTACTGTTGAACACAGAGATACCCATGAATAATTACTACCAACACCAGATGACGAGGACAGAATATTGCACTTATACATTCCATTTGCAAAATAAGCAGAGACTTACTTCATTTAGCACCCTCTTGAGACGCTTAAAACCCTTATATGTACCTTATTCTTGTATATTAACACAATTTCACTGTCTGCTTCATGATATTAAATGTTAATAAAACCCAAATTAGAGATAATATCCATAAAAGTGGAATCCAGAGAGAATGAAGGAGAATGGCGTCAGTGAAGCAGTAAGATCATGCGAATATATTTATATTCTTTCAGAATGAATGCTTCTATCAAGCAATAGATTATGTCTCAGCCGCAGCGTGATTCACCATTTAAAGGTGCTATAAAGCGGTACATCAGTAAATTATAATTCTATCGTCCCATAATAATTACACAATTGCTACAAGATTGTTTTTGTAAATGTGTACTGATTGCATGTCAGCAGCATTTTTTCTTGATGCAAACCTTAGTGCTTTATCTGTGTTATTATTAATTTACTGATGGATGAAATCAGATTTTTCAGTTTGTTTGAGAGTTCTGGTCATGGTAAAGACCCTCTCACCACAGACAATGCAGTGGCTGATGGCCTTCACTTAACGACTGAAACCAATGGCGTTTGCGATGATTCGTTAGTGATAACAGGCAAGCAGCACTGAGTGAAATAGCCACAGAAATCAATGTGGGACAAGGACGAACATATCCGTTAGGACATTGTGTCGAAATCTGGCATTAATGGGCTATGGCAGCAGACGACTGAGGCGAGTGCCTTTGCTAACAACACGACATTGCTTGCGTTGTCTCACCTAGGGCTATCACCACATTGGTTGGACACTAGATGACTGGTAACCAGTGGCCTAGTCAGATGAGTTCTATTTAAGTTAGTAAGACCTGATGGTAGGGTCCAAGAGTGTGGCACAGACCCCACTAATTCATGGACTGAAGATCTCAACATTGAATGGATTGGGTCCTCTGGTCCAACTGAACCGACCATTGACTGGAAATTTCGTTTGCAGCCATTCATTGACTTCATGTTCTCAAACAATGATGTTATGTCACTGGGCCACACTTGTTCACTATTTGTTTGAAGAACATTCTGGACTATTCAAGAGAATGATTTGTCCACTCATATCACTCGACATGAATCCCATCAAATATTTATGGGACACAATCGAGAGATTAGTTCATACACAAGATCTGCAATGGCAACACATTCGCAGTTATAGATGGCTGTAGAGGCAGTATGGCTCAATATTTCTGCCCAGGACTTGAAACGACTTCTTGAGTCCATGCCACATCTAGTGGCTGCATGCACTACACCCAGAAAAAGGAGATCCAACATGATATTAGGAGATATCCCGTGACTTTTGTCACCTCAGTGTAGTTCAAACGAAAATGATATGGAAGAGGGTACTTAACTAATCACTGTCTACTCATTTGGAAAACTAACCTGGACCACATCTAGCCCTGAATGATTGGTCAAAGAATGGGAGAGGGGTACTTGAAAAATTTAGGCTAATCTGGTATGACAATGGAAAAGATATGCGAGAAGAATTATGTTCTTGCAATGTATGTTGTCAGAATCTACCTCAGGTAGTCCCTCACTCAGTGATATATTCTGTAGTAGGGGACATGTATGTGGTGGTTGCAATCGATACAGGTGCTGTAGCTAGTGTTGTCTCATATGGATTGTATGGAAGGTTATGTAAAACAGTGGAAATGGCGATCTTGCACGTCAGTAATTGTACGAGCCTTTGGATCGCGATCCGAAAATATTAAATGGCTGTGTATAGGTTATAACAATATCAATAATTTCTTGCGGCTCACTGGCCTGGTGCATGTCTTCCAATTGGGTGCTACTTCAGCGACCTCCGCCAGTTATCCAACTGTGGCAGGGGATCTACAGTTCAATGTGGAATCCGAACTACATTTCGTTCCTGGCTATTCCTCACATCATTAGGAGGTGAAGGCTAGGTTGAAATGCAGACTGAAAAATCCAAGATCCAGTCAGGATTTGATCCTGTGACATTTCAGTTTCCAGTAGAGCACTTTACCACTAGACCACCAGAGCTGAAGCTAATGATAGGAAATGTGGCAATTATGAGAATGTTCCTAATAAAACTGTAAATATGTTAATTGTGGACTGCATTAACTCCAGGGGAAGAAGGCTACAGTAAACCTGACCACAGGCAATAGTATATTTTTGATTGATGGCCAGATTTACGCCATAGGAGATATTGCCAGGAAACCAATATTCAGTTCATATGCAGGGAAAATGATAATTCATACCCACAGTATTCTGAACACCAAATTAAGATGGAAACATATGTCACAGTAGTTTACTAAGTACCAACACAAATATTGAATCTCCAGTTTTGTAAATTACTTCTGTGAGTAAATATTTCATGAGGTTGAAACTTTCTTCTGTGTTTTTTGCCAGTTTTCCATAGCACCACACCCGAATATTTAAGTAACAATATCCTGGCACCAGAAGCAAATAATCAGCTTTATGTCTAACCAGGCATAGTACTGATCTTTGTAACCGCTCTGTTGAGCTTAACTGGAAGTTATTCTTTGAGAAATAATATCTTGTATTGTACTAAATGTTGACTTTTTTCATTAACTTAAATTTAGAGAAAACATAATAACCATTAATATTCAACAAATAATGATTCATCAAATCTGTTCAACATGATGTACTCAGGGTGTATACGACCCGGGACAACCGGGAGATCCGGGAAAAGCCCGGCAATTTTTTCATCTGGGAGAAAACCGGGAAAAACCCGGGAATTTTTTAGGATTCCGGGAATTTTTCATTGTTTTTGTATTGAGTTAAATTTTTGTAATTTTGACTGGCAAGAGCCGATACTCTAACAAAGGATATTACTGTATCTCGCTACTGCAGAATAATACTGCAGCAATAAAACATGAACGAGAGAAAAAAAGAAAATAAAACTTAAATTGCAAAGGAAATGCGCCATATACAGCAACAAAACACAGTGCTCATACAAGCATCTGCCAACAGCAAAATGTGTCAAAGGCTTTAGGAAGACTATGCAGTGTTCCTTAACAACAAATTGCCTCCGATGAGCGTGACGTCACAACTGTTTACATTAGATTCGTTTTAGCAGTTATGAGCGGGATCATGCACATGTGCAGTTGAGTAGTACCTTCTCCCGCTTCTGGCTACAGAAATGTGGCTTTTGGCTGTGCAAGCAGTCGCAGCAAGCAGCTAGATGCTACTTGGAAAAATTTTACTGGAGCGTCCAATCTGCGCAGCAGGCCCAGTTGTGGGAGGGGGGTGGGGGACAAATTCATACCCTTGAGAGAAAAAAACCTTGTTTCACAAAGCGACTAGCATCCAGCGCACGTTAGTCTATCAATTATTCATATGACTTTGAAACGCATCCCTGTCGGTTTTTGAACATTTTTGAACACATTCTAAGTTGATTTCTGAATGAATCATAAGTTGATTTGTGAATACGTGCATAGTGTACATGATGTCTCTGTCAGGGGAATCCTCATCGCATGTAGAAACAAACTTTCCTACAGACAAAAGGGGCCATACGAGCTGAGCAGAGTAAGACCGAACAGATGAATGCCAACCGCTGCCTGATTGTGTGGTTGATTGAGTTTGTGAATGATGAGCGTTGTTATAATTACTAGCGAAATCCATAGATTCAGACTACAGGAGTGGAAATAAACGAATAACAGATAAGAAAGATTACGTATTACCTTCTCAGTGTATCCAAGATAATGAAATTTTTACAGAAAATTTTTGGCCAGATCGCTATACTAGTAAGGGCCAGTTGTACAGTCTCTGGCTAGCAGCCGCTTTAAATTCTATTCTGTAAGAAGCGCGGAAAACGCGTTGTACGAACATGTAGCAACGCCTAACCG
Source organism: Schistocerca cancellata (assembly GCF_023864275.1). Classification (NCBI taxonomy): domain Eukaryota; kingdom Metazoa; phylum Arthropoda; class Insecta; order Orthoptera; family Acrididae; genus Schistocerca; species Schistocerca cancellata. Next base: position 281,699,796 of record NC_064633.1, read on the forward strand.
GAGAATAATCGCGGGATAACTAAACCGGTGATTCTGGCACAGTTAGTGGAGTTAACCTGCGAATAAGCTTTGACATTGGCAGGAATAGTTACAGAATTCGTGAGAGCAAGACTGTTTGTCAGCACGAGGAAGGAGAAGAAATGGGGACATCACACAAATTATGGAACAATATGACGATTCCAAGTTTGTATAAAAATTTCGTACTACTTCTTTTCGATCCCATACTTGAGAAACTAGAGCGTATGAATGAAGTGTGAAACAATTTCCTAACGTAAGGCTTTTTGCTTGTAGTAGGCCTAATAGGCGTTTGATATTCGTACTTTGTGAATTATATTCTGTCGTTACAAAGAGACCGTTTGTGCCAAAACAGTCTCGTTTATTTGGTGTGTATTACAATTGTTGCAGCATTACAAAGGCCTACTTTGTTTTACCTAGCAGACAGTGACAAAATAGACATAATCAGATCGGGAAACCATACCAGCCTTGGGCCCTGTTTGCATTATCAGCTTTTTCAGTATTATACAACGAAATTTCTACTTTTCATGTCGCAAAACGTTTGACGAAATTTGATGAGGTAATAGATTCTTTCGCAGAAATGAAAGCACGCCATGTAAAGGTGTAGCAAGATTAGAGAGAAAAAAATTCTAGGAGCTAAGGATTGAAGAAATGTGTATTGTCTTGCTTGTCTCATGTCTTTACTGGGTTTATGTATTCTATATTTAATTTTATGTCATTCAAAGCAGCAAGTTGTTAGCTGTTAGGGAATAAAGAGTGCAAATTTTCTGAAGAGTTCTTTTTTTTTTTAATGAGGGATAGGTTATCAAACCGGCCGATTGTAAGAAGGAGAGGCACCACAGGACATTTTCATTTCCACTGTCCTGAATATGGTTTCATGGCATCCATTACAAAATATACACATTTCAATTCCACGGAGCGAAGTACAGTGACATGTGATAGAAGAATGGTGCATGAGGAGGCGAGGCACTGCCCTTTGGCACACTTACAACCAAATAACATGTCTTACATTTCCTCAAACACATCTGTTTTATGCATCAGACTCTTCAGAAAGATGTGCGCTACAAAATGAACATATTTTTGAAAACTCGATTGTTTTTTAAAAAAAATTGACGTCCTATCTCAAACTGTCGAGGGAGTGGCGGGGAATTGCACCGGTTTGGAAACATCATAGATCCGGGGCTGATGCGCAAAGCAGTCTAAGTTACAGTGGGGAAGTGGGTAGTCTCAATGTGACCCGTGTTTACGTTTAGTGATTTTGATGTTTCCTCTTCGTTTACTGCTCTCACGTCAAATGAAAACAAAACAGATTTCTGATTTCCACCTTTCTGACAGTCAAGTATTAATTGCCTTGAAGAACAATGAAGTTATTTTTGTCGGTTTGCTAAAGAAATTTTCTTTTATTAATTTTTTCCGCTGAGATTTGGAACGAAGTGTTTAATTCCACACTCTGTCAGTTGCATTTCAAGTGCACGTTTTCAACTTCTAGCACATATGGCATTATTCCATAATAAAGAACCAAACATGAGATAACACAGTACTGGTACTCCAAGAAAATTTACATCCCGAAAACCACATTGAAAAGGTCGTGGCCTATTTAACTTGGAATATGGACATACGAATGTGCACTTTAGATGTGCACATTTGACTCAATTCTCCACACAGTGACAAACATCACATTAACCTTATGGATAATGCCTCTACAGTCCTCAGAAACTACTCGCAGACCTTCTGATTCACAATGACAGCAGGTTATAGCTGAGGCTTGAAAATGAGAAAATGCCTCAAATAAAAGTCTCAAATCTTGCCATTTACTCAACTTAAAACTTCAGCTTCCCCAATACATTTGCACATAGAGATGTTCCAGATTTGGAAACCTAAATTTATAATTAGTTACGACAACCTTTTCTCATTTTTCAACCATATATTACTAATTATTAGATGCTATATAGAATCCAAATACAAATACCACTTAATATAATTTCGTGTTGCAGAATTTTCGTGTCTAGCTGCAGGGAAACGGCAATTATTCTCTTTCCTATCTTGATAATCAAAGGCTGCGCCAGCATAAACGTGTTTTCGTTTCCAAGCTGCGTTTTCTGCCCTCCCCCCTCCAACAATCTATGTTTTGTGGTGTTCCAGCCCACAGTTATAACACAAACAATAAATGGTTAATACCTATGTTTTCTGAACTTATATTGTTAGCAGACTTCATTGTACATCCTAATTCAGCAAAAATAAAACACTTGATTACTTAATATGGTCTTCCTTGACAATTTTCCACTTTGTTTTTCCCTCCAAAAGACGATTCTTCAGGAAAACTAGATTCAACATAATTTGATTACAATGTTTCTAGCCCTGTGATTTGGCTCTGAATCATCGTAACTCTCTTTTGCATCTCTCTAATTGCAGAAAACGATCGGTAAGAAAGTTATTTGTTCAGTAAAAATTCGTCATTAGCGATGTTTTTCAAATTAACAATGGCTTTCCATTCCTCTCTGCTCATAAACATTGCACATTAACAACCACAGATCAAATGAGCTAACATCAGCTTTATATACTCCAGATAATTATCCACAGTTGTATGTCTGATTTGAGGCTATGACTTGTCCAATTGCTTCGATATTGTGAACTGCTTGCCTTTCTTTGTGAAAACTTCTGTCGTATCATTCTTCCCATATAAGACCATTTCAGAATATTGCATTTGAATAAAGTTCATCAGATCCATCTCATGTAAAAATATCTCAATTCGAAATTTCCTCTTACTATGATTGTTTCCATCGAAAGGTGGAGTTTTATATTTCTCTGCCTCATCAAGCATGGTCAACAGCGTCTCATATGCAGTTGTTTCTAGTACTGTGTATATGTACTATCGTTCTTGGATTAAATATCTGTATATTTTCTTTGTCATTTATTAAGCAGGTATACATGCAATGACTAGGGAGTGTCATTATATTGAGTTGACTGAAATACCGTATTTTATGGATTATAAGACGCTCTTTATTCTTTGCAAAATTGCCTCCAAAATTCAGATGCATCTTATACTCGAAATTAATATAAAAATCTTCAGTGTTTGATTTAAAATTCCCGCTACTATTAAAAATGGCCATATATTCGAAGCTGTGGGAAACCTACCCTTATCTGGCAACAATTGATTCAACTGGCAGTAGCAGTGCAACAATGCAATGAACATGAGTTGTGGAGATTCTCAAGCTAGCTAACACTGTCTCCCTCCTGCCCTGAGATCACAAACCAAGAACACTGTCTAGCCTATGATGTGTCACTGCAGTCTACAGTGCCAGGAACTGAAAGTGATTTTCGTTATTGGTAACAGTATGTTATTTTTGTTGGAAGCTACTTTTGCAATGGAAAAAATAAAAGATATGCTTGTGATGTGGGCTATAAATTGAAAGGTATAGCATATGTAGAAGAACATGGAAACAATGCAGCTGAGCAGCATTTTGACCCTACACCAACTGAAAAAACCATTCGCAATTGGTGGGAGGGTAAAGAAAAACTGACAAAATGAGGAAGACTAAATGTGCGAATAGAAGACTGAATACGAAATGACCAAAAATGGAAGGTGACGATATTCATTGATTTTAAATGGCAGTTCGGTTTTATGATCTAACAATTTTTTGGTCTGGCTTTGCAATCTAATATTGAAAATGGTAAAAATGTTATTTTTTAATAAAAGTGCTTAAAAATAAGTCCATAGTGTCTTATAGTCTGTAAAATATGGTATATCTTACAAGATTCTCCAGAACACAATCCTTGAAAACATTTGATGGCTCTGTTCTGCTGTCTGGACATGCAGTTTGTAACTAGTGAATTACCCCATAACACAATCTATGTTGTGTGGTTGCTGGTTGAAAAATACCACGAAAAGAACAAGTTTGCTTTTCTAGACTTGGACAAGGCTTTTGATTGTGGACTATATGACCTAATCTGGTTAGTACTTGGCAATCATGGCATTCTAGAGTACCTTGTCAACTAGTTACAGCTTCTGTATGTAGAACCAAGGATCTGTGTCCAAGCAGCTGCAGAACTGTCAAATGAGTTTAGCTTCATAGTTGGGATCCACCAAGGCTCGACCTTATGACCAATGCTTTTTATTTTTCTGATGGACACTGTCACAGCAGATATGCACATGCCACTAATGAGGACACTGCTCTATGATGACAATGTCATGTTGGCTCTGGAGAACAAGTTTGACCTCTAGCACCACACACAAGAGTGGACTGGCAGACTCGCATGACACGGTCTGTGGCTCAGACAAAAAAAAGTTGAAACCATCAACGTTGATGTGGAAGATCTACAAATAGTAACAAAATTTAAGTATCTCGGTTCTGCAATCTCTAGCTATTGCCGACTAGTAGATGAGGTCAATGCAAGGACGCAGGCGGCTGTATGAAGTGGCGAACGACAACAGGTGTTACCTGTGTTCGTCAGATTAAGGACTGCCTGAAGTCAAAGATCTACTGCACTCGCATCTGTCCTGTAGCTCCTATGGCACCATGTATTGGCCAGCTACAAAAGACACAGAACGACGATTGGATGTCATGGAGACTAAGATACTTAGGTGAACAGGTGGTGTCACTCAACTGGATCACATTTCGAACCACACTGTCAGGAAACGTTTCAAGGTCGTACCAACCCAGAAGAAAATACGAGACACCCGTTAATGGTAGTTCAGACATGTGATGTATGCAGAGGATGATAGCACTGTAAAGACAGCATACACAATGGAAGTTATGGGAAGGAGACCCAAGGGACGACCTAGGCAATGATGGGCCGACACCCCACACAATGACCTGAAGACTGTGAATCTTCACCCAGAAATGGCCTACAATCGATCAAAATTGGAAACAGCGACTCCACTCAGTGGGCCGTGCCACCAGGCAGGACAAACGCTTAAGAAAAAGAAGTGTCCTATACTACAACTGTGTCTACATAATAATAGAGGTCATGTAACTTTTTGTTGATAGAATATCTTAGTTTATATAGAAGAAAAATCTCATGTGCAATTTTACCAGTCAGATGTTCTGTACACTCATCTCACAAGAATTTTTGTTCTATTATGAGGCCCAACAGTTTAAAATTTGCTTCGATTCTTTTCATACCTTTAGGTTTAAAATGTATATGTAGATTAACACATTTAATAACAAGTTTTACAATATATTTAGATTAAAATATATTCATCAAAAGAAAAATAGCACTAGCAAATTAGATTTCCTGTAAATCAACATAGTTCTGATCCATAACTTGATGATTTTAGAGAGCTGTGAGCATTCCTCAGAAACACGAATTATAAGTCACTTGTAATAAGAAGATTTTATTAAATTAACTTTGATTAAATTTAGCAACTTCTGAATAAGCAGAAAGAAGCTGAATATCAACAAACTAAATAAAAAGATAATATATCGCAGTGTTATAATCTAAAAGGAAGGGAACAAACTGGAAGATCTTAAGTGTGTAGATTTGAATTGTAACTCTCCGCAGCAAGGGTATGAAATGGAGTGATCGCATACACTCAGTCATAGATAATGCAGGCTGTAGGCTATAGGCTTCTGTTCATTAAGTTAGTCTACTAAGGAGACTGCTTACAACTGACCTGTGTGTCTCATCTTTGAATATTGTTGAATTGTGTGTGACCTATGCCAAATAGGATTGGTATAGGATGTGTGACGTACAAAGTCAAGGCCTTCGGAAATGCTCACATGTTTGTGTGACTTACAGGAGAGTGTCAGGGAAATGTCGAAAAACTTGAATTGCCAGACCCTTGAACATAGGCGCAAATTATCCCACGATTCTAGTTAAAGTATCTGTATTATATGAAGAATGTAGGAGTATTAGGTATTATTCTGCTTATGTAGAGAGTATGAATTCACAATTCACACTATTTACGCCTACTGCAAACACAGAAGCATTTAATCCATCTTCTTTCTCGCTCCTTAATGGATGCCATACACCTATAGTGTGTGTGTGCGCGCGCGCGCGCGTGTGTGTGTGTGTAAATTATGATTAAGATAAATATTCGTATAAAGTAGGTAACTTAACTTTTCCAATATATTTACAGCTGACTGTAATCTGTAAAATCAATAAACTTACATAAATAACTAGTATAAACTAGCATAATTATAATAACCACACCAAGCTTTTCTCCTAATCATTAAATGTAGGTAAACCCCATAATTTTCAATGTACTGAGCGCTTTTCGTTATTTGCTGTTAGTGTACTTCACAGCATTTGTTACATTGGCTTTTTCTGCCTTTTGATTTATGACTCGACTCCTTCTACATTATTGTAGACTCTCTTTCCCAATGGGGTTTCGACTAAGAGTTAAAATTAAGAAATAAATTAATAATGTAAACTCGTTGGATTTCGATGTGGAATCATTGAATAAATCAATCAGACGTTCCAAAGATCTTCTTCGCTTTATTTTTTATGTATAACATCTTTGCATTATGTTTATATTTTGTAGGTAGTTTGAAAGGTTTGTTTACATGTGGTAGTCACGTTTATTTGTTATTTGAATTTTCGTTTAAAGATGCAGCAGATAAAGAGTTTTTCGGATTTAAAATTAAATAGCTGGATTTGCCGTCAGTGTGAAAGCGTTGGTAAGTTTTTTTGTTGTAATTACAATTTGGAAATATCGTCGTGTTCGAGTCGTTTAGAATATTTTCCCCCAGAATGTTTTGTTTGGAGAAAACTGTGTAATTTTCGTAATGGCTTTACCCTTTAACTCAAGGCGTAGTCCTTTCCACCACGGTTCTCGTACCAGCCAAAATTTTACTTGCCGAAAACGTATGTTTTTTACTAAACATCTACATTTTAATTTTCATAATGTATTATGGTATCTGTTTTGTGTCCAGTGTTGCAGTCATCTCCGCAAACCTAAAAGGGTTTAGTGTTGGTACAGACAAGGAATAGGTTGTGTATAATCATTTCGCAGTGCTGTGTTAGTCATTAAGACTAAAGTGAAGAACCATGTCAAGTGAAACGCAGAGCATATATTATGTACGCAGAAAACATTTTCGTAAAATAGATTGTTAAAAATTTTTGTGAAGTTCTCCAAAATATCATTGAAAATTAAAAGTTCATAGCTATCAATAGAAATGAATTTAAATGTAGTGTCCACTCTTTTTTTAATATTTTCGTTTCAGGTGTTAAAACACCAACACCAATTCAAGCTAACTGTATCCCACATATACTTTCTGGCAAGGACTGTATAGGATGTGCAAAAACTGGAAGTGGCAAGACATTAGCATTCGCTCTTCCAATTTTGCAAAAGCTTTGTGAAGATCCTTATGGTATATTTGCACTTGTCTTAACACCAACAAGAGAACTTGCATTTCAGGTAAGAATAAAGTGATATTTCACTCTTTTAATTAACTCGTTACCAAGCTGAAAACACTTAATTGTTGATGTAGCCATCCTCCTCTGCCTACTTCCATTGTACTGTAATATTTGGTTACTATCTGTAGTTCATTCAACCGATTATAGTCTGCAGTAAAAGTTACATATTAAGAACCCTTGACATTTTAAAGTATGGTGCAGAAGTAAACATTAGGCTTCGCTACCAGTCAGTTGTTACTGCAGTCAGAATTTCTGCTTTCACATTCATTGGCTTCACCAGCTCACAACCATATTGTCACTTTCCAACCTAACCTAGCCCTCAGACTGTGCTACATATCAGTCTGTTGCCACAACCAAAATTTTGGATGATGTCCAGTATGTAACTTTAGCCCACTCACAGTATTGATTGGGTCGACAGAAGCGTCCGATCCCACGCATCGGCTTTGACCCGTGACGTAAGGGTGTTGTCGTGTGTGACGTCATGACGGCGCGGAGTTTGGTTTGAGTGTGGCTGTCTCCAGTTCTGTTTTATCTTATTTTGTTTACTTTTCTGATCTGTTCGTTCTATCTCGTGAGGTGTTTTTTTTAAAAAACGCTTATTACTTATTTTAATTATCTGTTTCCTCCAGTTTCTGTTTTAGTTTATTATATTTATCTTTCTGATCTGTTCGTTCTATCCCATGAGATTTTTTTTTTTAAGACAAAAAACACTAATCAGCTGCTGAAGCATCTTTATCTTCTATGGGTTGCAGGGGTTACGACCCATGCGGAGGTGGGTGGGTATTCATGCATGGCTGTCTTCACTTACACGTTGTAGCTACGCAAGATGTCTAAATTTGTTTATATTTAGTTTGCCCCCCCCCCCCCCCCCACCCAAAACACCCCATTTCCCGCACTTGTCCCGTTAGTGTCATTAGGCTTCTTGTGGAAAGTGTGTGTGTTTGTTTTTGTTTCCGCCATATTTGTGACGTCATGGGTCAAAGCAGACGGGTGGGATCGGACGCTTCCGTATTTCCTATTGATTTCCTGGGCATGCCAAAATTTTTGTCTCTCCCTCCCTCCCCCCCCCCCCCCCTCTTTTTTCCTGAGAATGGTAAAGGCCAATAGTAATCAGTCCCTGATCATAGCTACTGTAAGACACAGGGTATTGAATTTGAATCATTGTAAACTAAATTCCTAAAAAGCATCCTAACAGCAGTTGCAAATGGAGTGTGATAGAGTACCTCCACATCTCCCTAAGAAATCCTACTTGTATGTATAAACTGATCAATAGTGGTCACCCTCAAGTTGTGCAGTCAGCAAAGAAATGAGGCATTCTTTATTTTGTTCATTGGACAGAAGCATATCTTTTGCCATGGTAACTGACATTGTTTCATTAAACATGAGAGTTGGTGCAATTCTTGTGGTGGCTCTGGCAGCCACTCATCTGATTTTGTGCTCCTGCAACATGTCACATCAGTGTAGCCATCAAACACGCCTGTGACCTTTCTGTCATATCAGTGCTTGATGCGATCTACATTCTTTGTAATTATGGAAGGAAATAGTTCTTTTGGCTGCCATGTCATTCTATGCAACATCAATCCTCCATCTCCCATGAACTCTGCCTTTAAGGGCACCACAAACTGGTAAGACAGCGCTTTTTGCGTTTTCCGCATACTGTAGGTACGTAGCCAAATATAGAGGGTAGGGAGCCAGCTCATTCTCAGATACTCAAAATAGTGCTGAAGTTTGTCATTGAACTTTTTGTAATAACTTTTTTCAGTGTTGACAGGAATGACCTTTTTGTGCACTGCGACTTTAGATGTCATACACTTTACAGGTAGGGTTTGATTACATCTTTCAAATTTCGCACTGTCAAAGCTGCTGGCAAGTTCATCAGCTTTGTGACAATAGATCTTTTCATCACCTGCTGTCACAGCACTAGTGGACATTACAGGCTCTGAATGGGAAAAGAATCATGTGACAAAAAACAGTGGTACTTTTTGACATCTACTTCATCCCTTTGTATTCTTGCATTTCTAGCATCCATATGTTGCTTGGTAGCTGAAAATGAAACATCTCAAAATTGCTCATCTTACTCAGGGTTGTCAGCTGCTGTTGGCATCAAAGCAGTGCATCTGGCCAGAGTGCTGTCTGCTAATCCTCTATCATGTGTTAAGCCATGACTACTCGTTATTGTATGTAGTGAGATTTTTCAGTTGTTATGTCAGACCAAATTTGTGCCCCTAATTTTTCTGATCTACAGATTGTGAACCATCCTTGAGTTACCAAAAGCTCATGTTCTTGTTGAGTAAGTTTCATTTCCAGTTCAATTCTGTCTTGTAAGTATAAATTACATGATTTTGCAAAAAGTTAGTCACTACTGGCATGAAAATAGTGATGTATAGTCTTAATCCATTGGAAGTGTAGCTGCTAATCTCCACTCCTCTAAGCTTCCCATAAAGTTCTTTACTATAGTTACAGTTTTGAAGTACTACCCTTAATCTGAGCTTTGTTTTCAGTACATCGTCAGACTTAATAGGTCCCAAATCTTCTGTTTATAATGTATGGTCTTCATTGCAACTGTTATGTTTCCCCTGTTGGCAGGCAATACCAATATAATCTTGTCAGCTCTTGATAGCTTGTAACTCTTATTTTCTCAGGTTGCAAGCTGGCAGTTTTACTCGGTGCAGTATCCTGGCAATTTCAACGCATATAACCTCAGCTCTTTCATAACAAAGGGTCCGAATGGCAGCTTTGCTCTTGGTATAGTTCACATGGTGGTATTGAAATTTCCTCCTTTTTGAAGGACAGACTGTCCCTCTTTGATCAACGGTCATTCACTGAGGTTGATCAATGTACGTAACATGTCAGGAAGCAACCTGTCAATCTGCTTCCCACATCTTGCAAATTTCTTCTTTTGTGACTCAATGCAGAAGTTGAGTACATTCTGCGTGCTCCTATGGGTGATGCTGCAGATTTTATCCGAGATGTCTTGATGCATCCTGCCACTTAGCCTAGTTGATAGAAAATGCTTCTCATCTGCTCTTGCCAAGTTTCGCTATGTTGCATGAATTCACTCACAGAGAAAAACATGTGCTATTCCGTCATACATACAATGTACTTGGGCATCAGTGATTAGATGCTTACATTGCAAGAAGTTTGGTGTGGCCTATTCATTCTGACACCCTGACCGAAGGTTGAGAGATGACAGCAAACGTGCTTTCTTCTTCCATTGACAGTCAAGGTGTCGGTAAATCTGAACAGTGCCCATGCCAACATAAAATTTACCATATAGGTAGAAAAGGATCAACAGCTACCCTTTCTAAATATACCTGGGACACAGCGTATATCGAAAACTGGCACACATGGAATGATCACCTCAGATGTGAAATGCAACACCAAGAAAGCATTTTAAGGGGCAGTGGGTTCTCCAGCAATTACATAAGAAATGTCAAAGAATCAAACACTCGGTGAAGTGACACATTGGAGGAAGAAATTTCGGGTACAGCTTTTCTGCCATACATTCCCAGAGTGATGAGTAGAACCAGCCGTATATTGTTCAAACACGACACAAACTGACACAGAAGATCAGAGAGTGTCTCAGATCAGCAAAGAAGAAGAGGAATCCACTTGCAATGTGAGGAATATACCGTATACCATGTACACATGAGAAAGTCTATATTGGTAAGATTGGATGATCAATCAACAACAGAATAACTGAACATAAGCGGCATTGCAGATTGAGACAAATGGAGAAGTTGGCCATGACAGAGCACGATCTGTATGACAATGGGAAATGTTGGACACTGGCACGCCAGGTAAATATAATCTCCAGCTTTGAGCTCAACTCCAGTCTGCCACCAGCAATGGAGGTTAAGCTTTGAGAATGACAGCTCTTGTGCTGGCGAAATGTCAGAAAGACTGTCCGACAAGTGTCGGCCAAAGAACCTGAGATGGAAGCCAACAGACAACTTGCCAACAAGGAGCTATTGAAGCCTTAACAGTTAAATAGCTTTTGATATTGAATGCTTGTTCTCTGTTACATCGATCATCAATAATACAATGGCGGCCAAACTTGGGTATGCCAACAAGCCATTGAGTAGGTGTGTGCTGTCATAATTTTGTTCATGGATGTGGCTGCATAGGTAACACTGAACAAGTCCTGTAACATGCTTCCATCTATATTATATCCTTAGTTTCTGTGAAAGGCCATAAGTTAACATCTCCAAGGAGGCAGTGGTAACAACAGTGTCTCAAGCCCTTATATAATGTGGTTTGACAAATGTAATGCAGCAGCTCTTCATATTAGGTGACTCACATTTTTGTGCTGCAACCAGAAGTGCTGTATATATCGCATCATATGATAAGAGAGGCAAATTCACAATGGTCATGCACAGTATATATGAGGCTGAGTAATCTCCAAGTGTGAAAAGTGTTTCTTCCATCAGTATTTTCATATTTGTTTCAAACACAAACTGGATAAAAGAATTGTCTTGAGAGATTTGTACTGATTTTTGCTTGCTACTAATTTCAGACTTCTGATATCATTACAGAAACTGCAGAATTCACAAGCTGATAGCACAGCTAGAAAATCCCTTGATAATTGTTTTCTTTATGTACCATTGTCTCGAGACGCAGCTATTTATTAGAAACGTAGGATCTTGCCCTTGTAGCTGAAATAAATGCAGGTGCAAGGCAGCTGATTTTCGTATTTAACTTTGAAGAGTCTCCTTTCTTTTCTGAACAAATGATCTTTGTAAGAAGTAGTTAAAATGTTTTTGGAATGTCACTTGCAGCTATATCCTAGAACCTGTCTGAAGTGGGTTAGGTCTCCACTTCATAAATGCATGATCTGATGTCCAGGATTATGGCTGCTGCAGTTTCAGCAATTCAAATGTGTTTTTCTTGTTGTCCTTTCCTTCTGGCATTGTATCACATGTCAGATATGATGTAATAGCCTTCGTTTTGAAAGCATACCGTGGTTTTCTCGAGCTGATTTATTTTTACACTGAATGACGACAAGTCTTCACCATACTTTTCGTATAGCCACATCTGTATTGTTTCAATCTTTGGGACATATCCATTATAATTCTTTAGAATGTCTTACAGTGTGACTGGCAGTCATCTTCATTTGCTTCCAAATGCTTAAACAAATGAAATTCAAATAGGCAGATACCTCATCATCTTTTGGTTGTACAACAGTACTGTGAATTGAAAGAGCAAATTTGTAACACCTTTTTACACAATTACTATGGTACGTATCTTCAATGTATCTAACTTGAAATTTTACTTGAGTTGCCCTGTGATCACTCCGTTTTTATCACCATTTCCATTGACGATTCTGATAGTCTGTTCATAGCATCACAAATAACTTTTCTTTTTGAAATCGATTTCTTCACCTCTTTCTTCTCGCAACCCTATTCTACATGTTGACCACAAAATAAAGAGTTTGTTTCAAAATCAAATTTTTGAACTGATGGTCAGTAAATGTATAGTTCATTTTCCACTGTACACAGTCTAGCACACTAATCCATTGAATAAAAGTTCCTGTACTTTTTATTAACAATGACACTGTACAGTTCACCAAATCAACATGTTTACCATACTTTCTCATCTAACTCCTCTCTATAGGCATTCGTATTGCTTTATCTTTCACCGAGCGAGGTGGCGCAGCAGTTAGCACACTGGACTCACATTCGGGAGGACGACGGTTTAAACCCATGTCTAGCTATACTGATTTAGGTTTTCTGTGATTTCCTTGAATCACTTCAGGCAAATGCCAGGGTGGTTCCTTTGAAAGGGCACCACCAATTTCCTTTTCCATCCTTTCCTAATCTGATGGAACCAATGACTTCACTGTTTGGTCCCTTCCTCCAAACCAGCCATGCTTTCTCTTTCATTTTGAGAGATCTACCCCTTCCAAAACACTTTCACCATAAATAAAATGCTCAGATATTATACTGTCTTCCACTGATGAACATAACTGTACAGTGGACAGGGACATCAACTTAAGGACCCTGGCAAAAGTGTTTGCTTCTGACAATGATGGAAAAACAACATGAGTATTCTGAGAAGGAAACGAACAAGTGTGGACATTAGAAGAAATCATTCAACAGAAAGGGAAAAAATACATTAGTCATTAGCCAAATAAATTACTTATAATTGAATAATTGTGATATTTACTTACAGTTACTTCGCTGGCCTTTCTCTCTCTCTTTTTTTTTTTTACTTTCTGAGAACTTAATTTGATAGTTTGCACCTGTTTTTCTATACAATTTTATGTCATATTGGTGAGTCTCAGGTGCTGCATGTTTTATAGTGATGAAACAAGTGTTTCTTGAAAAGTGTGAGAAATCACCATTTTATGATGTAGCTTTTATATAGGAAAATCGAATCAAACAGCAAAATTTTGGTACTCAATCGATGTAGAATTTAACCAATCAATGTAGAATTTAACACTCTACTTTTTTGTTCACATTGGCTTTTTTGGATACATGTGTAGCTTCAGAGGAATTGTGGGGGGGAGGGGGATTACCAACATTTTGGTGGTTTTCTTTTCTTCGCACTCCACTCAGAAATTGGGACATGCTCAGATTTTTTTATATCAGAGGCTTACGTGAGTTATTAAAACATTTTCCAAAATTCCATTAATTTTTGAAGGCAACCCCCTTTTTGGAGCAAATTGTACTGGCCTAACTTGCAATATGTATGTTGTGTCTCAATTAGTTAATTAGTTTTTTTTTTTATTCTGTAGGTTATCATGGTGGACTGATTCAAAAGGTAGCCCAAAGTTTAGATCACGTTGGAAAGTGACAATGTGGTTGCGAGTTGGCAAGGTGCTATCAAATGCTTAACTGTTTGCCTTCTGTAAATTGTTGAAGTTGTGAGAGTAATTAGTTTGTAAATTGCAAATTGGTGATGCTCGACAATATTTTCTAGTTCCAAGTGAAGTACCATTGATGATAGGTAGGAAAACAGAAGTTGAGCAGCAGTTCAGATAGCAGTTGTCTTCTATACCTATATAAACTAAAGCTTCCTACACCAGTCTGTCTGTACGTTTGGGCTCTTCTCCGGAACTGTTGTAGGAATTTTGATTCTGTTTTGAACTGATAAATAGATCGATTCCCAAGAAGCCTTACCTATATACGGAGTGAATCAAAAAGAATCATACAATTTGGCATGTTTGTATTTCTGAAACTAATGAACATATACAATGAATTTTGTTTTTTGATGAATGGCAAACTCAAGATTTTTTTTTAATACCTTTTCATAGGTGTTTAATATGCCCCCCTTGAGATGTACGGCATATGTCAGTGCGGTATTCAAATTGCTTCCACACTGCAGTGAGCATGTCTTGAGTTACAGCTTCCACAGCTGCTGTTTTGCAATGTCTCAGTTCATTCATTGTTGTTGGTAATGGAGGCACATAAACAGAGTCTTTTATAAACCCTCACAAGAAATAATCACATACAGTCAGGTCCAGTGACCTTGGAGGCCAGTAATGTAAAGCTGAATCATTTGGTCCAGTGCGATGGATCCATGGTTCAGTAATCCTTTGATTTAAAAATTCCTGCACTTCCATCCTGTTGGTAAATTAAGTCATTTGAATCGATCTCCAGCTATAGGAAAAGGAAGTTCTGAAGGATCTCAAGATAAGTGCATCCTGCAACAGTGTTCTTCACAAAGAAAATGGACCATACACCTTATCTCAAATAACGTAATAGTTATGATTTTTTAAAATTAGGTGATTCTTTTTGATGTACTGTTTAAAACTTGAGAGTTTGCTCTTTCCAATAGTACATTGTTCACACAAATATCTCCAATAACATAATAGTTATGATTTTTTAAAAATTGGATGATTCTTTTTTATACACACTGTAACACCCAAATATTTAATGGAAATTTGGCTGAACTGTATGAATTAAAGTCCCCCATCATAATGAAAAGGATGCCTTTGCCATCTAGTGGCAAATGGCAGAACTGAGATACACATAAGGATACCCAACTGAAGCACCAAACCAGTAAGGATTACTGCTGAGATTTTTGGAATGCGTCTCGCAGCACTTTACATCATTTTTTCAGATTATTCTTTACTATCAGGACACAACGGAAAGTGCTGCAGGTCTCCTCTGAAGATTTTCAGGACATGCCCTATTTATCTTGATACTACTAACTTAAATGCATACAGGAAGGAAACACAGTATTGTCCTGTTACAAAAAGCATTCTTCTGTAATTTTATAATTGGTACAATTTTCTGCGCCACAACATGGTCCTTTTCTAGAACACATTCCACTGTGCAGTGGTTATTTAGTGCTATCGTCATGTGTACCAGTACCACCAACTGCACTGTGTCCCAGGCAAGTTACAGGAGCATTTGATTAAAAGTGCTGCAAGGATAGGCACATGGCACTGTGGCTAATGACACAACATTCTTTGCTGGCATCACTAAAACCGCATAATGCCTAAACCAATTTAAGTTGTAAGTCTGCTACTTATCAAACAGCAAACCACAAAAATGCAACCCATTCAAAACTGATTAAAGCTCTGGAAACTAAAGTCAGATCTGCTTATTCATTAATTGGAATTATCTTAATAGAATTCCCAAATTGAAAACTCATTTATACATACACTGAGGTGACAAAAATCCTGGGATACCTCCTAATATCGTATCAGACCTCCTTTTGCCAGGCATAAAGCAGCAACTTGATGTGGCATGGACATAAGGAGTCGTTAGAAGTCCCATGCAGAAATATTGAGCCATGCTGCCTCTGGAGCCGTCAAACTAATCGCGAATAATTTGATCCTGTGACATGTCTAATTTTCATTCATAAAAATTCCATTCTTGTTTGGGAATGTGACGTCCATGAATGGCCACAAATTATCTCCAAATAACTGAAACTAAACATTTCCAGTCAATGATCATTTCACTTGGACCAGAGGACCCAGTCGATTCCACATAAACACAGCCCACACTATTGTGGAGCCACCATCAGTTTGCACAATGCCTTTTTGACAACTTGGGTCCGTGACTGTGGGGTCTGCACCACACTTGAACCCTACCATCAGCTCTTACCAAATAAAATTGGGACCTGTCTGACCAGGCCATGGTTTTCTGGTTGTCTAGGATTCAACTGATATGGTCATGACCCCAGGAAAGGCAATGCAGGCAATGTGCTGTTAACAAAGGCACTCATGTGGGTCATCTGCTACCATAACCCATTAAAGCCAGATTTCTGCACCTTCGTAATGGATATGTTTGTTATAAGTTCCACACTGATTTTTGCAATGATTTCACACAGTGTTTCTTGCCTGTTAGCACTGAAACTCTACACACTGCTCTCAGTTGTGAAGTGAAGGTTGTCGGCCACTGTGTTGTCTGTGGTGAGAGATAATGCCTGAAATGTGGTATTCTCAGCACACTACTGAAATGCGGCTCTCAGAATATTGAATTCCCAAACAATTTCTGAAGTGGAATGCTCCATAAGGCTAGCTCCAACTACTATTCAGCATTCAGAATCTATTAATTCCCATCAAGTGACCATAATCATGTCAGCAATCTCTTCACATGAATCATCTGAGTACAAATGACAGCTCCGCCAATGTGCTGCCCTTTTATACATTGTGTATGCAATACTACCGCCATCTGCATATGTGCACATCGCTATCCTATGGCTTTTATCACCTAAGTGTATTATAAATTAAAGTCCCCTGGCTTGTATTTAGTCTGTATTCAGGAACCGCTGTAGAGATCTTGATACAGTTTTCACTAGTATGTGGATTGATTCAGGTATATGTAATTTATTATCTTATTGTTGTTGTTGTTGTTGTGGTCTTCAGTCCTGAGACTGGTTTGATGCAGCTCTCCATGCTACTCTATCCTGTGCAAGCTTCTTCATCTCCCAGTAACTACTGCAACCTACATCCTTCTGAATCTGCTTAGTGTATTCATCTCTTGGTCTCCCTCTACGATTTTTACCTTCCACACTGCCCTCCAATACTAAATTGGTGATCCCTTGATGCCTCAGAACATGTCCTACCAACCGATCCCTTCTTCTAGTAAAGTTGTGCCACAAACTCCTCTTCTCCCCAATCCTATTCAATACCTACTCATTAGTTATGTGATCTACCCATCTAATCTTCAGCATTCTTCTGTAGCACCACATTTCAAAAGCTTCTATTCTCTTCTTGTCCAAACTATTTATCATCCATGTTTCACTTCCATACTTGGCTACACTCCATACAAATACTTTCAGAAACGACTTCCTGACACTTGAATCTATACTCGATGTTAACAAATTTCTCTTCTTCAGAAACGCTTTCCTTGCCATTGCCAGTCTACATTTTATATCCTCTCTACTTCGACCGTCATCAGTTATTATGCTCCCCAAATAGCAAAACTCCTTTACTACTTTAGGTGTCTCATTTCCTAATCTAATTCCCTCAGCATCACCCGACTTATTCGACTACATTCCATTATCTTCATTTTGCTTTTGTTGATGGTCATCTTATACCCTCCTTTCAAGACACTATCCATTCCATTCAACTGCTCTTCCAAGTCCTTTGCTGTCTCCGACAGAATTACAATGTCATCGGCAAACCTCAAAGTTTTTATTTCTTCTCCACGGATTTTAATACCTACTCCGAATTTTTCTTTTGTTTCCTTCACTGCTTGCTCAATATACAGATTGAATAATATCAGGGAGAGGCTACAACCCTGTCTCACTCCCTTCCGAACCACTGCTTCCCTTTCGTGTCCCTCGACTCTTATAACTGCCATCTGGTTTCTGCACAAATTGTAAATAGCCTTTTGCTCCCTGTATTTTACCCCTGCCACCTTCAGAATTTGAAAGAGAGTATTCCAGTCAACATTGTCAATAGCTTTCTCTAAGTCTACAAATGCCAGAAACGTAGGTTTGCCGTTTCTTAATCTAGCTTCTAAGATGAGTCGTAAGGTCAGTATTGCCTCACGTGTTCCAATATTTCTACGGAATCCAAACTGGTCTTCCCCGAGGTTGGCTTCTACTAGTTTTTCCATTCATCTGTAAAGAATTCGCGTTAGTATTTTGCAGCCGTGACTTAGTAAACTGATAGTTCGGTAATTTTCACATCTGTCAACACCTGCTTTCTTTGGGATTGGAATTATTATATTCTTCTTGAAGTCTGAGGGTATTTCGCCTGTCTCATATATCTTGCTCACCAGATGGCAGAGTTTTGTCAGGACCGGCTCTCCCAAGGCTGTCAGTAGTTCTAATGGAATGTTGTCTACTCCTGGGGCCTTGTTTCGACTCAGGTCTTTCAGTGCTCTGTCAAACTCTTCATGCAGTATCGTTTCTCCCATTTCATCTTCATTTACATCCTCTTCCATTTCCATAATATTGTCCTCAAGTACATCGCCCTTGTATAGACCCTCTATATACTCCTTCCACCTTTCTGCTTTCCCTTCTTTGCTTAGAACTGGGTTTCCATCTGAGCTCTTGATATTCATACAAGTGGTTCTCTTTTCTCCAAGGGTCTCTTTAATTTTCCTGTAGGCAGTATCTATCTTACCAGTAGTGAGATAAACCTCCTCATCCTTACATTTGTCCTCTAGCCATCCCTGCTTAGCCATTTTGCACTTCCTGTCGATCTCATTTTTGAGACGTTTGTATTCCTTTTTGCCTGCTTCATTTACTGCATTTTTATATTTTCTCCTTTCATCAATTAAGTTCAATATTTCTTCTGTTACCCAAGGATTTCTAGCAGCCCTCGTCTTTTTACCTACTTTATCCTCTGCTGCCTTCACTACTTCATCCCTCAAAGCTACCCCATTCTTCTTCTACTGTATTTCTTTCCCCCATTCCTATCAATTGTTCCCTTATGCTCTCCTTGAAACTCTGTACAACCTCTGGTTCTTTCAGTTTATCCAGGTCCCATCTCCTTAAATTCCCACCTTTTTGCAGTTTCTTCAGTTTTAATCTACAGTTCATAACCAATAGATTGTGGTCAAAGTCCACATCTGCCCCTGGAAATGTCTTTACAATTTAAAACCTGGTTCCTAAATCTCTGTCTTACCATTATATAATCTATCTGAAACCTGTCAGTATCCCCAGGCTTCTTCCATGTATACAACCTTCTTTTATGATTTTTGAACCAAGTGTTAGCTATGATTAAGTTGTGCTCTGTGCAAAATTCTACCAGGCGGCTTCCTCTTTCATTTCTTCCCCACAATCCATATTCACCTACTACGTTTCCTTCTCTCCCTTTTCCTACTACCGAATTCCAGTCACCCATGACTATTAAATTTTTGTCTCCCTTCACTATCGGAATAATTTCTTTTATTTCATCATACATTTCTTCAATTTCTTCGTCATCTGCAGAGCTAGTTGGCATATAAACTTGTACTACTTTACCTACATTATCCTATTATGCCAGGTGATTTGTCTGGTTGTAGATACTTAGTGCTACTCATGCAAAGCATGGGTAGTTGCTAATGTCAAGACAAGACAAGACAAGACAAGACAAGTCAAGACAAGAAAGTCACAATCCCCAAAAGTTTACAAGATTACATGTAACTGTTATTAGTTTTTCCATAATATATATAATTTTTCCATAAACAGCACTGTTATGAGTTCTGTTGTAGATTGCAGACCAGTTTGCTGTCATTGGAAAGGCAATAAGTTTAAAGCATTCTGTGATTGTGGGTGGTATGGACATGATGATACAAGGACAGGAGCTTGATCGAAAACCACACATAGTTGTTGCAACTCCTGGAAGGTATGTATTGATAGTAGTATTAAATATGTTTTCAGAACTGATATTAGTATAATAATTATAAAATCATCTGCATGAAGAAAGCTGATTGACTGAGCTTCTAACAATTCTGGAAGCTACAATGGTTTTCAGTTCTTCGATGTATGTGTAACGGAAGTAATGAAATTAATAAAGATAAAGATGACCTGGCCACTATTTATGCTCAGTATGCACTACAGAGTCTAAAGTGAACTTAAGTATCCACAGTTCTTCCATTACATTTGCTGTAGGCAATTTGTTATTATTAACAGCCAAACAGGTGTGATTGAGAATCACTGAATCTAATGATTCTTTCACCTCCCTTAAGTGCAACCCCTCATCTGCCTTGTAGGAGACAGACAGGACCAACAAATCATGGGAGAAATAGTAGAAAAATAAAGAGAAAATCAGATTCATATATTGGAAGGTGGAATGCAAGGTCTCTGTAGTGTCCAGGAGGCACAAGGATGCCACTAGGTCAAACAACGAAACTGAATGGGGTATTGTGCCTCTTCAAGAAGTAAGTTGGACCAGAGGATCCTAGAAAAGCAATAAGCTAGCATGTTGTATAGTTGTCGTATTGATAAGCATGAGCTCGATACAGGATTTGTGGTACACTACCAGCTTAAGCACCTTGTGATTGGATTCATGCTTGTCAATCCTAAGCTCTCAAGCCTCAGGACAAAGGAAAAAATTTTCAATTATTCCTTAACCAAAACCCATACGTCAACTGAGGAAGGACAATAGTACTTGTTTTATGAATTCCTGGAAGGAACATATGATGACTGCCTAGGCGGTGACATAAAAATGGTTGCTAGTAATCTAAATGAAAGGGAACTGATATTTAAATCAACAACTGGACCCCATACCAGACACGTCACAAGCAACAACAACAGAGCAAAGCTCATCCTATTCACAGCATCCAGAGACCTGATTATGGATTCTTCACTGTTCCTGCACAATATAATACATAAGAAATATGTAAGTCACCAAATGCAAATGTTATTAATCACATTGGTTATGTGTTGACTGGTGCAAGATGCCAAGTCAGACCTGTTGGACGTGAGGAAGCTCAGAGGCTCAAATGTCGATTCAGACCACTTTTTGGTATGGACACAAGTGAGGGCTTGAATCTCCAATGCATCTAAAGGAACCCATTCCAACAAACAGAAATATAATGTATCAGCTCTAGAATCATCTGCAATTAGAAAGATGTACCAGCAACACAAATCCCTAGAAGGGCTGAAGCACATCACAGCATCGAGGTTGAGTGGGAAATGATAACTAATGCAGTAGAGGTGTCAGCAAATAAACCACTAAAACATTGGGGACTGAAGCTAGGCGCTTAAGATCTCCATGGTTTGATATTGAGTGTGAGTTAGCAACACAGGAAATCAATATGGCATACAGAACATTACAATCATATTGTACAAAAGCAGTGGGGAAGTTCTCAAAGAAAGAAAGTAGGACTGAAAAGAGGAACCATCAATGAAAAATGAGGGAATTGATGAGATCAAACATCAAAGAACTGAAGCTAATGAAGAATGAGAGTAAGTAGAGGAAATTTTGTAGGAGGTAAGTGCTGCAGGAAACCCTTCATTGAAATAATGAGGGAAAAGAGATCTGTGAGGGGCAGAACTGATATTTTGATAAACTTCTCAACTCCAGAATGATACCAAGAGATCCCTGGGTGCTGATAATCTTGTCGTTGAATGCCCCCTCCCCCCCTCCACACACACACACACACACACACAAACACACACACAACACACACATGTATGTGCACTAGATATCTCATAGATGTGCAAAGATTAAATGACTTGAATAAAAATACTGGCACCCCGGGGGAGATGATCATTGCTTTGAAGAAATTGAAGAACAATAGTTCACCATGAACAGATAATATTGTAGCAGAACTTTTCAAGCAAGGTGTCATTCAGTTAGATCAGATTCTTCTAAAACTGATCATTTCAGTATTGGGTGAGAAGAAAATGCCCCAGCAGTGGAGAGGAGGAATTATATGCCATGTATACAAGAAAGTAGATACATTGGAATGTGACAACCATCAAGAATTATGCTACTAAACTTGGTACATAGAATATTCTCAGGCATACTGTTTGACAGTCTCCTCCCAGATGTTCAGATAGAATTTGGCTTTTCTGGATTGCGTGGATGGGAGTTGCAGCACATTCTTTGCCACCAAAATTATCCTGGCCTCAAATGATGGTAACGTACCATCCTCACATCCTCTACCCAACAATTTCCACTCCCTCTGTCATATCACCTCCTCCCCATTCTTGTCTCCCACCTCTTTGTGTGCCACCCTCTGCCAACCCATCATTCCCTTCTCCTCTCCTTTGCTCTGTTTTCCCCACTCCCTGCCCCACAGCTTTTCAACAGTGCGCCTGTTGGCATCTAGTCCATGCACTCTCTGCCAGGCAGAACTCCTCTCTCTCCACCCAGATGTACACTGCTATCCCTTCCCATTCCCCCCTCCCTCTTCCAGATTGCTGCTTCCATTCCGTGTGACAGTTGCATTCTGGTCCAAGCTGTTAGAGTTGGCAGTCATGTGCATGAGGCGTATTTGCTTGTGTGAATGAATTGTGTGTGTTTCTTTTTCTGACAAAAGCTGTGGCCAAAAGCTGTTGTCTAAGTGTCTTTTAGTTGTACCTGCCTGCAACTTGACATCATATTTATGGTAAGTAGCAATCATTTTGTAGCAAAGAACCTCAAGTTAGATTTATGTAGTGCATCAGTACCCCATTCCGCCACAAGGAGTGTCACTGTAGTGCACAGTTAAAACGGCTACTTACACTGGTGCAGAACGTGCTCAGTGTGTGTTTCGTTTTCATGAAACTAACTCTGCAACAACTTTTCAGTATTAATTTCGTGGCAGATATGCTAAAAATCCTCCAAACAGGTCTAAAATTTACTCTTTGCACAAAAGCTTTGCTGAGACGGGTTGTTCACTGCCAGTTTGACAGATTGGCCTTGAAGGGCCAGCCACATGGCCACCTCACTTCCCAGACTTGACACCACTGGATTTCTTTCTGTGGGGTTTCATTAAAGACCATGTGTATATTCCTCTCCTACCAAACAGTATCGTCAACTTGAAAAATCGAATCTACACTGCTGTTGCCTAAGTCACGCAAAATTTGCTGCAACAAGTGTGCAAAGAAATTGATTACCAATGGGGTGTTTCCCACATCACAAATGGTAGTCGCAACGAGCCAAAATGACACTCGACAGTTTTATGTGAAACTTGAGGTTGTTTGGTACAAAATGGCACATCTACCAATTCTGTAAGTTATCTCAATAAATTTCTGTATCATTCTAAAGATGTAAAGTCCTTTTTGACTCACCCTGTATGTTTGCCTTTGGTAAAAGTTTTAGCTGCTGTACAAAAATATTGAAAAGAAATATGTCATATTCATGATCTTTATCACATGATAATAAAATATTGGGTTAAAAGCTTCAGTTCTTTCACATCTTATAGTCTCAAGTCAAAGATTGCCTTTGGTGGTCACAGTTTCTCTCAGCTAAAGGCAAATAGGATTGGAATCTGTGAATCATTCATAGCTCTTGTTGATATCAAGGAGCCGTCACAGACTTGAACAAACCTTCAGAAACAGTTACAGAGAATGCCTCATATCATTTGACTGTCCTTGATGAGGTGCCTACAGTAACTTCAGAAAAAAGTCATTATCGAATGGCTACAACAAACAAACATTCCCAAAACAGGTGATGGTGGATAGTGTGAATTACTGTATATTGTGGCTCAGAATGAACCAACTTTATCTCTGTATGTTGTAAATGAACTGGCAAAAATATATGGACATAGAGTCCTGAGACTGCCATCATATCACTGCCAGTTCCATTGAACTCTTATGGACTCAAGTTAAAGGTTATGTGCCAAGGAACAACAAGAAATGTACACTGGCAGAAGTGCAAAGATTGACAGAGAACATGATTAACCAAACTTTGTCATTATATAAGCACATGCAAGTCACCGAATTGGCATCAACTAAATAGACTTTCTCCAGATGACCGGTCTACTTGACGGGAGGCCCTAGCCACACGACATTTCATTTCAGGTCAATGCTGTAAGATACACGAAGGGAATTAATAATGAAAGCATGGGTGAATGAATGTGTAGTGGAAAGTAATGTAGAACAATTTATTATTTCATTAAATTCTGACAGAATTTCTTGTGACTATTTAGGTGATTTTAGGCGATAGAGAAAATGATTCAGATATAACTGATGTGCATCCTTTAGTGGAGTATCTTCTTTCCAAAAATTTATATTATACCATTTTCTCCACTTATTTAGATAATTTATTACTTTGCAAATTGCCTGTCGCTGAATGTCTATCTTATTGATGTTGTACACCTATAATGTCTGATTTCGCTATCTTATGCATCGCCATATATCACTTCCACCCCTGCCCTCCCCACTACATATCAAGACGTTAACAACAGTTGGTAAGAAAATGAGTTCTTTAATTTTTTGTGTGTGCACAGCAATATGTCACATGGGAATGCTTCGTGTTGTTAACGAACTAGCAACTCTGTTGCAATCTGTCAATCATAAGGTAATTTTAATCTTAGTATACAGTATAAAACTCCCCTCATCAAATCCTTGATGGTGGTGACAGATTGATCTGAAGTGTAGCCCGAGATCTAGGTCAGGTTGGAATGTGAGAAATTGGCTGTGAGTTGGTGAAGCCAGTGAAACATGAACACCAAAAAATTATTGTGATAACAGACTGATATGCAGCATAGTCTGAGGTCTACCTTTGTCGTTCAGTCACCTAGTTGTATGTCTTACTTTCGAATTTAGCGCAATTTCTGGGGATATGATTAACTTGTGATCTAATATAACATCACCATAAGTGCACTTTTGCTCGGAACTCACAGTTCAGTCAATAGTAACATCCTTCATTTTGGGTTCCTTTTGTTCCTGTCTACGGAAGGCCAGTCTTCATGTGATTTGTAAATGGGGTAAATGCTTCTCATCAATCACATCCAACCTCCTGAACAGACTCCTCTGATCCCCCCTCCCTCGTACCCCAGAAAACGAATTTCTATTTCTGAAAGTGAGGGCTGGTGGTAGCAGTTTTGCTATTAACTGTATTGGGAGCTAATTCTTCTGAAGGTAAATACAGAGTAAACCATAGCTATTATTCTTAAAGATTAATAAACATTCTTGTATAAATTGTAAGTGTGCATTAGTAGATGAGCAACAACTTAGTATTGTTATTAGAAACAAAGCAAGCTTTCAAGTACAACTGTTACTTCTGATTATTTAAGCCAGTTATCTGCAACCTTTATGTTATGCATAGGAGAATATGGCAAATGCTTTTGACAGCAAACATAAGCTCTGTGCCTTAAGTCATAGTTATTAATAAAAGTGTAAGTTGTGATCTCGTGTCTACTCACTGTTGGCTAATAGATTTCTTTTATTAATACACACAACAGCTTCAAATGCTAGTCTGTTCTTTTCCTTATTTCATTGCCCTGGTTAGGTTTTTCTCGTATTATAACCAATTTTCTCCATAACGAAATAATGTACGTACAGTTTATTCCGTTCAGGGCTTTCATTGATTTCCTGTCATAAAATGGCTCATTTGCAGACTTGCAGATCATTTGGAAAGTGGGAACAATACATCATTTAAGAAGATACAATTTCTGGTGTTAGATGAAGCAGATAGACTACTTGGCGGACAATTTGACGAGCAGGTAAGATTAAAGACATTTAATTTCGTACTCAACCACCTGTCAGGATCTTCAGTTGTCATTACAACTTTCGTGGAGATTCATTGGTATAATTTTCTTTTCTTTAGTCTGTGACTGTCCTGTTGTACACAGTCACTGATAGGTAATGACTGTTTCATGGTGTGTCAGTTATTGTTTGTATTTTGTAGACAGTTGTTCTTCCTGTTGCTAAGAACAGCAGTTGCCATTATTGAGGATAGTCATATGTGTTCTGTGAACTTTGTTCTATGTGCTTTTTTTGTTGTAACTGTTCATGTATTGGGCTTCTGAGGCAGAGTTGAGAATTGGTCTTGAATTTTCTTAAGTAACCATGGAAAACTGCTGGAAAAGCACACCCAGACTGGCTGGTGGTTGGGTCGGTGGTCAGTACTATATTTTACGGACTGATGCACCTTAATTTTTAAGCAGGTTTTTTTTTTTAAAAAAAAGAATAACATTTTTATCATTTTTGTTATTAGATTGCAAAGCTGGACTAAAAAAAATTCTTAGTTTATAAAACCTTTAAAATCCCAGAAAATTGTCACCTTTTAGTTTTGACTATTTAGCATTCAGTCTATTTGAACATTTTCTCCTCTGCATTTTTTTCAGTTCTTCTCTACTGGCCTGCCAGTCGCAAATAGTTTTTTTCTGTTTGTGGAGGACCGAAATGCCTCTCAGTTATTCTGTTTCCATGTTCTTCTCCAGCTGCTATTACTTCCAATTTATAGCCCACATCATATGAATCCCTTTTATTTTTTTCCATTTTGAAACTAGCTACTAACAAAAGTATTGTACTGTTGTCTCTAACACAAATCACTTTTAGTTCAAGTTAACTGGCACTGTGGGCAGCAATGTAGTGTGAAAAAAGTGCAGTTTCTGATTAATAAAATATGGCAATGTAGTATTTGAATTCTATTCATAGCCAGCACACCTCTCTTAATGTTAATATAGTAAGGAAAGTTCTGACTGAACCTAAATAATTTAGAAGCAAAGGAGAACACTCACCGAATAACAGAAACTTGGTGTTGTCAACAAGCCCAATCACAAAAGAGAAAGAAGAAACTTGCTAGCTTTCGAGAGCGCGCGCGCGCCCACACACACACACACACACACACACACACACACACACATTATTTACAGGCTTTGTGTTCAGTTGTACAAGCAAGTCAGATTTCCTAAGCAGACACTAAACTAGAATTTCTGAATATAACAAGTAGATCATTTCTCAATATATGAAAACACCAGGAGCAATAGATAAAATGTTTAGAACATAGCTGAAAGTTGTTAAGCTTTGAAATTTGTAATTTTTGAAAATGAAAATCAATTCTGTTATCGTACAGGATATACACACTTTTCAACTATTTAGTGGCTTCTCAGTGGTCCTGCATCCAAGTAAGTGTGTGGTACTGAATAGCTAAGCTACGTTTGGGTCTGCTCTGTTTAGTAAGTTAGTTAATATAACTTACTCCTACATGAAGGAAACACATATTTCCTGTTTACATTGATTAGTACGAATTACAGCAGCAGGACAGTATCAAGTGGCTACAATACCATGAAGTATGCCAATGACTGAAACCTACATAAACACATACTGGAAAAGTGCCCAAAAAGTGGAAGGTCAGATTTGAATAATTATTGAGCTGTAGCCCTAATTGATGTCACAATAAAATTTTATCCAGTTATTCAGCCAAGATCGAACAGTCCATACGTGGACCACCAGTTTATAGTCTATGGCAGTCATGATATTTTGGCAATCAGACATATCGCCATCTTAAAGTGCACTGATGTCCCAGGGGAACAAGGGAACACAGCTGACCCCTCCCCCCCGCTCCGCCACATCCCCTGCATACAATGCCTGCTTGAGGGTGTGGGTGGACTGAGGCTGCATTGTCAACTGTGGCCAGCAGTGCTCTAACTGCTGCAGTCCGGATGTAGGTGCTCCATCCACCCTGGCAGCTAGCTCACTGTGTTTGATGAATGTCTTCTCCACAGTCTCAGGGCTGCTTCCCAAGCCTTGCTGGGAATATAGCTGCAACTTAGTTGATAAATTGCCCCTAGTCCATATCTCAATGGTCCCTAATTGCATTGTCCCAGTATTTTGATATTTGTGTTGAAATCCTGATGTGTTTTTATTCTGTTGTGTTTATCTCCTGCTCTGCAATCACCAACTTGTTACGG
Organism: Schistocerca cancellata; assembly: GCF_023864275.1. NCBI lineage: Eukaryota > Metazoa > Arthropoda > Insecta > Orthoptera > Acrididae > Schistocerca > Schistocerca cancellata. The sequence continues at coordinate 281,727,854 of NC_064633.1, forward strand.
AACATTAATCAGGTGCGCCACTGGTGTTCTCGACTGCAGTCTTTGATGGTGCAGATTGTTTGTCCAGTATTCATCTTGAGCCATTGGCACAGTGTCTGGCATCATTTCCGCCAGAACAAGGACGCAAGAAAGATATAAAGCATGTGGTATCATCTGAATTAATAATAATATTGCAACAGGAAGAAATGAAATATGTTTTTAATGGCTTGCAGATCTTATTGATTGATTGCTTCACAAAAGCATTTTGTCGTATGTGTAATGTGATATACAAAAACATGAGTATTCAAATTGTGGGTAACTATATTAAAATCAAGACCTTGTATTTCCAACCCTTCCAGTGTGGCAAGAAATTCGAGAAATACTGAGAGTGCAAATGCTGTTGCACTCTTGCTTCAAAAGAGAATGCACAAATGATGGCAGGCAAAGGGTAGTAGAGATTCGTACGCCTGTGAAAATATATATTCACGAAGCATACAAAAGCTACCACCACCATACCTTAGCAGAAGATCTGGTTGCGAATGTGAAAAAATTGTGGTCCTGCGTAAATTTACTAAATGGGTCTAAGGCTTCCATCCAGCTGCTCATTGATCATTCAAGTGTGGCAGTTGAAGGTAGCAAAACAAAAGTTGAAGTTTTAAATATTCACGCAGAATACTCTGCCATTGTTTGACTGTCAAGCAGATTCCCTTATGGGCGGTATAGTAATAAGCATTCGTGGCATACAGAAACAACTGAAAGAGGAAAACAAATAAGTCGCCAGGTCTAAATGGAATTTCAGTTCTGTTTTACAAAGAGTTCTCTACAACATTAGCTTCTTATGTAGCTTGCATTTATCCTGAATCTCTCATCAGCACAAGTCCCAACCAACTGGAAAAAAGTGCAGCTGACTGTCAAATTTCCTTAAAATTTGTTTGCTGCAGAATTCTTGAACATATTCTCAGTCTGAATATAATATATTTCCTTGAGACCGAGAAGCTTATGTAAATGAATCAGCACAGATTTAGAAGCACCTCTCATGTGAAACTCTGCTTGCCCTCATCTCAAATTATATATTGTGCACTATGGATGAAGGGCAACAGGTATATTCCATATTTCTAGACATCTAGAAAACATTTGGCATGGTGCCCCACTGTAGTCTGTCAGTGAAGGTACCAGCATATGGAATAGGTTCTCAGATATGTGAGTGGCTTGAAGACCTCTGAAGTAATAGAACCCAGTACATTGTCCTTGGTGGTGAGTATTTATCAGAGGTAAGGGTATCGTCAGGAGTGCCCCAGGGAAGTGTGATATAAGCACTATTGTTTTCTATATTCATAGTGGCGTAGAGTGCCATAAATATCGATATTTGTTCAGTGTATAAGTGTGCTATCTTTGAGGAGAGGGCTTGGGGAGGATGTGGGCCTCTAACGGCAGTTAGCCTCTGGTCTTGTATCTGTGTAGAAGCGAAGTGCTAGTAAATCTGTATCCTGGAGAATTCTAGTTGTTTACCTACAACTATATCCTATTCCCTCACTGGTGACCCCATTTTTTTGTGTAATATGCGTCCGAGTTACCGCCCGAAGGTTATTTACACGCCTACCCCATCGGGTTTCTTCGCGATCGCGAGGGCAGTTGTTCAGCTTCAGACAATGGCCTTTCAGCACTCACCGCCGCCCGGATTTCAGCAACATCTCTCCAGCACTCCTGCCATCGTAGTGGACATGCCGCAAGAATCTTCAAAATCCTTCAACCCGAACATGCCGTGGAATTCATCGAGTGCCGGCAGTTTCTTACAACCGCCAAAGGTCGCGGCCTCTGGCTTTGTTAGCCTAGACCTTTCCACGTGTTCTCCACAGGGTGTTGTTTGGAACATTCCTACTCCTGTGTCGAATGCACAATTCAATACAGTTTATGTTGAGCGAAGTTTTGCTACTTTGGAAAATCCAGTAGTAAATTCGAACTCGAATCAGTTCCCGCCATGTGTGTATCCTTCCGTGCCAGCTAGTCAACAGGTGCTCAATGCTCGCCAAACAGCAAATATCACACCGAGTGTGCATCCTAGTGGACATGTGTGGGATCCTTGTGTTGCTTCTAATCAAGTCAACAATTCTGTGCTGGACAGTAATTACCCGGACATCTACAACCAGCCCCACCACTCACGGTTGAGTGAATACAGTGTGCATAACGGACATTCACCGGCGCACTTAAGTACTTGTGGCTTCTCTCCGAGCTACCACGTCAATGAGAATGCACATTTTAACTACGATCCTCACACTGTTCAAGTGCCCGTCGCTTCTTAGCCGTCCCCATGGCGTCAAGTGAATTTCGCGATACCCGCATTACGGGACGCTAATAATTTGGACTCACTATCTTCTGCATGCTCTTCTTCCATCCGAAGAAATAGGCGCACCTCCGCAGTGACTGCAGTGCCGAATCTGCCGAAACTACCAGACTTCAAACCCGCTCACCCGGAGTTCTGGTTTAACCTGGTTGAGCAAACATTCAATGTCTGTGCTTTGGATGACGATGCATGCTTCGCCTGCCTCATGAACCATCTTCACGATCACTTCGATTTAATTTACAATCTGGTCAAAGCACCCCCCTCCCCCCACCCCCCTAGCAGGGAAGTATGCTGTGTGAAGCAGACGATACTGGAGTGCGTCTCGAAAACCAGGAGAGAAAATGTGTGACAGCTCATCTACAAAGAGCGTCTCGGCGACAGGTCTCCATCCCAGCTGTGGCGGTGCATCCGTCTTCTTGTCGATGGGCAAGCTATACCTGATGACACGCTCGCAGAAGTCTGGACAGAAAGGCTGCCTTTGCCTGTCCAGACTGTAATCTCTGCATATGAAGATAGGCCAGTAAATTAACGTTCCCGCGCCGCCGATAGATAATACTCCGCGAGGCAACATGAGCTCTGTGCACTGCATTCTGGACGTGACCGCACTAAGAAGCTTTCTGACACCACACCCTGGTCTGGTGCTGCTAATAACAAGTTTGTTAAACTAGCCGCCCTGCCTGCACCTTCAGTGCCCCGCAACGACAGTGCATCGGCCTCTGTGGAAGACTCTGGGTCACATACTCCGTCACCTAGCAACTACCCACAGGAGCACAGACCCGCCCAACCTTACTGTTTCTTCCACGCAAGATTCGGGGAGCAAGCTCACAAATACCAGTCACCCTCATCTTACCCAAACTCCAACCGCAGGTAGGCTGCGGTGCCACCTCCTGCGATGTAAAACAACGGGAACCATCCAACGTTGCATTCCGTTTCGGGCTACAGCAGTAAGTGTGGTCGAGCCTATGTTCGCAATTTACAATCAGGTGTACGTTTTCTGGTAGACACTGGCGCAGACGTCTCTTTGCTGCCGGTTCGCCTAGCAACCAATAAAGTGCAACTACACAAAACAGTACTTTGTGCAGTGAACTTGTCTACCCTACAGTGTTCGGGTTATACTCTGTATACAATGAAACTTTCGCCCGAGTGCAAGCTGGAGTGGACGTTTTTAGTGTTAACAATTGAAGATCCTATTCTCGGAATTGATTTTTTCAAGCACTATCAGTTGTCACTAGATTTTGTGCAAAATACTGTGTTGTACCCCCCACTAAACAAACATATTCCTTTCGCTCCACCGAGTGACAGTTCGGCTAACACCAAACATGTGCGCTGTGCTAAGAAGTGTTTAAACCTATCCTTGGAGCTGCAATCTTGGCCAAACAAGTGGCTAGTGGAGTGCGCCAAGTCTTTGAAGTTGCGGATGGAACGTATGGAAATGCTGCTGCATCCCCGCAACATACACCATGAGTTGGCCTCCACACAACAACGCCTCGCGACACTACAAGCAGACGACTCGTCGGCTACAGACAAGGTCAGTCCGTGCCAATCTGGTGTGCCCGTGCCCGCGCACGTTAACGACAATGTTGTGAACTCTGTAAACTGTGTCAGCACCCCCTCTTGTAATGACAGTGTATGCCCGAGTGCTCATGTTCCTTGCGTTCCGAATGGACAATTAACTTCCCAAGCTCGTGGCAATGAACTACAGCCATCTGCTGTTTGGCAACACCCACTCGTGCCTACAGCGCTCGTAGCGGCACAGCCCACTACCAAGAACCAGTGTACCAACCTAGCCCATGTTAACACGCGTGCGGCCTTTACACAGCCTACGAGTGGTTGGCACACCTATACTTCCGTGCCCTCAGCACCACAGCTTTGCCTGTCCGCCACCGCCTGCTCTGCTTCATGGACATCTGTCGTGCCGCGCCATGTATAGCAGTAGTCACTAATGGCACAGTTCATCGGTTACGCCCACGCTGCCTCAAGCCGGAATTTATGAAAATTGCAAAAGAACAATTAGATGATCTATTACAAAAGAGAATAATTGAACCTTCTTCTGGTTGCTGGGCTAGTCCTATCCTGTTTGACCAAAAGAAAGACTGTACTTGGCGTTTGGTCGGAGACTATAGGCGTTTAAATGCCTGCACCATCATTGATAAATACCTGGTCCCACACATTGCGGACTTCAATCATGCGCTCACAGGTGCAAAGTACTTCTCTGTTTTGGACTGTAAGCACGCATTTCATCAGATTCCTATGGCTCCGGAGGATATTGAAAAGACTGCCATAACCACTCCCTTCAGGCTGTTTCAATACAAATTTATGCCGTTTGGGTTGAAAAACGCCCCCCAAACGTGGCAGCGTTTCATCAATCAAACTTTATCCCATCTATACTTTTGTTTCGTATACATGGACGACATATTGGTTTTTGCTTCTACATTGGAACAGAGTGAGGAGCGTGTTCATGTCGTGACATATATTTTAGCAGCCGCTGGTATTGAACTGACCAATAAAAAGACTCAATTGCACCAGTCATCCGTCACATTCCTAAGTTATGTTGTGTCATCGGACGGTCTGACACCATCGCAGGACAAGATCAAGCCTGTTCTCGAGATGCCATGACCCCAGACCTATTGGGAATTACGCAGGTTCATCGGAACAGTTAATTATTACCCTAAACATTTGCCAGCCGCTTCTGCGGTGCAGGCTCCTCTCATAGATGCTCTCGCTGGCCCGCAAATTTCTGGCACCCGCCAGGTCCCATGGACACCAGACATGGAAAAGGCATTTAACGAACTTGAACAGCTGTTGGCCTCCACTGCCACTGTTGCTCACCCACATGCGGACACCACAATGTTTATCACCACTGACGCTAGTGACAATGCGATCGGTGCAGTACTGAGTCAGACATACAATGATGTTACGACCCCCTGCAGTTTTTCTCAAAAAAGCTAAACAACGCGCAGAAGAAATACTCACGATTCGACAGAGAATTACTTGCAGTTTACGAGGCTGTAAGACACTTCAGAACTGATGTTGAGGGACGAGATTTCTATGTGCTCGCTGATCACAAGCTGTTGGTTCCTGCCATAAAAAATCCTGCGGCTGATCCATCCGCCCCCACGACACTTTCGTCATATCGATTATATCTTGCAATTTACAAATGACATTTGCTACATCCGAGGAGCGGACAATGTGGTTGCTGATTTTCTCTCGCGCGTTGCGTTGGTGCTGTCGCAACCTTAATTGACTTAACGGACCTACCTCGGTTGCAAGCGGCAGACCCCGATACCATGCAGTTAATTTCAGACCACAGCTCCTCTCTCCAACCAGTACACTCTACTTTCCCTGGCATATCTGACTTAGTGTGGTGTGATGAATAGACTGGTACGTTGTGGCCATTCATTCCTAAGCCCATTCAACACCAGGTCTTTGACAAATTACACACATTAGCACACCCCGGTGTCAAAGCTTCCACCCATCTGGTACCTGAACAGTTTGTCTGGAGAGACATGCGCCGCGACTGTCAGTCTTGGGCCAAGGCATGCATGTTGTGTCAACAGAACAAAGTTTCCAGGCACACTTCCCCACCCCTTGGCTGTTTTGCCCAACCGCCAGGCCGGTTTCACCATGTTCATGTGGACCTCGTAGGCCCTTTGCCCCCCTCCGAGGGTTTCCGTTACTTGTTTACAGCTATTGACAGGATGAGTCGGTGGGCTGAGGCTGTGCCTATTCGCCTATTCCGAACATTACCTCTGAGACAGTAAGTCGAGCATGCTTAGATTTGTGGATCTCTAGATTTGGCTCACCTGTTTACCTCACCACTGACCAGGGACGACAACTCGGGGGCTATGTGGCATAGAACGCCATAAATATCGATATTTGTTCAGTGTATAAGTGTACTATTTTTGAGGAGAGGGCTTGGGGGGGGGGGGGGGGGGGGGGGGGGGGGATGTGGGCCACTAATGGCAGTTAGCCTCTGGACTTGTATCTGTGTAGAAGCGAAGTGCTAATAAATCTGTATCCGAAAGAATTCTAATTGTTTACCTACAACTATATCCTATTCCCTCACATATATTGTCTGGCAGAGAGGGAGGGGCAGCAATCTGCGGACTTTTGCTCATGATGCTGTGGTATATGGGAAGATGTTGAAGTTGAGTGACTGTAGTAGGATACAAGACAACTTAGACAAAATTTCTAGTTGGTGTGGTGGCAGCTAAATGTAGAAAAATGTAAGATAATGTGGCTGGGTAGGAAAAATAAATCTGTGATGTTTGGATATGGCGTTTGTATTGTCCTGCTTGACAGTCACATTGTTTATATATGTGGGCGTAATGTTGCAAAGCAATATAAAATGGAACAAGCATGTAAGGATTTTGGTGGTAAGGGGCATGGTTGATTTCAGTTTATTGGGAGAATTTTGGGAATGTGTGGTTCATCGGTAAGGGAGACTGCATATATGACATTAGTGTGACTTATTCTTGAGTACTGCTCAAGTGTTTGGGGTCTGTGCCAGGTCACATTAAAGGAAGCAGTTCAGAGGCAGGCTACTGCATTTGTTACTCTCTTTCTTTCCTCCTTCAAATTAATCATATGGCCTACAATAAATTACTATTAGAAGGTGAGCACATTCCTTAGTGTAATCCTTCCAGATGCTGTTACACTGTTCAGCAGTTTTAGTTGATTATCAGTTATGTGTCCACTGTCGTTTTTGGAAACCCAGAATCTACTCTGTAGGAATCAACATGGATTCCGGAAACACCGATCGTGTGAGACCCAACTCGCTTTATTTGTTCATGAGACCCAGAAAATATTAGATACAGGCTCCCATGTAGATGCTATTTTCCTTGACTCCTGGAAGGTGTTCAATACAGTTCCGCACTGTCGCCTGATAAACAAAGTAAGAGGCTAGGAGAGACGTCTACAGACGTTAAAGTAACCTCTGGCGTGCCACAGGGGAGTGTTATGGGACCATTGGTTTTCACAATATATATAAATGACCTAGTAGATAGTGTCGCAAGTTCCATGCGGCTTTTCGCGGATGATGCTGTAGTATACAGAGAAGTTGCAGCATTAGAAAATTGTAGCAAAATGCAGGAAGATGTGCAGCGGATAGGCACTTGGTGCAGGGAGCGGCAACTGACCCTTAACATAGACAAATGTAATGTATTGCAAATACATAGAAAGAAGGATCCTTTATTGTATGATTACATGATAGCGGAACAGGTTTTGAGAGGGTGCGTTTCTGGATGAGGTATCGAATATATTGCTTCCCCCTACTTATACCTCCCGAGGAGATCACGAATGTAAAATTAGAGAGATTCGAGCGCGCACGGAGGCTTTCAGACAGTCGTTCTTCCCGCAAACCATACGCGACTGGAACAGAAAAGGGAGGTAATGACAGTGGCACGTAAAGTGCCCTCCACCACACACCGTTGGGTGGCTTGCGGAGTATAAATGTAGATGTAGATGTAGTTTCAGTATCTGCCATTTCGGCATTAATGCCATGCTGGAAAGGACAAACTGTCTTATGAGCTCCGTAGTGGAAAGTTGGTGCTAGTGCTTTTGTAGAGCACCTAAATAGGTGATTTTGATTCACTTACTACCTTTACATAAGATCAAAACTACTTAGGATTCCTGGTTGGATCAGTTGGCAATATCTTTCCTGTGAATTCATTAAACATGTGGTGTATTGTAGAAACTAGATTACTTCAGGAGGAAGTCAAGCAGATACTACAACACGCACAAATTATTAGTAATTTATGAAAACTTGAACATGCTAAATGCTTAAATTTGGAAACAGCTGCTGTCCACACAAATGACATGTATTTGATACTGTTGCTCGTAATTACAGCATTTAACACTTTGTCATTGCAGAATTATTGTTCACATCAGAGTACAATTGTCTTAAACATGATACAAAATTCGGAATAACCATTCTATTTGCGCGCAGCCAGATCTATGCATTGACAATACTTTCATCGTTAGCAATAATTACAATTACATAGAAACTGGGCGATTATATAGAGACTTGGCTATTACAGAGAGTCTCGGGAGAGCAACACTGCTCTCAGACATTAATAACTTTCTGACTGTGGTGGTATGAGGAAACACTTTGGGGTGTGTCTTAAGACAATGTCTCTGTTTTGTTGCTGCATTTTGCAGCAACTGTCTTTCCTTGTGGTGCCATTGTGAGGTACCAACTTTTACATGAGACCTCATTCTTTGTGCAATACCACAGAATACTTCTCATATTGCACTCTTTATGTTTATATCGAGTTTGTTCAGCTTTAGTTTGTCAAGGCTTCGACTTTGCTTAAATCTCTAATGAAGGTCTCTTTGCTTTTGCAGCAACTTTGACATAGCTATTCAGCTAAAGTGTGTCTTTCCCATCATTCACAACATTGCTAGCAGATACAGATCATAGATTTATTGTACAGAACATTAGAATTTTGCACTTATGTATTCCACATGTTTTCTCCAGAGATGGACGTTTTATGTTCCAGAGATGGACATTTTATGTTGACTGATCAGATATTTTGCAATTTGTTTCATGTCATTCTTGCTGAGCACAAACATTTTCCCACCTTCTTGTAACATTTATAGTAACACATGTAATTATTGATGCCTTATTGCCACTGCTTCCTTTCTGTACAACAACTGTTTTGAAAAGTTCAGGATTGTTAATTACTGGGAGATCTAAAGCCTGTCATGGGTAAATACAAGTGAATGGTCATCAATACATAAGAATTCTGTCTGGTTTAAACAGACATCAGTCAGTCATGTTCATTCACATTTGCAGGCTCTTGATTGTGTTCCACTGATTGTCAGTTTTGCTATGAACTGTCAAAGAAAGTTCAGATCTCCACTTTGGTGGTAGCAGCATAGAGAGAATTCATCTGCTGTTTTACTGGTGAATTTTTGTTGTACAAGTTGCTTGAGTGGTGAAATGGTCTCAAGATAATTAAATGTTTTTGATAGCAAAATATATATGTCAGAGGTGCTTGTGAGATTGAAGAGATCCACAGCACAACTGCCAAAGAAAAAGAAATATGATTGGTTGGAGACTTTTGAAGAACACGTAGGTCTATCTGGAGGCTTGAGAAAGATAATAATTACATTAGATGCTTCCAGCAGGCATGAAGGGAATGAAGAAGTGTGTACTAGCTTAGTTCCTGCTGCTTCGTTGGTGGAGACTGCTTGGTCTGCACAGATTTTTTGTTTGTTTTTGTTTAACTAAATTTTTCTGTTGTTCAAAATTGCAACATGATCTAAACTTTTTGAGTCGCCATGCAAATGCGACTCACACACACATAACCGCAGTCTCTGGCAGGTGAGGCCACATTACTAGCAGCAGCACATGATGTGTGAGGCATCTGGGTGGGGGTAATGTGGAGGCTGGGGTGCAGAGGGGGAGGGATGGCTGGGTATGGGTGGTAGATGGTAAAGTGCTGCTAGTGAAAACACGCAAAGATGACGTGGAGAGAGGGTAGGGCAACTAGGTGCAGTCGGTAGGTTAGACAGAGGGCAGGGGAGAGATAGAGAGAGGTAGCAGAAAAGGAGAGAAATCCCTAATTTCACATCCTTAGGGGTGAAATTTTCAAAAATTCCCTCTTATAAGATGCCTTTAGTATAAGGTCAGCATACTTTCTAGATTTCAACTTTGTATCTATAGTGGTTTGAGCTGAGTGGTGATGATCAGTCAGTCAGCACATTGCATATTATCTACATTAATTATGTAGATTGAAATTAATAATATACAAAAGACTTTAGTATTCTAATTGGCTCCATTCATTGTAGTTGTAATTGTGTGACTGTTATGTTAAAAGTTTTTAAAGTAATAACTAAAATCCGTTTCCTGTGAGCTACTATCTGCCCCCTAGAAAATTTTATAGAGGATTTTATCAAGTAGCTTTTGTGACAGGTTGTATGGTAGATTCACATAACACCGAAGAAATGCTTCACATATGTTATTGCAAACATCAGGTAGAATCTGAGCTGCATCAGCTATTCCGTTGTGAAACCATTTAACAGTAACACACAAAGTTGCTAATAATAAGATCATAAAGGTCCTTTCTATGTAAGCTTCAGAAGCAACTGACAGTGAGTGACGTCTGGATATGTGACACTCCAGCACCAAATGACAGCATTGGGCGATCATCCTGTGCGCGAGTGACGATCTCCCACTTCAAGATGGCTACTAGAACCAACCAACCAGCTTTTCTGAAAATGGCACCCCTAAATCATAGAATATTGTCGCTTGAGAATAAGATAACAAAATTAGCTTTGCTTAGGAAAATTAATCTGTAAAGGAGCCCCATCCATAAAATTTACGAAGGGAGGAATCTTCACGAAGAGGGGAATCTTCATGGAGAATTTCGTTAATTTATATCATCAACTAAGAAGATCACCAGACAAATGCTTCGAATATACGCACATGAGCAGAGAGATGATCAACTATCTCAGCAACATATTGAAGTTGAATGATTCTTACGTGACCAAGAACTTTTAACAACCGATAAGTGCAGAAGAGTGACTGACTGCGATAAGTAAACAAAACTAGTGATGCTTCGTGTGAAGTTCCATGGTCTAATGGTAGGCTAGTGAACAGGACCACTGTTGAGTCCGATGGTTTGATCCTGACTACTTCTTATATTTTAACTGACTCAGTTACAATCATGTAACCAATGCTGTGTACTAAGTTTTATCTGAACTGTTTACACCACATCTAAAAACATATTTTTAAGGTCTCATAAAAATACTTGATCTTTAAGCGTATGCACACCTACACCCACCCAGAACATTCGCACGCAATTAATTCTGAATAAAACAAATTGAACAACCCTGAAATATTACTGATATTTGGTTGTTGAAAATTTAATTCATCAGGAATCAATGTTAAGATCAAGCATTTCAGTTAATCTAAATAGTCTGCATAAGTTTTGTGCAGAAAGCGTGACAGTTAAATATTACTCCAGTGTATCTTTTTATGCGTGAGAGAGCTAAGCCTTGAAGAGGTGAACCTTTTAACACATTTAAATAGCTAGCAACAGCCGTTTGTGAAATATTTCAGTTTTTCCTCAAATTGATAATTAAGTTTTCTTTAATTGCCCTGATTACTTTCAAGAAATGAAACATTTTCTTACTATACTAGACTTCATCTGGTCACTTTGATGCCCGCTTTATCCATTTCTCACACTTTCTTTAGATATGAAAATTCAGACAGATACTCATTGCGTAATTTACTCCACTCAAACATTTGACGAAAATGTTTCGAATGATAATCATATGACAAACTGTGTCCTTTCTGCATGCTGTCATTTCCAAAAAACCTCATTTTGATATCTTGAACTGTTAATGAATTATGACGATTTTCACAATCACTTTTGATTCTTGATGCGCAGAAAATTATTCAGGTGCTCTGTGAGCGACCCGTCCGTGGTTATAACAACCAATATCTCGATAATGAAAAGAAATATCATTCTGCTCTCAACAATTTTGGTATGTTGGCTACATTTGACACAATACGCAAAGTCTAAGCAATGTGATATTATATCTTCAAAGTCTAAAAAATTTTGTGCGGTCATTTACTTAGTTTTGTGCTGCACAGTAGCAGTGACAAATAATGAAAATAGATTCAGTCCTCCACTGAGCGAAAATATAAAGCTGTAAGATGCGAAAAATCAAATTTTTTCACCAATTATTTTTCATAAAATCAGATGGTAAGTATTTCATAGCAGTCAGTGTGTCTGCTCCAGCACTTTCCCGAAAAGACTCACAGCTCTCGCTTTCACTGTCATATGTGCTGCAGCGACAAGATTAAAACATGTTTGAATTCAAATGTCATTAAGTTGTAGCAGAGGACAATCTGTGCCATGGATGTTGCTCACCTAGGACACTTCTTTAACTATACTGTCATTGTGTTTCGGGTCTGAAGCTGTCAGTCGCTTCTGTTGCTCGTGTAGGACATGGCCTAAATGCCAGCCTTTCTTCAGGTTATGTTTCTCATCAGTTATTAGTGTTCTGCTGTTAAATTTTGCCTCCAATTCCCATGAGGAACCAGCAAAAAGTATTATCTGGGATTTGTCCAAAGTTTTGGATTAATGCCAAATAAGACTGGATCTGCAGTTCAGTGTTCCATCACTACCTCCAAATGCATCACATTTTCATACAAATTTAGACACCTAGGTCCATATCTCTCCTTTCCTACATCTTTTTACTTGCTTCCTCAAAGCCAATGCACTTGCCTTGCAAACTAATCCTATATGAATACCACAGTTCTGTATTGTAGTTATAACTAGTGTCATATCAAATGACACCAAAAAACAATAACACAGGTTTGCTAGGTTTGCGATGCTACACTTGTTCTGTCATGTTCCCTCCAGTGTAAATGCTTGGTCACAGACGCAAGTGAATGATATTGAACACTGGCGAATTGTCTGGGAACGGTCATCCGCTTGTGTTCGCATCCATTAGTATCAGTGTAAAGGAGACTTAGGATGTTGCCCTCAGGTGTCAGTTCTATAATTGCTCGAAGTATTTTTACTCATATGTCATTAACTTGATAATGGAAATTATCTTTGATATTGTCCAAATTTTTCTGAAGTGCCTGACACTAAGTGCCCAAGGTAGGTGGTTTATAAAAGGATTCAGTTGTCTTTGATGCTTACCTTTTCCCAGATTATTTCACATTCAGAATCTATATGAGCTGCACTAGATATTATCGAGTTAGGTAAGCAATAAATTCACTGCCATCAATGACTTCTAACCCATTCTTGTGATGCATATTCCAAATAGAAATTCTGGTTTCAGCTAGCTTTCTGTTCTTAATACTGTGTGGCCATTATTGTCTTTAATTTGTGGGCCTACCGTGGATGCTCCTCCAGTTTAATAATACCACATAAATATTGTCTCTTTCCAATATACAGGATTGAAGTTCTTCTCTGAAATAATATGCTAGATCTTACTCTGATTACAGCAGGCAATTCATCATTGGCTGTATAGTAGGGTTCTTTTGATCTAAAAAGGAAAAAAAATGGATGCCACACATAATCTCTTACTTGAATGTCTGCCTGCTTTGTCTAGTACATGCCTGAATTGAGGGGGCTGTACAATTCTTGGCGCAGAATAATCGTCTGACCTTGTGCTCAGAGCTCTTCAGCTCATCCTCAGTCGAGATGACCGTGATTGATTCTAGGTATGATGTTGGTGAGTCATGGCTCCACTTCACTAGGGCAACTAGCTGGCTTTACCAGTCCAGCCAACCATGCAAAGGAACCAAGGATGATGTCAGAACTCAGGTGACAGGTGTTATTGGTGACAACATGAGCTACAATTTTGCAGTTAGCTGCACAAGTCCATTAGGTAACTGTTGACAGATCCTCTCCGACATATTAGATGAGACCTCTTGGCAAGCATACCAAGTGCACTCTGGCCTTTTTTCCCAATGTGCATGCTATTTGCCTGAGAGAACTAATGTTGGAGATCTCAGTGACCATCATAGGAACCCTCTGAGCTTGTTCGGACTTGGCTGGAAAATCGGCTTTTTGGCCCAGTAGGTAAGGCATTCTGTGCCAAGATGTGTAATCAGTACTGAGCTGCTCTTCTTAGCTGCTGTTAAGGCTTAGAGGGACAGCCATGCAGCCAGTTCTCATACTTGACTTCCACCCAGAAATACACAAACCATCACTAGTCCTCAGGTGAGGACAAACTGGTCAGATCATGCACATGAGAAGACTCAATGATATTGGGGTTTTCCAGAGGATTCAAGTAGCGCCAGAGTTGACACACGTGCCTCCATATCATTGGAGCTTATGAAAGCAGCCTGAATTCTTATTGACCAATTCCCTTTATGTCTACACACCATAATCACAATCCCTGACTATTACCACCATGCAAAACTATATTGTCATTGTTTTGAATCAGTTGACCAAGATGTAGTAGGGATACTACCTCGTATTCACCCTTAAGAAAGGGGTTTTAGGTTAATTTGGACCCTCCTTGTATACTCACAATAAAAGCTCTAGATCACCTCTGTATTATCATGTTGAGTTACAAAACCTTGTGCATTGTTGCTGTATGTTTTACTTTCATCTTGCTTCTATTTTCTAATCATGTGCTCTGAAATAATTAAGAATATAAATTACTTTTGTTAATTCTTTTTAGATGCGGACTATTTTTTCTGCTCTCCCGAGGAAAAAGCAGACACTTTTCTTCAGTGCTACCATGACAGATACATTGGAAGAAGTTAGAGCTGTTACTGCAAATGAGGTAAAGTAGTGTTTTTATTGTTTAAAATTTTTATTTAATTTTAAATGAGAGTATTATACACAAGATAATGACTTACCTATTTGCATTATCATACAAGCCTGAACCTCACAACATTACAGGCAGTATTGTCTTTTCTGCTCTTCTTTTTGGTACGACAAATAGTTAAACCATACAGTGCATGATTTTAATCTGTCTGCTCTAGCTAATATTTAATACCTGTTAGGGAAACTGTATATCACATGTTCTTTCTTTGGTTTACTGTGTTGTTATTTGTATAGAAAAATGACATTGGTGGGTTAATGTAATGTAGATGTGGTAGTGCAATCTCCATAATAAAGAGGGAAATGTGCTGGTGAATGTTTAGGCAAAACACTGGAAATTATGTTTTTATATGTCTGCTGTGTCAGTGTTTCAGACAGAAAAAATAAATTAACATTTTCACGAAATGGAAAATTTGTTTTTGCATATGGAAATTGTTTATAAAGACACTGAAAATTATATAATAACTGAGAAATTGTTTAAGTATATTGTTATATGGAATACAAACAACATGTAAAGAAGAAATGGATTTTCAGGGTAATAATAATTAAGAAAATTACAAACTACAGACGAAAAAACTGACTTCGTCATATGTAACTGATTTCTGAGCATGGATTGGTGTCGTTACTTGTGTTTATTTGTGATCTTTTATGGTTTCACTGGTTTTTGGTTTTCTAAACTTTTGAATCTGATGTGATTTTTTTTTTATTGATTGAAAACATTCTGAGACAGGAAAACAATCTGAGACAGGTTGGCTATTGCATGACATACTTTATTACTTTTAGTCAATAGTTGGTTTTGTTGTCATGATGGGTTAATGGATTTTGAACACAGTAGCATAAACATGTCCCTGAACAATGGGTACCTTATTTATTATTTAATTTCTTAAGACCTTTCATATTGTTTATTAATATGAGATAACTATGCAAGTAGGATAAATGTTATTCCTTGCCTGTTTCCATTAATTATTGTAATGAAAGGTTGTGATATCGGCACAACTTCATTCTATTTAGCTGTCCACTGTGCATTTTTCCATCCCCTTGTAAGGATTTGATTTCTTCAGAGTAGTGTTTCCTTTCTCACAGTTCAGGCAACACTATATTTTCTCACTTTCTTTTTCAAACGGTTCTCAGCTTCTGTCTTTTTTGAATTTATTGTGCTCTTGAGTAATGTATGCCTTGCCTGAATTCTTCATCCTACTACTGATGACATGTTTTGTGCCAGTATCAATATCTCATGGTTCATTGAGAAGAGAAGTGTATTTCTTCCACAAGATTAAATTTATTAGCAACCAGTTTTATGGAGTTACAGGGGACATAGTCTAAATCATGGTTACATGACATTTCCTATATTGTGAAGCACGATTGTTATTAAAGGCCACTCAACATCTGTAAATTTGTTCCCTTTAGCCATAGGCTGTACCAATGTGTCTAGAACTGAACCATTTCCGTGTCTCATTCCCATCCTCTGCTTTGGCGTTTAAGGTCTCGCCTTTTGTCTTTCTTCCATCCTGTGCCTGCCTGAAGGCTGGCTCATACATTTGGCGCATAAAGGATGAGTGGGTAATGTGTAACTCACAGCACCTGAGTTGACAGGTAGGGCTTGCACTTATCCCCTGGTAAAGGCCAGGCCCAGGGAGGATGATTGCCAATTGCCCAGTGGTCCCTCTGTCTAGAGGTCAGGAGATGTGACCTAAGTGTGAACAATAACCTAGGGTGGGTGTGCTCCCCTTTGTTGGGGGGGGGGGGGCAAGAAGGAAGTAGCGCTCTCTAAGAGATGTTGGAAATCATGGGGGATTCACCCATGATGAGCACTTCAACTCCATCAATGCAACCTCCATCTAAAAAACAGAAATGGAATGATACCAAAGACATGACAAATCCTCCATTTGCACCCCACTACCTAGTGGTATCACCCACAGGAGGAGGTCAGAACTTCTGTGCAATGAACCTGTTTGTGATTCAGAAAGGTGTGGATACAATTGCAGGCCCACTCAAGTTCTGCATTCACTTACGCAGTGGAACATTGTGTCTAGAGACAGAGAGTACCTTTCAAGCCCAAAATCTGCTTAAAGCTACCCTCCTCCACAGAATCCCTGTTCGTGTAGAGGCTCATCAAACACTGAATTCTTTAGGTGGTGTCATATACAGTCAGCTGCTTGATAGTTTGACTGAGGGAAATATACAGCATTATCTCTCTGATCAGGATGTAACTGCAGTAGATTGGGATATGAAAATGGTTGGTGCAGAATTAGTGCCTGCCCACACACTTTTCTTAACATCTGATCAATTGGAGCCACTGTTGAAGATCAAGGTGAACTATGAAATCAACATTGTCAGACCCTACTTATTGAACCCAATGTGTTGCTACCAATGTCAGCACTATAGCCATACTCACATGTCTGAAAAAATGCA
Organism: Schistocerca cancellata; assembly: GCF_023864275.1. NCBI lineage: Eukaryota > Metazoa > Arthropoda > Insecta > Orthoptera > Acrididae > Schistocerca > Schistocerca cancellata. Next base: position 281,744,891 of record NC_064633.1, read on the forward strand.
GCCAAATGTGTAACTTGAAACAACGATGTTCATGACAGAGATTGCCCATTGCCTTCATCCTACTGCATCAACTGCAATGGCAACGATGCCACTTCATCCTGCAAATGCCTTGTGTACCTCAGCAAGCGAGTCATTCAGGAAATCCGGGTGAAGGAAAAGGTACCCTTCAGTATTGCTCGCAAACCGTTAGCTAGCCAAAAGCCTTGCATACCACTATCGAGCAGTTACAGTACCATTTTTACTATGTTACAGCCCATGAAAGATATGGCCATGCAGATCTGCAAACTCCATTCAGTGCCCTGGTAGTGAAATTGCCCGGTTTTAAGGTGACATCTTCACCTCTGCCCACTACAGTTGGTCAGCACGCTAAAAGAGTCACATGTGATGCACAGAAGAACGGAAATTTAAGCAGGGATCCTCCTGAGATGACTTTTTTGCGCACCTCAAGTCAGAAAACATCTGGGTCCATGTCTGACAAACACAAAGGTACTAAGAAGGCAAATGAAGACAAACCCTCTTCCCCTTATCAAACTTGTAGATCGTTTAAGATCATCTACAACAGTGACACTGCGTGACTTCGCTGTCTGGTTGACTTACATTTCACCGGTGCGAATCACCAACTGATTCTCCACCCTGGAGCCAACTGACCGACCTAGGGAGGTTACTGGTACCAGATCCACCAGCCTCAGGACCCTGTCATAGTATGCAGCCGAAATCTGGCACTGGTAGCTACCAAAGTAATTGCCCCTTAGAAAATAAATATCTCCTATAATCTAATATGACTCTTCCAATGGAGCATTTGTGGCATCAGATAACACAGGGCCGAATTATAAGTGCTATCACAGTCGCAATGCCCAGTTGTTTTATGCCTCCAAGAAACGAAATTATGCCCTCAAGACCACTTTGACCATTCACACTTCACTCCAGTACATTCCGATCTTCATTCCGAGGAAGGAACTCCAGCTAGTCCTACACTCATTCTGGACGACATCCATAGCCAAACCATTTCATTGAACACCCAGCTACAATCTGTTGCTGTCCATCTTTCTCTCCCCAGTTATACCTTTTCTCTTAGTAATATCTACTTCACCCCCTATCATCTGATTTCGCCAGGGCAGACATACTGCAACTTACCACTCAGCTCCTTCCACTCTTTCTGCTACTTGGAAACTTCAGTGCCCACCATCCCATTTGGGGCTCTCTGAGAACCTGCCCCTCCTGGCAGATATTTTCAGCCAGCTTGCTCTCATTTCTGTCAGTACTGGCAAATCCACATTTCTTTTGGACTCCACACACACTTTCTTGCACCTGGATCTCTTGTTCTGTAATGCACTGGTTGCCCACTGTTTAGACTGGTCTGTCCTTTCAGACACATACTCAGTGACCATTTCCTGTGCATAATTCATCTACTAACTCATGTCTCCTCTGTGCGCAAGACCAACTGGCAGCTTGCTGAAGCTGAATGAAGGCTCTACTCTTCACCTTGGATGAATGATGTTTTCACAGTAGTGATGATCAGGTAGAGTACCTTGTGAATGTTATCCTCAACACTGCAGGTTGTTCCACCCTCCAACTTCTTCTCTGACGCAATGTGTCCCAGTCCCGTGGTGGACTGTGGAATGCCAAGATGCGGTTTGCGCGTGTTGACGTGCTGTCCGTGTCTTTGAAAGCCATGCCATGAAGGAGAAATGTATTTGTTATAAGCAGTTGTGCACAAAGCATCGTCTCATTATCAAAAACAGCAAAAAATCTAGTTGGATCTCTTTTAATAATTCTTTTAACCATTTTACTCTCTCTTCTGTTGTTTGGTTAACGTAAGTTGGATTTCTGGAAGTGAGGTATTTCTCCCAATTCCTGGCCTGACTGTAGCGAACAGTGTCAGTGTGGACTCTATCGAAATTTCCAACACTTTGGGATAATAGTTTGCGGAGAGCTTGGGCCCCGCCCATTACCATCATGCCTTCCTACCTCAGAAACGACTGGAGGCGGCTCAGGAGACATTGTTCCCCTCTCAGAATCACGAATGCTGCAATACTGTTTTAATGTGATGGAGCTCAAAAATGCTCTCACCATGTCACAGTCCTCCACTTCAGGGCTGGACAATTTTTACATTCTGATGTTGTAGCACCTATCTCTTTACAGCAAGCACTTTCTCCTTCGTACACATAATAGTATCTGAACAGACTGCAAATTTCCCAAAATTTGTCGTGAAGCCATTATAATTCCCATACCCATGCCTGGTAAGGACAAACATCTACAATCCAGCTACCTCCAAATTTCCCTCACCAACGGTGTCTGCAAGGTGATGAAACACATGATCAGTCAGCTGGCATGGTGGCTTCAATATCAGAATTTGCTAACAAATGCACAATGTTGATTTCATAAGAACCGCTCTGCAGTTGATCATCTCATCATCTTCTTGACCCACATAATGAACAATTTTCTGTGAAAATGACAGACTGTAGCTGTTTTTTTGATTTGAAGAAGTCTTATGATATCTGATGGAAGACGAGCATCCTCCATACAATGCACATGTGGGGTTTCCGGTGCTGCCTCTCCCATTTTATTCAGAAGATTTTAAAAGATTGTGTTGTCAAGGTATGTGTGGGTTCGGCTTTGTTGAACACTTTTATTCAGGAAAAGTTGGTGCCTCAGGGCTCTGTGCTGAGTGTAGCTCTATTTGCCATAGCAGTTAACCCTCTCATGGGCTGTTTCCCATCAGACACCTCAGGCTCTCTTTTCATGAGTGACTTTACAATCTTCTGCAGCTCTCAACAGACCTGTTTACTTGAGAAACAACTTTAGCGATGTCTCTACCATCTTTATTCGTGGAACATGGACAATGGTGCTTCCACTTTTCCACTGAAATACTATCGGTCTGAACTTCTAGTGCCAAAAGAAGTTTCTTCCACTGTCCTTACATCTGAGTCCTGTTGCTCATAGGTTTGTCGAAATCATGAACTTCTTGGGGCTCACACTCGATAGGAAACTCTGTTGGTCCTCGTACATGTCTCATATTTCAGCCCACTGTACCTGATCTTTAATATCCTACCTGTTTTAAATGGTACTTCATGGAGAGCGAATAGGAAAGTCCTCCTCTGCATGTAGCAATCCCTTGTCTGATCAAAAACGGACTATGGGTATTTCATTTACTCGTCTGCATGACCATCTAGTTTACACCATCGAGGCATACATTTGGTCACCGAAGCTGTCTGCACTAACCCAGTTATGAGTCTCTGTGCAGACACTTCCAAACTAATGCTGTCATAATGGCATGATTTTCTCCTCAGGAGATGTGCTTGTCATCTGTCCTCTTTGCGCAACCATCTACCATGTGCGTCTGTTTTTGACGACTCCCTTGACCGCCAATACAGGGTAAGTGCAACTTTTTTGTTGCCTTCCAGAGTTCACTTTCATATACTGCTTCAGAAGCTCAACCTTACATTACGTGCCACATTCCAGATGCGTGAGAACCCTTTACTGCCTCTTCTTCATGCAAAGGTCTGCATTCGTCTTGGATCTCTAGAGTTGACCTATCGCTGAGTTTCTCAAATTTTGCACACGACATGGAGGCAGCACCTCTGTCGACACTGATGGCTCTAAGATCAACATCTACACTTATGGCTCTAAGATCAACCGTGGTGTCAGATGCACCTTTGTCGTTGGCTACAAACATTTTAGATACCGGGTTTTAGAACAGTGTTCAATTTTTACTGCAGAGTTTCTGCCCTCTTCTCAGACCACTGAGTACATCCGACAGCAAAGGCTTCTCAGTTGTGTATTATGTTCCAATTCGCTAAGTGCCCTCCAGAGCCTCTGTGTTCTGTACACATACCACCCCTCAGTACAAAAAATCAAAGAATGCCTCCATTCATTTCCTGCTAATGGAGCCAATGTGATGTTCGCGTGAATCCCTGGTTGTGTCAGGGAATGAAGCTGCCAATGCTGCTGCCAAGACTGCAGTTCGACTACCTATGTCTTTTAGATATTCTGTCCCTTCAGATAATCTCTGTGTTGCTGCATGTAGGAACATTGTGTCACTCTGCCATAAACACTGAGCTTCTTTATATAGGAACAAACTGGAAAATTAAACACCTCCCTACAGCATGGATGACTTCCTTGAACCCCTCTTGTCTCAAGGAGATACTTTTAGCTAGGCTGTGTATTAAGCTCTGTCGTTTCAGTTACTCACTTTTGTTAAATGGAGACCCCTGCACCACTCTGTGCTTACTGCAACCAACTATTGGCAGTGCGCCATTTTCTGACCCAATGCCGATTTTATAACTGTTTACATTTTAATATATGTTTGCCATCAAAATTATCAGATTTTTTTAGCTGATACAGCACACACTGTAGAAGGTGATTTACATTTTATCTGTCATAGTAATATGGCAAAGGAAATTTAATTTACAAGTGTTTGGGCTACCTCCTCAACTGGGAAGTGATCATTTTTAGCTGTCCCTCAATCAGGCTCCGAGTATTATGGACTTAAAATTCATTCGGCAATTGACCACTCAGCTGTTTTGCTTCCTTAAGCAAGAACAACAAACGAACCAAACCTACAGGGTCAAACTGCCAGAACAACAAACGAACCAAACCTACAGGGTCAAACTGCCAAGAGCCTCTACTGATAACCAAAAGCATATCAGATGAACATGGAGCAGATTACATGCACACAAAAATTTGATATTCACAAACTGAACTCCTGCACTGCCAAATAAACAGGCATATCCACTCTCTACCTGTCTGAAGAAAGCCAGAACATGCAATGCATGCAGTGGATATGGGCTATAATTGAGTTGGCACAAGACGATCTGTGACAGCTGGCAGCACTGTTCTGAGCATTCAGCTGAAATGCTCAAATGGCTGCGGTATGCCAATCAGGCCCAATTGCCCTGATCATTGAGACAATCATCCCACTGACACACCAGTTTAAAGATACCTGTTTGGTAGAACACCATGTCCTGCTGCATGAAGTCTGGAACTGCCTGCTGTCTTTCCTCGCCCTACAGGAGTTGACGGTCCTTTAGGATCTTTTTTAAAAGACCACATGCTTGACAGTCACATGGGGAGAGATCAAGACTATATGGTGAGTGCTTTGAGTGTCTCCCACTGGGGTTGGTGTAACTTCCGCATTATGACATTTGTGACATAAGGATGCGCATATGAAGCAACAATATCTCTTGGCACACTATTCCACAAAGGTGGTTGTCAGTTTTGCTGCCCCATCACATTTTTCATTCTCTGATGAATGTGTACTGGTGTTTGTCCTTCAGCAGCCAAGAAAAGAATTACAGCACATTTGTCCTGTGTGGATGCATTTGTTAATAATGTCGTAATAGTGTCGCCATAGTGCACATTTCCGCATTTACTGCATCCACTTTGGGAAGACAGGAATGCCACACTAATGCCTTGCCTACATGCTAGTGCTTATGTACCCCTCATCGGAGTTACACTGTATTGCACATATACTACAGTAATGCCCTCAAATGGAAGCTTTTTGATTGCCCCTTATACTTTGCATCGCCGAGAACAAAAAAGAACAACACTGAATCCCTAAATCTCTAGCAGAAATATGCATCCATAAAGCACTTTTTGATTTTCAAATGGAATTGGAAACAACATCTGATGACTGGTATTTCTTCATTAGCTGCCAGCCAGTACTTGGGCGTTGCAGATTCATATACAATAGAAACTTCATCCCTCTGTGCCGTACAAATTTCAACTCCTAATGTATCTGGCTTAGATAGCAGACTGTATCCATCACAGCATCAGTAGAATGTCCAGACATTTCAGACACTTTCTAGTGATTCAGTCTGCGAACTCACCAAGTGAAGAAAAGATCTACATTCCTAATATAAACTGAAGGCTTTCGCAAACATGTTTAGTTGATGATTGTTACTTTTTTTATATAAATTTTTCTCATATTTAGAATTCATCATTATGATTCCATGTTTGCGAGATAAGTAAAATATGTGTACTTCCATATTCTTGACCTGTTCATTGTAAATGTTAAGGCTCTAGTGTTTGTTTCATTTTGCAAGTAAGCCTTATAAGTAATATCAGGTGGTCTTCAGCCTGCCTTTAGAGGGCACGTATATACTGCAGCCTCATTGGTACACACTGATAGCCCACTGGCTGCCTTTTATAAACAAACCCACTGTCCACCAGCCAGCTCCACAGGTGCATTGACCAGCAGCTGCAGCTCAGTTACTGGAGTAGCATGAATGCCTCTCTCTAGGTTATGATGGAATCATTCATGCGCACTTGTTGAGATAGAATTATGCACCTGCACATGTGCCTTTGCTTGCTTGTTAGGCAAGTGCAGGCTCATGGCGACTAGGTGCAAGGCGCACAGGTGTAAACACACCTTTACACTGTCACAAAATCTCAAAATTATTTCACTGTTTGCAGCTTTTTCCTTGTAACTGACAATTCCAGATGGTTCTGGGTTCTAAAAGCTTTAAGTAGTGTCTAATCTTTGATTTGCTATATGTTTTTCTCATGTTAGCAGCCATTGTTGAAAAGAATTCTAATATAGAAAGTATTCACATGTATATGAACATTATCTGTCTGACAGAAGAATATGTAGGCTTACATGTCTCAAACAAACAACTTGCCGGAATGCAGCTGCCAGTGTTTCGACAGACGAACATCCTGTGATTTTCAAGGCACAAGTACAAGAGAGCATACTGTGCAAGGAAATTTAAAACCTTGGTAGACAATGCTACAGTTGCAGAGCATTGCCTTTGTACCAATCATCATATGAAATACGTCAACACAGAACATGTTGTGAACTTCCAGTTATTGGGATAGTGTTGTTAAGGAATCAGTTGAGATGAAATTAGCTAATGGACTTGTAAACAGAGATGGAGGGTTCGAACAGTCCATGGGTGTACTATCGGTCCATAGTGTCCAATGGGCACAATATTTCGGCAATCAGACATGTCGCCATTGTCAGGTGCGCTGATGAACTGAGCTCCTGAGGGTGGGTGGCCGTCCTAAATCCCCTTCCCACGTGAGGCATTCTCTCCGTGGTCCGCGCCCACGGCCGCACGTTGGCAGTCGTTGAGAGGCTGGCGTTGGTGTCTGTGGTGGCGTCGGTGTAACTGCCTTGTCTGCCCTGGTCGCTCGTTCGTTTTCTTTGCTGAGCTCAACATATTTTGAATATTAACTGGCATTTGCATGCTTCATGCCTAATTTATCAATTATTGACATGACTTCTTACTCCTGAGAGAGAGACCTCATATATGAACATAACATCAAATATTACGGAACATATTTTTCTTAAATGAGTAAGTCATAATTTAAAACTGCTCAAATATGAGATTCAACTAAGTGACAAGGTCCAGTATCATTTCTCCCACTTCTCAGAACTTCATACTACCTCAAAAGTTGATAGATAACCCTGACAGTCGAATCTGATCATGTACATGTCATGGTGATGTCAGAAAGAAGTGTCACCGACGTGAATCTAGTGTCTCCCTCTGGTTCACTGTCTTTCCACTGATGCCATTATAGCTGTATTGTGTTGTGTTTACATTTGTTAGTGATCATTCAGAATGTTTAAGACAGTGTCTGAGCCAGGTGACTGTGAAGTGTGTTCTGTAATGTGGTTTTTGAATGCAAAGAATGTTAAGCCAGCTGAAATTCATAGTAATCTTGTAGAGATTTATGGTGAAAGTGTAATGATTGTTGGAATGGTGAGAAAATGGGTGAGACAGTTCAGTGATGGATGGACCAGTGTTCATGATTAAACATGGAGTGGGCAACCATTCTGTTGTCAATTATGCTTTTGTTGGGAAAGTGAATGAGATAATTAGTGAGACCAGATGATTCACAATAAGAATGCTTTGTGATGAGTGTCCACAAATTAATTAAAAAAGACTGTTTTGCATGAGATTATCACAAATCGCTTAAATATTCTCAAATTGCATTCCCATTGGGTTCCGAAAATGCTTGCAGATGTCCTCAAAATGAAGAAACGTGGCAGTGCTTTGACATTTCTTACCCAGTACAGTGACGAGGGAGATGAATTCTTAAACAGAACTGTGACTGGTGGTGAAACTTTGGTTTGTCACATCACTCCAAAATCAAAACAAGTCGATGGAGTAGAGGTACTCACAGACCTCCAAAAACCCAAAAATTCAAAACTATATTGTCATCACAAAAAATCATGTCCACTGTTCTGTGGAAGGCATTGGGCATTCTGCTTGTTGAGTGCCTTCATTGTGGTACAATACTGTAAAACATTGAGAAAACTTCAGCACAGAATCGAAAACAGAAGATGTGGAATGCTCAGTCAAGGTGTTGTGTTGCTTCATGATACCACACATCCCTGTTCAGCTGGTGCCACTTAAAACCTTATTCATTAATTTGATTGGGAGCAGTTCAGTCACCTGCACACCTTCTGACTATCATTTGTTCTTGAGTTGAAGCGAGATTTTAGAGGAACAATATGGATGTAAAAAACATTGTTCATCAGTGTCCTTCACTGGTGGCGTCTTCCTATGAAGAGGGTATAGGAAAGTGGGTTTCCCGCTATGACAGTTGTCTGAACAGTGGTGGCAGCTAGGTAGAAAAATAATTTAAGAAGTGCTCTTTCTTGTAAAAATAATGTTGGTATGAAAAAAATGAGTTTTTTGCCAGAACAGTACCTGCTTTCCAGATATGCCTCATAAATGTCTGTCAAAATAATGAAAATGAAAACTCCTTACTTTATGTTAAGAAGTTTAAATGTTATTGAGTCAACAAAATCCTATATCGTCACTTTTAGCATAAGAACAGTTTTATTAAAGATTTTTTGTAAGGGTGGTGCTCTGATGTTGTTAACAATATAACACCCATAGTAAAAAATCCTGTCCATTGGTGGTTATTTGTAGAAAGTTTTGTTGCATTTTGTTGTTCTTTCACTGTCATAACTTGTGAGCTGCAACTGCCTGTTATGAGGCAGTGAAAAGGGATGAAGGAGGAAGACTTTGAACTCTCAATCAAGAAATCAGTTTGTGTCATTTTAAACTGTACACAATCTATAATCATTTTTTCTGAATTGTAGAGGAAGGACACTTCTACAATTTAAGCATGCAGTGGGGTTTGTCAGTCTTATATATCCTTTTAAGCTCGTGTGATTGCTACTTCTACTGAGGCTGATAAGCATTCTTAACAACAGACAGCGGCTCCTCATGGTATGATATGACATGACAAATGTGTAATATACTATCCATCTAGCAGGCATGCACAAAACATACCATTTTCATTCACTAATGAAAAGACTTATAAAATCACTTGTTATCAACAATTTTTAGAGATAGACATGACCCATACCAGTTTGTACCCCAAGGTTGGAGCAGATAATAACGTTAGATTCCCTTGTTGATTTTGGATGCAATTATTTTTTAGCTATCTACAGATGTGGCTTTTAACTCGTCATATTTTAGGTACACATTTGATTTTAAGTCTTTATTTGACTGTATTGTAGGAAACCACACTGATGGTTCCTATAAGGGTGATTCTTTGGCTGTCCATTTCAACTGCAGTTTTTATTTTGACAAAAGGGCAGAAGCAAACCACACTGATGGTTCCTATAAGGATGATTCTTTGGCTGTCCATTTCAACTGCAGTTTTTATGTTGACAAAAGGGCAGAAGCAAACTTCAGTGGATACTTGCCTTCTACATAACTAACAACCAGACAAATCGGGTAACAATTTTAAAATGTTACATATTGGCTGGATCTGAACCTAAAGTTATAGGCAGAAATTGTACAGTGCAAGTCGGCTGGCCACAATGCCGCTCCCCACTCTACCCCTTGCACCACCAACACTTGTTGCTTTAATTATCTCTGTTGAATTTTTCACTTTTATTAAAAAGTTTTGGAACTGGTAGGCAGCATAGTTTGTGTAAGTGTACAGATTTGAGGGAAATGCATCTAATTCTAATGAAACCTTTTCACTGTCTCACTTGTAACTACAGTGTTTTTATATGGTTTAGTTAGGGCACTAGAGCCCACACTATTTTAACCTCCAATTTTTTTTAGTTATGGTTTTACTACTTATTCCAGGTATTTATGTGGGAAGATAAGACTGAAGTTGCTACAGTTGATCAACTAGAACAGTTCTACGTTCTTTGCCCACACGATGTACGAGATGGGTACTTGGTCGAAACAATTCGAACTTTCAGACAACATCATGAAAAAGGCTCTGTAATTATTTTCACTGATACGTGCAAGTAAGTCTTTCTGTATTGGTCTCACTTTTGATACAGTATAAAATCTTAAAGTAATAGTTTCATTCAGTTTAAGGCCTTTTACTTTGTATACTGTGAAGTTTGATTGTATTTTTTGCATTGCTTGGATCAGGCCTGGAAATGTATACCCAACTCTATTCCTATCCTTCCTTACAACTATATTCAGTCTGTTACCTAAATTGCAGTACAGTAATAAGACCTGTTATAGTGATCAAAATAATTTGAGTATCAGGTGAGATATCACACATTAAAAAATGTAAGTTTCCAATTTTCTTTTGTTTAATATGTAGGAATATGTAACTTTTGTGATACTCCAGCTCACATCCTATCTCACTACTGATAAAAATATATTATGTCCACAATGGGAAGTCTGTTCTCTGGCTTGATAAGGGTGCCATTGGTAGACTGATTCTTCATGAACCCATGCTGAAGCAGCTCTGATGCTGTCTGAATCCATTTCCTAAGCCCTTTTTTTGAACTGATATTCTCTCTTTCAAGAATTCTGGTATTAGCCTCAGTGCCATTATGTGACATGGCTCAGAAAAACTTTTGCCAAATTCAGTAGCACAAATAGTTTAAATATCATGGAAAAAATGAGATTAATAAAAATATGCTCGCAATTGTATCAAACTGATCATAATTTACAAGACGTCAAACTGTATCCTTCATGATCTGCCTTATTACATTCTTTACGTATCCACATCTATCGGATGCATATCCATAAGTACAATATTTTCTACAGTCATCAACATTATTTTAACCTGTTGATATTTTGAAACATTGCAGGAATTGTCAGTTGTTGTCGATGACGCTAAATGAAGTTGGATTTGAAAATGTTTCATTACATTCAATGACGCAACAAAGGCTACGATTGGCAGCACTTGCAAAATTCAAGAGCAATGTTGTTAGAATTTTAATTGCCACTGATGTAGCTAGCAGAGGTTTGTACGCATATTTCATACTGCCTTGAAACAGGTTATTAGTGTACATACTGAATGTACGAAATTCTCTCTTTTGTTCAAAGTGACTTATTAATAATATCCATGTTAACTGTACTAAAGATGTCATGTTAAATGAATTCATAGCAAGACTGTGATGAAGTGACTTCTGTATTTTATAGGTCTTGATATACCAGCTGTAGAGCTGGTTATTAACCACACTCTGCCTAACATTCCAAAAGATTATATCCATCGTGTTGGCCGAACGGCTCGTGCAGGTCGCTTTGGTGTAGCAATATCTTTGGTTTCACCATATGACATTCACCTTGTTCATGCAATTGAAAATGCAATCAACACAAAGCTGAAACAATATGATGTAGACGGTAAGTGTATTTTTTTAATGCGGGGTTTTCTTCCAGTATTTCAGACAACTGTTCAGTTCCCTGTAACATACTCAGGTGAATAATACAACAGATTTTTGTGGTAAATTTAATGAGAGGAATTTTGTGGAAAGATATAAAGATAAATATTGAGAAATTTACAGTGTAGTGTATGTATGTTTTACTTGAATTTTGCAGTTCTGGAAGAAAATGTACAGTGAGTAAGAAAATAATACATACTTTTATGCTTCAATTCAGATAAATATCTGAGTCTAGCAAGCAGTGGTGTGCTACAAGCCAACTGTAGTTCTTTCTCAAGCGCCATGAGCTGCTGTGTTCCCTGTCTTATAGGTACATGCTGAGCCTTGTCATATCTGATTGGCTGCATGTGATCAGTGGCCTCACCACTGTACTCTGTCAGCCACAATGTTATTTTATATGAGTTATGTAATATTCATTAGGAAGAGTTCGAGAGTGCTACTATATTCGTTTTAGAACAGATACAAGCAGCTTCCTCCCTCCCCCCCCCCCCCCCATCCCATTGCACGCGCGCGCGCGCGCGCACACACACACACACACACACACACACACACACACACACACAAAGCAGAGAGAGAGAGAGCAGCATATTCATTTGGCTGTAGCAACATTTCACCAGTGTAAGCAGGAAATATTCTGATAATTGCGCTAAGCTTAAAAATGTCAAATTAACTTAACTAATTTCCTCATTCAAAACATTGTGGGTTTATTCCAGAAGCTGCTGGATTGAATTTTCACTTGTTATGTTCCATTTAAAAGAGGCACAGTGCAGTAATCATTTGAAGAAAGGCATAATATTTCTGGATCAGTAGAATCAATAGATAGCAAGTCCCAGTCATAAGCAGGATAAAGCATAGAAAAATACTTCAGTTTTAATTATTTTCTCTTTGTCAAATGGAGCAACTGACACTAGCATTAATGGAATTAATTCAGGTAGATTATAAAAGTTTCATGTCTCCTAGAAACTTTTAAAGAAAAAATTACTTATGTAGAAAATTTTAATTGTTAATTTTCTGTTGTTACAGAACATCACAAAACACTTGATTCTTTTTATTTTCTAATTGCTACACCTTTCATTTTTCAAAACTTTTATGTTTACAGATAAAGAAGTTGCAAAGATATTCACACAGGTGTCCGTTACTAAGAGAGAAGCAGAGATCAAGCTTGATGAAACAGACTTTTATGAGAGAAAAATGATTAACAAAAGAAAGAAGCTAATCCTCGAGGGGAAAGATCCAGATGAAGAAGAAGAGAAAAGGAGAAAGATGCTTAAAAGAAAGAGAAGAAAGGAGAAATTGAGTAAGAACTTCAAGAAGAGGGAACATGTCAGTTGACTTTCTCACCTTCATTCAGCTTTGTATGTATCCAGCAGTTGTTGACTAATGTACAGTGAGAAAGGCAATTATAAATTTGTAGATAAAGAATGTTTATTTTTGTAATTAAATGAAGCAAATAGCTTTTAAACTTTTGTTATTTATTGTTTCCTTATCTTAGTGTAGCTTAAGGCAAGGGGGCCTCTCCTCCCTCCCCCCCCCCCCCCCCCACACACACACACTCTCTCCCTCCCCTCCCCCTCTCTCCCCTCTCTGCTACTTACTAATAGCCTTTGTCACACTATGACCCAGTTAAGTGTTTTACCTGGCATCTTCAATTACCTCTAAATTGATACAATAATATGCACCTGCTACAGAAGATTATTTGTAAATAGTTAATCTCTATCTGGAGTTTCATTCAATGTGGTGATAATAAATAATTTGAGAAAGAAAACATGAAGTGAATTAATTCAGGAAGTTGGACTGTAATGTGGTTAATTACATAACTGAAGCTTCGCAACAAGCTTTTGTGTAAATTTATGTTTCAGTGAGATGATACACATTGAGAAAGTATATCTGTACTGGTGTGGAAAAACTGAAGGTTTCATTTGCAAATAGGATATCAATTTTATTAGCACTGTTCAAACTTATCAGATGAAAGATGGTAGTGTTATAGGTAATTACTAATGATATCTGATATTGGCATCCATAAGTTTGATTTTTAATGTTCTGTGGTACAATTCTGAGAAGAAATATGAACAGCACTGCTTAACAGAATTGATAAAACTTATCCACTGATAGAATCAAATAGCTGTGATCCAGCTTTGCTCATTTTTATTGGTATCTATAAAGTGTGGATAAGTAGAAGACTATTGATCCGAAGGTCTGAGATTCAATTCCCAGTCAGTTCTAGGATTTTTTGTCTGTCAAAACACACTTCTTTCATCTTCAGCAATGTTTTAAATGCTGAATTGCAACTTGGTTTGGTCTATAGGTCCCCCAATAACTTTCTCTGTCAGTCAGTTCAAAGGTCAGAGGAAGGCAAGGGCATACCACCCCAAGTAGGACAATACCTAATAAAGCACTGTGTTCAAACCAACCTTCAAGTTGACCACAGCTGTACCTTTTTTAACTTACCTGTAGTTAGGTGTACAGTAAATGATATAACAACAGGATACATGCACAAATAAGTTGGTCACAATAGGAATTTCCCTTTTAATAACTTTGTTAACTTCACTTTTGCTCTATATAATCACTGTAGCTTAAGTGAAATCAGTTCTATTTATCACATATTCTATAATTCACCCTTCCAGCACCTCTGCCTTAGTTGTCAATATAGATTTCACCAAGTTCGCTATTGTAATGAAGTTTTCTTGGTCTCCAGCTAATAGTTATTTTACATAGTGCCTCCAATTCTCATGTCAATTTCATTTAATTTTCAAGACTCAAATATTAAAATTCCCATTTTTTCTCATAATTAGTTTTGAAAAGTAGAATACTGAAACAAGAATAATTATGGAATGTCAGTATTGTGAAAAGAATAGATTGAGATATTGAGTCGCAGATAGGCACAACAAAAATACTGTTAAACAATTAAGCTTTCAGTCAAAAGGCCTTCTTCTGAATTAGACAAAACACCCCCACATACATGTTGCTCAGGGCGACTTACATGTCAAGGGCATGAAACTCAGATTTTGTCCCCAACATATAGGTTCCCCTGCTAATCAGGTCAATAACACAGGCCAATACTATGCACGACATGTTTGTTGTGCTGAGCAGCCTACAAGTCAGGGGCTGAGAAACTGTTTTTGCTCCTATCTCTGCTCCTATGGAGGCTAGGAGGTTCTAACCCTTACCTCACTGATATTCATTTTTTAAGCTGTATGGGTACCAAGTTTGTTTGAAATTGGCCTGGTGGCTTAGGAAGAGATCTGGAAATCCCCACGCACATGCTGCTTATTTGTTACAGTAAATTTCCTGCTGAGGCAGATTTCTACTATGCTACCATAACTGTTGTAGACCAGATTAATTTTACTTAATTTGTTTAGTTTTGTTCATGAAATTTCAGTAGAACAGTCATCACAATATTGATTGCCCTGTTTTCCGTCATTTTCTGAAACAATGTAAGTTGTTTCCACACATTACTCCAATCCTCTATGACTATTGTGTGCTATATTTGTTTCTCAGATGGCCCTGTTATTTCCAAGCAGTGCCTAACAATAATTCCAGGGAAAAGTGAGATGAAAACTTGAAACCAAGTGACAATTGGACTGACACCATTTATGAACCCACTTATCAAAATTCACCAGGTAGCTATCAAATATTCAGTCAGAATGGAAATTGCTGCCAACCAATCTTTGGGTTTTTATGAAGATTGTTTAAACACATTAATGCACAATGATTCACATCAGTGTACCTGAGGTCTGGCAAATTCTGCTATCATGCAACAAATGCACACCATGAGGAAGTTTAAAGAATTGGGTGTATGGGTACTGTATGTTCCTAGCCAAAATCACAAAAATCAGTGAGTGGCCATATGTGCAACTGCTTGCTGCATTTTCAATTGGCTCACAAAAAAAAAGACTATTCCCATCCTGTATCATTACTGGTGACAAGAAATTGTGTCTTTATGCTAATATAAGGAAAAGAAGGGAATGATTGAGCCCAAACAAAGCAACAACTCCCCATACAAAGACTTGTGCGTATCCACAAAAGATAACATTATGCATTTGGTGGAACAGTGATGGTGTAGTGTATTACAAACTGTTTCCCCAAGGTGTAACCATCACTGCTGACATTTATTGTCAACAACTGAGACTTCGCATAGATGCCGTCCAAGAACAACGACCAGGAAGACTGCATGAAGTGATGCTACTCCACGATAACACCCACCCGCATTCTGCTAAACTGACAGAAAACATTATACAGGAGGGAAGTCATTCTGCACCCTCCTTATTCACCTGATCATTCACCCTCAGATTTTCACCTTTTCTGCTCCCTATCAAACAACTTTGAAGCAACTTCCTTTCGGGATGAAAATGCACTCCCAACATGGTTTGATAAATTTTTCAACTCTAAACCGTGTGATTTCTACAGTCATGCAATTGAAAATGTACCCCAGCATTGGCAAGCTGTTTTAAATAGTGTATCTTGTTTTTATTAAACTTATGGAAAAATGTTGCGAACTTATGCACCAACCCAGTATTATAAAAGCAAGTATGAATCCGAGGACCGAGCGAGGTGGCGCAGTGGTTAGCACACTGAACTCGCATTCGGGAGGACGATGGTTCAATCCCGTCTCCGGCCATCCTGATTTAGGTTTTCCGTGATTTTCCTAAATCGCTTCAGGCAAATGCCGGGATGGTTCCTTTGAAAGGGCACGGCCGATTTCCTTCCCCATCCTTCCCTCACCCGAGCTTGCGCTCCGTCTCTAATGACCTCGTTGTCGACGGGACGTTAAACACTAATGTCCTCCTCCTGAATCCGAGGGAGAACCCAAAAGTAACTGTAATTCAGCAGGAAAGTATCACTGAGTTTTCAATTCTGTCCGTCTGGATTTACTTCATTCTACATATCTGTGATGCTTTTTGTGAATGTTCACACTATGCAGTGGTGGTCATTCTCTGTGTTGTCAAATGCATTCTGAGATTTTCACTGTGGCTGAACATAAAGAACAAACTATCTATATGAAGTTTTATGATATCTTAGGGAAACCTGCAGTGGAAAAGGGGCATTCTGCTGATGTTGCTGTATCTATTTTCAAATCAAGCGCCAAGTTCAGCAAAAGAGGTTGCCACCTTCCACCAGAAGAGTGCATCAGATCGAAAGTCAGCCAAATACAGGGCTATTACAAATGATTGAAGCGATGTCATAAATTCACTGTAGCTCCATTCATTGACATATGGTCACGGCACACTACAGATACGTAGAAAAACTCATAAAGTTTTGTTCGGCTGAAGCCGCACTTCAGGTTTCTGCCGCCAGAGCGCTCGAGAGCGCAGTGAGACAAAATGGCGACAGGAGCCGAGAAAGCGTATGTCATGCTTGAAATGCACTCACATCAGTCAGTCATAACAGTGTGACGACACTTCAGGACGAAGTTCAACAAAGATCCACCAACTGCTAACTCCATTCGGCGATTGTATGCGCAGTTTATAGCTTCTGGATGCCTTTGTAAGGGTAAATCAACGGGTCAGCCTGCAGTGAGCAAAGAAACGGTTGAACACGTGTATCTGGACATGCTGGAAAATTGGCTCATGCCACAACTGGAGACTGGCAGCGCCGACTTCATCTTTCAACAGGATGGTGCTCCACCGCACTTCCATCATGATGTTCCGCATTTCTTACACAGGAGATTGGAAAACCGATGGATCGGTCGTGGTGGAGATCATGATCAGCAATTCATGTCATGGCCTCCACGCTCTCCCGACTTAACCCCATGCGATTTCTTTCTGTGGGGTTATGTGAAAGATTCAGTGTTTAAACCTCCTCTACCAAGAAACGTGCCAGAACTGCGAGCTCGCATCAATGCTGCTTTCGAACTCATTGATGGGGACATGCTGCGCCGAGTGTGGGAGGAACTTGATTATTGGCTTGATGTCTCCCAAATCATTAAAGGGGCACATATCGAACATTTGTGAATGCCTAAAAAAACTTTTTGAGTTTTTGTATGTGTGTGCAAAGCATTGTGAAAATATCTCAAATAATAAAGTTATTGTAGAGCTGTGAAATCGCTTCAATCATTTGTAATAACCCTGTACAGCTGGGGCGGTGGTGCGTTTGAGAATTAAAGGGACCAAACTGCATAGGTCATCGGTCCCAATAAGGCCAGTTAACAAAGTTAATGTCAGATGACGTACTAGACATTCCCAGCAGTTTAGCAGTGATTTGACTGATGCTTGGTGAAATAGTTCTTGCTCGATCTTTTAATCTGCACTTGGCGTAAAGAGGTAAATTTTTGCAGGCCTGTGTTTAGTATTCAGACTTCTACCTGGCAGTACGTAGACTGCAACTGCAGATTTCATTGTAGTGCTTACAGGATCAGGGTTACTTTATGTAGATGCAATATTGGCAACGAATTCCCATTCGCCAAATGCACACACTTACGTGGGGAGGGTGTATGTTTGAAAATGTGAAGACAAGCAGATTAGTACTCATGTACTCCAAGCCAGGCAATCTGAACCATGAGTATAGGACCCTGCCCCACACAGTGGTTCAATAAGGATCCGCACACGAGGTGCACCACAGTGACAATTAATTGTCTTCCTCATCAGATGTTGACAGAAGCTGTACTATGCAGCAAGTACCATATAATAAAAAAACTCTTTCTGTATGGGAGTTTTTCTAAATACACAACTTAATTGTTTCCAGAGATAGGAGAAATGTTTTTCATGTAGCAATATAGGCTACATTCAGTAAATGTGCAGTCATAAGCTACATTGTTACTTGAACTGGTCCATTTGCAGGGAGTCAAATTTTGCCATACATGTAACACAAATGATGATGATGATGATAGATCTACATATTTTGCATTGGTATGTACAGATTAAGATGGGCACAGGTGCTCCTACCTCTTTGTTAAATGCACTAACACATTGATGAGCCAGAACATTATGAGCAGCTACCTAATAGCCGGTATGTCCACCTTTGGTACGGATAACAGCCACAATATCTACATCTACATTTATACTCCGCAAGCCACCCAACAGTGTGTGGCGGAGGGCACTTTATGTGCCACTGTCATTACCTCTCTTTCCTGTTCCAGTTGCGTATGGTTCGCGGGAAGAACGACTGTCGGAAAGCCTCCATGCTTGCTCGAATCTCTCTAATTTTACATTCATGATCTCCACGAGAGGTATAAGTAGGAGGAAGCAATATATTTGATACCTCATCCAGAAACGCACCCTCTCGAAACCTGGACAGCAAGCTACACCGCGATGCAGAGCACCTCTCTTGCAGAGTCTGCCACTTGAGTTTGCTAAACATCTCCGTAACACTATCATGCTTACCAAATAACCCTGTGACAAAACGCACTGCTCTTCTTTGGGTCTTCTCTATCTCCTCTGTCAACCCGACCTGGTATGGATCCCACACTGATGAGCAATACTCAAGTATAGGTCGAATGAGTGTTTTGTAAGGCACCTCCTTTGTTGATGGACTACATTTCCTAAGGACTCTCCCAATGAATCTCAACCTGGTACCTGCCTTACCAACAATTAATTTTATATGATCATTCCACTTCAAATCGTTCCGCACACACACTCCCAGATATTTTGCAGAGTAACTGCTACCAGTGTTTGTTCCGCTATCATATAATCATACAATAAAGGATACTTCTTTCTATGTATTCGCAATACATTACATTTGTCTATGTTAAGGGTCAGTTGCCACTCCCTGCACCAAGTGCCTATCCGCTACAGATCTTCCTACATTTTGCTGCAATTTTCTAATGCTGCAACATCTCTGTATACTACAGCATCATCCGCGAAAAGCCGCATGGAACTTGTGACACTATCTAGTAGGTCATTTTTATATATTGTGAAAACCTATGGTCCCATAACACTCCCCTGTGGCACGCCAGAGGTTACTTTAACGTCTGTAGACGTCTCTCCATTGAGAACAACATGCTGTGTTCTGTTTGCTAAAAACTCTTCAGTCCAGCCACACAGCTGGTCTGATATTCCGTAGCCTCTTACTTTGTTTATCAGGCGACAGTGCGGAACTGTATTGAACGCCTTCCAGGAGTCAAGGAAAATAGCATCTACCTGGGAGCCTGTATCTAATATTTTCTGGGTCTCATAAACAAATAAAGCGAGTTGGGTCTCACACGATCGCTGTTTCCGGAATCCATGTTGATTCCGACAGAGTAGATTCTGGGTTTCCAGAAACGACATGATACGCGGGCAAAAAACATGTTCTAAAATTCTACAACAGATTGATGTCAGAGATGTTTTGCGCATCTGCTCGATGACCCTTCTTGAAGACTGGCATGGAAGCAATGACACCTTCATAGGCCGCTGGATGGAGCTGGCACCACATCTACACACACAAATCACCAAGTTCCTATAAATTCTGCGGAGGGGGCGATGAACCCTGATGCCATGTTCAAACAAATCCCAGATGTGTTGAATTGGGTTCAGATCTTGTGAGTGGGGGGGCCAGCACATCAGTCGGAACTAGCTGCTGAGTTCCTCGAACCACTCAATCATGCTTGTGGCCTTGTGACATGGCAAATTATCTTGTTGAAAAATGCCACTGCTGTCAGAAACATGACCACCATGAAAGGGTGTACGTGGTTTGCAACCAGTGTACGATACTCCTTGGCTGTCATCGAGCCTTGCATGAGCTCCACTGGACCCATGGATGCACACGTGAATGTTCCCCGAGCATAATGGTGTGACCACTAGCTTGTCTCCGTTCCACAGTAGAGGTGTTGTGGAACTGTTCCCCTGGAAGACGTTGGATTCCCACCCTCCCATCAGCACGAAGAAGAAGGTATCAGGATTCATCAGACCATGCAACACACTGCCACTGTACTAACGTCCAGTGCCAATGGTCATGTGCCCATTTGAGTCATAATTGCTTATGTTATGGTTTTAACATCATCACATCCATGGGTTGTCGGTTGTGGGGTCCGCTTGTTGGGAGAGTTTGGTGCACTGTGTGTTCAGACACACTTTTATTCTGCCCAGTGTTGAAGTCTGATTTAGTTCCACCACAGTTCACCACCTGTACTGTTTTACCAGTCTACCCAGCCTAAGGCGTCCAACATCTGGAGTGAGGAGTGGCTGCCCTATGACGTCTGGACATGGTTTCACATTGGTTTTGCCACGTGTTGAAGACACTCACTACAGTACTTCTCGAACACGCAACAAGGCATGCGGTTTCCAAAATGCTTGTGCTGAGCCTCCAGGCCATTATAATCTGCCCTCAGTCAAACTCGGATAGATTGCGCGCCTTTTCCGTTCTACACACACAGTATGCTCACAGATACGTGCACTGTGTGTGTGTGTGTGTGTGTGTGTGTGTGTGTGTGTGTGTGTTTGTGTGTGTGTCTGACTAGCAGTCATTTCTCACCAGGTGACACTGCTGTCGCCTGGACAAGTTTATATTGATAGCAGGTCAATGGATGTAATATTCTAGTAGATCAGTGTATATGTGACGTTAGGTTCAATCCAAAAGAGTCAACATACATAGCGGACAGCAGTGCCTGTATCAGTGCAGTTTTCTTCAGAAATTATCTGCAGGAAGTGGACAATATGATACGAACTAGTATTGCCTGTGGTTAAAATTCCACCCATTGTGTCAGTGGACCTGATCTGTGATAGCAAATGTCATGTATCTTAAAGTGTGTGAAATTTTTGCTGCAGAACTGATCCGTGGCAAATGTAGCATTGTAGCTATGTGTTTCTTTTAAATAATTCTTTGATTTCTGTTTAATTGTTCGATCATTTGAAGGGAGTCTTCATACACTTCATTGAAAAATAAATTTTGTGTTAATGGCAGCAAATTAACTTTTTCCTAATGACAACAGAGTGCGAATGCCGTTGTATCACATAAAGTCACTTGAAATGAAATGATTTGCTTTAGAAAATCTGCGCTGTAAATTCATCAAACTGCAATTACAAGTTCTCAAAATTATTTGGGATTATATTCAGTGCACATTTAAATGTACCTTTCAGAATGACAATAGACTTATAGTTATCGACACCTGAATCATTCCTATTACTTTCTCTACACAAAAATTCTCTCTCTCTAGCTCTTCGTCTTTGTCCAACCATTAATGTTCTTCTTTGAGGCATAGCCTAAAACAAATATCATTTCCCTGTAGTAAGGGATGTTGTAGCTACTCAAAATGAGTATACTGAAAGTTAGTAACACCCTAAATTTTGTGGCGATGGCAGCAAAAATGAACACAGAATTAGCTCCATTTACTCTTAGTAGACCAAAGTGGGGGGGGACTATAATCAACGTTTGTTGTCACAACATTTCATTTTCCACTGTCGATAACATAGATGACATAGCAGTTGCAGCATTGTAGCTGTCCAGTATATGTGTGTTACTGCAGAGGAACTGTCTGCAACATTTACATCCCTAGAATACAACTTCATGAAAAGTTGTTACTTTCATGTGTCGTTTCTACCATAGCACCCAATCATTATGCGTGGTAGAGTTTGGTAGCAATGCCAGAGGCAAAGGAACTCTTTTCTCATGTGTGTGTCTAGTTACTTTTACTAATGGCTATGGATACATATGATTTTCTTCTTTTGCGCACATCTCTATGGCAGAGTTCCTTTCAAATTATATAAGTTTTATTGTCCACCTCGTATAATTAATTTTAAAAATTGGTGCTTCAAATTTTTGTTGCTCACATATTATGATGGTTAAATAACACAGACACATTATGAACCATAAACCATTATGAATGTCCACAGTGCTATTACTTCCTCTACATAAAAATGGTGTCTGTCTAGTTCTGCATCTTTCACTCGGACGCATTGGAATTCTCCTTCTAGGCATATCCTAAAACAGATATAGTTTCTGTATAATGCTGGAAGTCTGAAGTCGTAGTTACACAAAATGAAGAAATTAAAAAGTAGAAACGTACTTCAAATTTTGTGATAATGGCAGCAAATGACTACACACTTACTTTTACAGAAAAGTAAGCAAAATAATGATGCCAGTGTACAACATTATTTAGAGACTTCATTACTATGATATGCTGTTTTTCACTGCTGACAACATCATCCATCTAGCAGCTGTCAAATTGTAGCTGCCCAGTATGCAACTTTCAGTGCAAATGAATCCTGTAAACATGAAAACCCCTAGAATGCAATTTCACAAAATGTTGTTACTTTCATGTTTAGATATTGGATATCTTAATATGTCATAGAGTGTGTAACATCAGTGTTATGAATGTGAAAGCTTCAACTTCCTTTTACCACTCTTAAAGGCTACAGACACATTTTTTTTCTTCATGCAGATCTATGGCAAAGTACCTTTTGAATGATATAAGGATCATTGGCCTCCTTGCACAATTAATATTAAAAATCGGTACTTCAATTTTCATGTTCACGTATTAATATTATGATACCTGACACATACAAAATATTTATTTATTAATAAGTAGTTGGACCACCATTGGCTTTGAGAGCAGCCACAATTGTTCAGGGAATAGATTGACAGAGTTCTGAATTGTTTCCAACAAAATGTTCTCCCATTCTTGTAGCAAAACATCTGCCAATTGCTTCAACGACGTTGGAGCTGGAAATCTGCCCTTAGCGCTCTGCTCAAAATCGTCCCATAACATTTCAGTGATGTTGAGGTCTGGCAATTGTGTTGGCCAGAGAATATGTTTCATGATATTCTGATTCTCCACAAACCACAACCAAACTTTGACTGTGTGTATGGGGGCATCTTGTAATATGGCAGTGTTTGGCAGCAATATGCTAGCCTTAGAAAGCACGTCATTGTTGAGGATGTCCAGATATTCATTTGCAGTAATCTGGCCAGTGAGGGTAATGACAGGACCAACCTGAATACCACAATATAGGCACCCAAGACATAACAAAACCTCTCCCATGATAGACAGTAGGAAGCAGGCACACCAGATTGTAGTCTTATTTTGGGATACTCAATAAATAAACGTGATGTTTGTGGGAAGTAATGTAAATGGTGATTTGTCAGACCAAACTAGTCATCAAATGTCCAGGTTTTATGACTGTGGCACCACTTCTTTCACAGCTTTGCTTTGGCTTCTGTTATTAAGCATTTGCAGTTGCAGTCCTTCCAGAAATGTTAGCCTTGTGGAGTTCCTGCTGTGTTAGTTTTTCCAACATAGTATTACTCAAGTTTGTGTAGAGTTTTACAGTCACTTTTGCCACAGTAGTTTTATGTTGTATGGCTAGAATCCATTTTTAATTCTCGTTTGTATCTGTCAGCTAACTTCGGCTTTCACCCACTATTCCTAATCACCAACGATGTTTTATCCTGTTTTATGCATACTGTCATTAGTGCAGACACTGTCATTTGTGAAATGTTGACCAGTTCAGCCGTTTTCACCACAAATGCTCCTACTAACAGTGCACCAACAAGTTGACCGTTTTGAAAATCTAAGAGATCTCACATTTAATTAATCGCTTATTTTGACTGTCATAGAACAAAGCATGTAGTACATTGAAAGATAACCTCCAAGACTTGGAAAGTCAACTGTGCATTACAGCCACATCACAGTATTTAAATGTACCCAGCGGTGTCAACTTGGAACTATATTACATGGTGATCATATTATTTTGTCCACCACCTGTGTAAGCATCTAACTAATTGAGCAATGTTTCTGGTGTAACAGCACCCACTGTCAAAGGTACCCCTGACCTGCATGCTTTTGCTACTGCGACATACAATGAAGGATGCTGGACAGGTTAAAAGTGAGTACAGTGAGACCCTTATTTCATGATTTTGTGTAGTCCAGGCGTTAAAAAAATGCAAAATTGAGGAAAATGTTAAAAACCCCCAAAATAAAAGCAAATATATGTGTGATTGGCATATATGGTTAAAAATCACAATCTTCTCCAATACTTTGTGTAAAATCTGTCTAAGTGAAGGAAATTAAATGTACAACACCAAAGTTCATAAAATAATGTGTGGTAATGAATTTCATCAGTTATTAAAAAATAACAGATCAGCAATAGCAAGTAAAAACTCATCAAAAAACTGAAATTGATAT
Organism: Schistocerca cancellata; assembly: GCF_023864275.1. Lineage (NCBI taxonomy): Eukaryota > Metazoa > Arthropoda > Insecta > Orthoptera > Acrididae > Schistocerca > Schistocerca cancellata. The sequence goes on from NC_064633.1 coordinate 281,769,529, forward strand.
CTGGGTACAAGGTAATCGAGTTATTTTCCGACATGCTACGACCACAAATTATACATTCAAACATATGTTTTTGAGAGATTGTCCATTGTGTCCACCCAGAAAAAACTAAAAATTGATGAATGTGTTGAATAAACCAAAAACATGACAGCAGCTAAATGGTTAAACCATAAACATAAATGAGGACATCTGCTTAATGACAAGCTTTGTCACAATAGCTGTTATTGTTTAATGCTTTTTTATGAGCCACACTTCATATGCTCACCATTGTTAAAGTGTTATTTGAGGCTTGATTAGAGAAATAGAGAGGTGAAAAAATGAGTTTACTCCCCAGTTGACATTACAAGCTTATTAGGAAGTCAGCTCATAGAATTTCTGTATACTGTGTAAAATGTAAATTTGAAAGAAAGCTCAAGTGTTACAGTTTCACTTCATGCCCTCTATCACTGCTGCCAGTCTTTACGATCTGCAATGTGTGGTGCAAAGTATATACATGAGTAGTGTATGTAGTTGTTACAGTTGTATAGTGTCAGAGTTGAACACAAAAGTCTTTAAAATCTGCTATCGCAAACTCTTGTTATATTTCCCTGTGACATCACTGTCGTAGCACATCATCTGCACTTCAAAATATGCTTTCAACCCAACCTGCTCTCCCCCTTGCCACACATCCAGTAGGCAAGCTCATTTTACGTATGTTAGTGTGGTGTGGTGTGTTGGCTTTGCTGGCTAGTGGGTGACTTAACAAGTTGCCAGCCAATAAAATTTCTCTAGCTGGAAATGGTTGGGATTTCCTTGATTACGACTGAGCATATTGTTTGAGACTCAGTGTTTCAGTTTAAAAGGTATTATTGCTGAATACAGTACATCAGAAACACATGCAAAAAGATGAGAATAAGTTAAAAGTGGCACAAGAAAGGTGGTGGCTGGGTCGCTTCGTCACGTATTGGCGTGGTCTGGAACACATCACATCAAATGTCTTGTTTTTCCATTACCACTGCAACCTAGCAGTAGTTGCCCTGATCGTTGATTGCGTTAGCTTTCCCTCTCTCGTGTCTCTTCTCTCCACAGCAGCCTAAAATATTCTCTTAACTCTGCCACCACCCCTGATGCAAACCATCTGTCTTTTGTGCCACTTATAACTTGTTCAGTCACATCAAATGTCAATAAGAAAAAAATGGGACAAAGTCAAGTAAGACATCGAGTAAAAACTTTGAATCGAGGTAAACCGTACTAGGAAGAAATATAAAACTGGGGAATTTTCAGCAATGTTCTTATGGGTTTTTCACAAGGGCTACAACTTTATGGAGTAGAATCATGAAAAACGTAAAATTGAAGTTCCACTGTACATGTTATGAGGCCAGATTTGCTGAAAGTTGATTCTGATGTAATGGGCGTTTCTCAGATTTTATGTAGTAAGACTAATATTTATATTTTATTCCAGTATGTCACCATATGAGATTTAGCGCATGTAGTGATTTATTCTGCTTTTCTCATCCCTTAAACCACTATGGAAAAAATATTCAGTGAAAGACCAGTACGACTCACCATACTGAACCAGATTATCAAAGACTGCTACAGTGTATATTCATGAGTGCAAGGCTGTTTCCTGGAGTTCTAATTGCAAATCAATTCAGCATCTTTGACAGCAAATACCAAATGGAGTGTTTAGGACAAAGAAAGTAGATATGGTAGAGAAATTATTGGAAGGCAACTTACATTGTCACCTACTGGAAGATACTATGAAGTCTTCTAGTAAAGAAAATGTGCAACCAAATATTATAATTATGTGAAGGCATTGGCATATCCCATTATTATCATCATTATCATTATCAAAACCACTCCAGTACTCATCACACCACTTAGTTTTGCAACTGCCTCAAAACATACATACATCTATACTCAGCAAACCACCGTGAGGTGCATGGCATAGGGTCTGTCCCATTGTACCAGTTATTAGGGTTTCTTCCTGTTCCAGTCACGTGTGGAGTGTGGGAAGAATTATTGTCTGAATGCCTTTGTGTGTGCAGTAATTATTCTAATTTTAGCCTCATGATCCCTATGTGAGCGATAGGTAGCAGGTTGTAGTATATCCATAGAGTAATATTTAAAGCTGGTCCTCAAAACTTTAACAGACTTTCTCGGGACGGTTTATGTCTGTCTTCAAGAGTCTGCCAGTTAAGTTCCTTCAGTATCTGTGTGACACCCTCCCACAGATTAAAGAAACCTGTGCTGTACTTCTCTGTTAATGTTCAATATCCCCTGTGTATTCTAGGATGGGTCGCATGAGTGATTTATAATAAATCTCTTTTGTAGACTGATTGCACTTCCCCAGTACTCTACCAGTAAACCGAAGTCTACCATATGCTTTACCCATGACTGAACCTACGTGATCATTCCATTTCACATCACTATGAAGTATTACACCTAGGTATTTGTATGAGGTAGCCAAATCCAACAGTGACTCATTTATATTATAGTCTTTGTGTGTGTGGGGGGGGGGGGGGGGGGGATGCAAATTTGTGCAGTTGCCCTTTCTTATAACAACTGACGAGAGAAAAGAGACTGCATCACCTCAATGCCTGATAGTGTTTTTGAATGTCAGACATACCTCCTGTACCACTAATAATTTTTTTGGGCATCATGCAGGTATAATTCTTTTGAAACCAATGTAATGTCATGCATACCGAAAGAATTATTTTAGTGATACCCTCTCTAACTAAATTTAGGCAAAAATTGAAAAAAATGGATTCACACAACTCAACACAGACCCATCAACCCATCTTGCAACCTACTTTTTCCAACTGAATGATTGTTTTGTTGTACTGGAAGTCTTCGAAGTAAGCAAAAGTTTTTTTTCACCTTGAGATAAATCTGACATAGTTTTTTTATTGTATGACTTTTTTACACATTGAAAAAGTACATAGCATGTAGAGCAAAATATATACAATATAAAATTTTATAAACAAACATCTAGAGCATTTATGTAATCTATTGACTCTCGAGTCGCCAGCAGGAAGTCTTCTTGTCTGCCGTAATATCAAATGAAATATTTTGAGGTAGTTGCCACATTGGAATGCTTATTTTATGCGTATATGAATGTTTTGTTGTTAAGTCTGTTCTTGAGTCCACACATTAGTAAGATTGAACTCATCTTCCACAGTGACCTGTGCTGTTATTGTTGGTGGTCATTCAGTGTGGAGTCAGTTATGGTTTGTTTTGTATCATCCATAAGTTGATGGACTGATTGATTTTTATAACCCATGATCTTTTATTTACTCGTTTGTGAGAGCATTTATGCATTATAATTGAGGGGGCGGAATGCTCAATACTGGCAGCCATACCTTAGATGTTGATTTACTAATGCCAGCAAGTGTTTTCATGGTGTTATTTAATTGTACAACTATATTTTATGCATGTTGGCTGTTCAGCAAAACTGAGGCACAATATTCAGTGGCTGAGAAGACAAGACTCAGAGCAGAAGCCAACAAATGGTGGACACCAATGCTCTCCAGTTTGTACCTAATAGCTTTTGAATAATGATGTCTCTTGTTTCAATTTTTTGGTTGTTTTTGTTTGATGCTCTTTGAAAGATAAGAGTTCTATGAAGGATAACCCCCCCCCCCCTCCCCCAGGTACTTTGATGTTTTATTGTGAATAAGTGTAGTGTTTTCAAACTGTTTGTTGCTTTTTCTCCCAGCTAGTTTATTTTTTAAGTGCAAGCATTTTGGTGGTATTTGGTTGGAGTCTCCATTTGCGAAAATAGTTTCCCACTACTTCTTGGTCCTCCATTAGGATTTCTTGTGACTGTTCAATTGAGGTACACCTTGTTGCAAGTACCCATTCATCAACATAACCAAAGTTCCCTGATTTTGTTTTTAGCCTGTCTTCAGTGTACAATCTGAAGAGAGAGCCAGGACTGATCCCTGTGGCTCTCCGTTTTTTTTTTTTTTTTTTTTTTTTTTTAATTTTCTTGGGGAGTTGATGTTGGATCCCATGACTACTTGGAACAGTCAATCGTTTAACATGTTGTTGGTTAGGGGACTGACTGGTTTGCATGGAATTATGTGAAGAAGGTAGTGTATCATGCCTTCTCTCCACACTTTATCATAGATTGCTGGTAAGTTAATGAATGCAGCCTTGGTTTTAAGTTTTCTTTAAAATCCTGCCTTGGTGTAAATGATGAGTGACAGTTCAACTGCGATTGCTTCAAGTAATCTTGTACTGATTCTTATATAGTTGAGTCGTTCTAGCAGCTTGTATGTCACAAATAGCGGGTTTTTGGTCTATAACTCTTAGGGCTATCAGCTGTTTTGCCAGGTTTTATAATAGCGATTACCTTAGTGTTTAAATTATTATGGTTTATTGCCAGTTTGCATAGTGTGTATGAAGCAGTGAGTCATCCATACTTAAGTGTATTTGCGCAGTTTATTAGAAATTTAGAGTGAATGTTGTCAACTCTCTCAATGATTCACGGATCTCTGGCCGCATTTCAGATTGTCTCTTTCTTTGTTCTTGGCTGGCTAACATCATTGTGGTGAAGGTTTTCACTTTGCACCACATTGTTGCATAGATTGCTTTGGACTTGTCGTAGTCTGTGTCTTGTGCACCATCAGCCAAACATGTTTAACTATTGCTTGGTATTATGCTCTCTTCCACAGAGGGTCCTTCTGCCTTGTGGCTTCAGCTGTTTTTGTGCTGGATTCTAATACATGCACTTGTATCCTGCTATTCACGGATATAGCATTGGTGATGAGGAAAAAGGAAGCTGTTCAGTAGTATGGACATTAATTGATTTGCCTGTTGAGGCAAGAGCAACAGCATCAGCATCAGCTACACAGTCTTATTACAAAAGTCGCTTCAGCTTCAGGCGGACAGACTCCGAGCACACGAGGCCACTTTGCTCCAGGTCTCAGCAGCCTCCGATACCCATCATTTCCACCTTTCAGTGATGCTGCGGAGAACTGCGACTCATATGTGTTGACTGAAGCAACATTTCACAGTGTTTCAACTCTCAGATGATTCAACAGGGATCTTATTTCAGTCATGGGCATCACAAGGAACATCTTTTTGTGATCTGAAAATTAGTGCCTGTGTCTCACCCTGTTACAATCTTCTTTTGGGATATATGTGTTCTGTTGACTAATTATTATTCCCAGAGATATCACGTGACTGCCTCCAGGCTTTTGTTACACCAATAGCATACATGGCCTGAGTAATCAGTAATTGTACTGCTCCTCGGTCACTGACTTGCTAGGTCTCAGCCACAAATTAAATTTCACTTATGCCAATCAAGGCTGCACCACCCACAACCAAACTCACCCCACCCCCCTCCCTCCCTCCCTCCCTCCGTATAAGCCAATGGCACAGTATTCCATTACTGATGTGTTGTCATGTCTGCCTGCTGCTCTAGGCCCTGATTTTGACCAACAGGAGGTTCTTTGCTTCCATATCGATACTGAACAGAAACAGACATTGGACAGTTTTCCCATTACGACTGTTCATGTCACAGCCATTACCCACTGGGATCCAACCTCGCAGCAGGTCCTCCACTATATGACCCATAGCTAGTAACTTACCTCCACCACTTGTTGGCAACCAAGGTCAGCTCCTGGAAACATATTTCACTCAGGCTCTTGGCTGTAGATGTCATTCCTTTTGGCACTGAGACTGATACGCTTCAGGTGGTCATCCCAGCAGAATTGCAGCAACAGGTGTTGGGCTTGCTGCACTGGGGAAGTCTGAAGTGTTAACTCACTGACGTGTACCGATCATGGATCAACAGCAACATGGAAAAAATGGTCCATGACTGTACAGCATGTGCCCAGAACCAACCAGTACCCTCACAATCTTTAGCCCTCTGGCCTACTCCCAGCTCCCCTGGGACTACATCCATCTCAGTTTTGCAGACCTATTTTTTGGATCAATGTGACTGCTCACTGTGGATGCATACTTTAAGTACTCATATGTTGCATCTATGGTGCCTACCACAACTAACACCACCCTCAGTGCCTTGGCCCAGCTTTTGGCCATCGAAGGGCTGCCTCACACTTTGGTCTCTGATAATGCGCCTCAATTGACAGCGTCCACCTTGAAAGATTCATAACTCACATTTGCAGCCCTCTGTTCCATCCTTCCTCAAATGGTGAAGTGGAATGTGTTCTTCAGATTTTTAAGCAGTAAATGATGACAAAAAAACTGTTGAATCCTTTTCCACTACATTGACCCTTATTCTGTTTTTGAGCATTAAAAACCATACACATTAACAATTTCAGCCCCACCGAACTAGTCCATGAATATCGCCCTTGGACACTGCTTCAATTCTGAAGCTGCCCCCTTCAAAACCCTGCACCCATCCCTCCCAGAATTATGCATCTAGAGCAGATTTGTTGGCCCGCTCCTGACGAATACAGACACTTGGACACTGAGCAATGATAGCGGTGATCCAGGAACGGAGAGATACCTCCGACCTTGAGTGTAAGCATTGTATCTGCCACCACCTCATCCACTACCTTGCATCTTCTGGTGACAATCTGGCGCCCCTGGCAGATGCCTGCGATTTTCCACTGTTGCACCAGTAATGCCTTCTGCATCCATATGGATTGGCAGAACTTCCTCGCACACCCATCGCCAGCGGTGTCCCAGTGGGTGCTGCAGAACACCCTCCCTTCCTGCAGCCTTCGCTCTACCTCTATTCCAGTCGTTCTCAGCACCATCTGGGGCATTTCTCCCCAAACGTGCCTGTTTCAGGGGAGAGGGGCATGGTATCAGGCTCAGAGAAAGTTGCTGCCTGTTGAAAGAAATGGACCTAGATGGTCATTAGAGAGCTTGGTATTGCCGCAGCACTGCACTCGCATAGCGAGTGCACCACCCATCCAACCACATGAATATGCTGGCGAATAGAGTTCTCGTGGCTGGTAGAAATACTGTCACTCAGCAAATGGTTGGTTAGTTCTGTACTCAGCTCTGATGTTGGTTACTGTAATCACTATACTACAGACTATTAGTAACAGCCTCACTTGGCACTTGGTTTTTCTTTCTGGTCATATTTTGGATTGTCTCTCTGTTCTTGTCTTGTTGACATCACTGTGCCAAAGATTGCTGCATAGTTTACTTTGGATTTGTCCTAGTCTGTGTCTTGTCTGCCATCAGACAGGCCTGTTTAGATTGACTACCACTTGTTAGTGTCCTGTTCACATTCATAGGTGGCTCTTCCGCCTTGCCACTTGACCGATTTCTCTCTTGAGTTCTGGTGCATGTGCTGATATCTGGCTACTCGCAGATATAGCAGTTAAAAATTTAAGAAGGAAAATTTATATGTTGGAGTTACATATAATGAGAATTGGTGAAGTTTGGTTGCAGGACTTCATCAAATACCTTGGTCCATTATTGATATTTGAACCAGCTGAAGATAGTCGCAATAGTGGATATTTGTTAAATAATGCATAGGTGCCAACTACAGATGATTATGATACAGGATATTTATTAAGGAGTGAATAAGGAAGGAGCAGACACTGTGCGCCCAGGTTTGTGTTTGTACAGAAGGTATGTAGGCTGTAAAAACAAGGGCAGTGGCGAGCAGTCATGTGATGTGTGGTACTCACATGTTGTACAAGGCTATAAGTATGCTTTAACACTCCAAGTTGGCAGGGTCATGGAGGGCTCAGAGTAAGAGGGCTGCTGACAATGTTGATGGGGACCCAAATCCAAATGAATTACTTTTATGTTAAAGAGAACTTTGATATAAAGTTTAAGGACCAAATGTTGTGTATCAGTAAGTGTTAGTTTGGAGCACAGCATTGTATGGTAGCAACACATGGACTGTGGAAAAATCGGAACAGAAGAGAACCAAAGCATTTGAGGTGTGGGGCTACAGATGAATGTTGAAAATTAGGTGGGCTGATAAGATAAGGAATGAGGAGGTTCTGCACAGAATCAGAGAGGAAAGGAATATGCGGAAAACACTGACAAGGAAATGGGACAGGATGATAGGACATCAGGGGATGTCCTCCATGGTACTAGATGGAGCTGTAGAGCGCAGAAACTGTAGAGGAAGACAGTGTTTGGAATACATCCAGCAAATAATTGAGGACAGCTTACAAATGATACTCTGAGATGAAGAGGTTGGCACAGGAGAGGAATTCATGGTGGGCCACATCAAACCTGTTAGAAGATTGATGACTAATTTGAGTTCTCATTACTGGGATCTGTCATTGTGAGACTTAAATACAAAGAAGTGCAAATAAGAGTTCAAAGATTATTTAGTAGATTGAAGTAGACATCGTGATCTAACATTTCAGTGTCAGTGTCACTCAGCAAGGATCTAAGTCCAGAAGAAAGGCAAGTTCATACGCGGTGATGGGAAGGAGTATCTGGACCACCAGAACAATTTCTAAAGGTGACGTTCATCAGAAAGATTAGTAACAGGTAAGAAAGAGAAGGTAAAATAGTTGGAGGATATGGACTGGAGAAAAGGAATGAAAGAGAAAATCCACTTGGTAAAGCTTTCCACGGAACATAATCAGCACTTAATTTCTAAACTTTTAGGTGCTGGAATGTGCCACCTTCTACCACTCCTCCACCCCGCCAGCCACAGAGACAGACTTGTGATAACATATACACCTCTGTTCTGCATTGGGAGTTCAAATTTGCCCCCTGTGGGAGCTCCCCTCTACTGTATAGCATCAACCATGTTCTAACAAGAGTGCGGACAGATAAAGATTGAAAGGTCAAGAGTGCCGTGGACAAAGGGACGTATCGGCTCAAAAGGCTGCCAACTTTTAGTCATGCGTGCTCCATCACATTTGATTAGTAGCTATGACATAAATTACAACACGGAATAAAATGATTTCGTGAAAGCATATTATACAGACGTTCACATTCAAACACGGCTTACATTATTTATTTCCTATTGACACAGATAACACGAGACTTTGCCTTGCTACTACATCGCTGAGATTGTTGCCAGTCGTAAACAAAAGGGGATATGTACTGATCACGACTTTGGAATGATACTCACCTTATCTTGGGCGTACTGTACGTGCGTACAACCACATACACAATACCTCCTGCCTGTCACATCACATTGACGACCCATTGTCACATTCACTTGTGCTGGCGCAGTGCCAAAATATGCGTGTACCATTTCAAATCTCTGGTGTAGTGTTGTTTTTAAAACAGGGGGGGGGGGGGTCTCTGGCAGATGCCGGAACGCGTTCTGACCGGTGAGTATTGTTTAATGTTTAATAAAAAGCACACATTTTAATTTATGGACCTTACTTCTTATGACTTTTAATATATCTTGGTGGTATTTCTGTAAAAGAGAGACACCTATTACAAAAACTGAAAAACATTTTTTACCTTAGAGGACCACAGCCAGTCTTTCTCATTGGTGAGATATTTTTTTATGTTTCATGTCTGTAAACGTGCAACAATAGACTTTTTCATCCACTTAGCTTATTTTACTTCATTGTTATCTTGTTCCCTCTCTCTCTTTAGCACTCCTCGTCATTATTACAGCATGCCAGTGTTTTTGCTCAGATGAAGAATTACTGAATTACGTGAACAGTTTACTAGAAGATGACAAATAGTATAGAGATGACATGGAACATCAGCCTCACAAAACACCACAAAGAGAATCATCAGAGTCGGATGATGAATTTCCCGAGCTTGAACAACAACATACAAATAATCCAGTGCTTACATGTTCAATTCCAGTGGCACCCCAAATTCCTACTTGCAGCTGAGGAAAAAACAAAAAAAATCGCATCCATCTCAACATCCACAAGTTGGAAGTGCAGAGACTACAGCTGACAGAACAGTGTGGGCTTGAATTGCTCCACAGAATGCACCTAGAAGATTAGAGCATCACAATGTGTTAGTAGAAACTCCTGGGCCAAAGTGTATCACTAAGAAATTTATAGTCGCAAGCAGTTGTTTGAGTGCCTCGTGAGTGTGGATAGGAAAAAAAAAAAAAACTTTACTGGAATGAATTTTCCCCTGAAACCTCTGTGGTCTCAAGTGTGGGGGGGGGGGGGGGGGGGGGTCGGCATTTTTTTCTCAGACTATGGGATGAAATAAGTTCATAGAAGTCATGCAATTTTTAAGATTTGATAACATGCACACTAGTGCCGAAAGACTCAAGACCGATGGCTTCGCAGCAGCTACCCCAATCCGGAATTCATTTGTAGTTAACTGTATCTAGAACTATAAACAAGGTGCATTTATAACCATAGATGAGCAGCTCTACCCATAAAAAGCTCAGTGTCGCTATAAACAATACATGAGTAAGATACCCACAGATTTGGTCTTAAGTTCTTGCTTGCAGCAGATGCCGATAGGAAAAATATATGGTGAATTGACTTCCTTACTTGGGTAAACAAAGTGAATGACCCACTACCACACCTGTTGCAGAGCATGTTGTTACTCATCTCATGTAACCTTACACTTCAAAAGGAAGAAATGTAACGTGACAATTTCTTCAAAGCCAGACATCTTGCAGAGCCACTGAAGCAGGAGAACACATCTTTGATGGGTACCACAAGCAAACCAGAAGAAAAGTTTCTCCATCAGCTAAGTCAACAGCCAGATCTTTGTTTGATATTTTATACAAATCTGGTGACAACAATTACTTCGTCTCAGGGGAAGACCAAGAAAAATGTTGTTCTGTTGAGCACAATGCATCCGTCAGTTGCAGTGGACACACAAACACAGAAGAAGCTCACTGAAGCTTTGAGCTTCTACAATTCCATTGAATTTCGAGCTGATATTCTGGACCAGATGTGTCTCGACTGTACACTGTCACAGATGGCCTATGAACATGTTTTTCAATGCCCTAGATCTTTCTGGAATCAACACATGGATGCTTTACAGAGAGACAACAGAAAAAAAAGTTAGCCAGTGAATCTTTCTTTTCAAATTAGCAGAACTCTCCTCTTTGTACGTACTATTAAGGAAAGGACCTGTTCATACATTCACTGCAACCACTGAAATACATATGGAAGACCTGCCAGGTAGGATAATGCAAAAGTGAAAAAAAAAATCTAGAAATGTATGTGTTTAGTGAAAGAAATTCATCTGTGATCCATGTGCTGCAAGTGCTCAGTACATGTGTGCAAAGTATTTTGGCAAATATTGTGGCTTTGATTGAAAAGATGCCAGAGAGAAAAAAAGGTTATTTTCTCATTATTGCTACAGCAATTTGTCCATTTTTCTTTATTTTTCATGCTAAATATATGTTTATGACATGTTTGGGGCTTTGACTGAGTACAAGTCATACAGATAGAACATGTTAATGTACAATTACCTTAAAACCCACATCCTTTCGTCTTTCCCTCTCCTTCCCTCTTTCCTGATGAAGCAACGGTTTGTTGCAAAAGCTTGAATTTTGTGTGTATGTTTGTGTGTCTATCAACCTGCCAGTGCTTTTGTTTGGTAAGTCTCATCATCTTTGTTTTTAGATATATTAAATGTATATTTGTATTTGTGAGTTCAGTTTAAATGATTTTGTGTTTGCAATGAATTCTATACTTTTATCTTTTTAATTAAATATACTTTCTGTAGAAATTTTTAAGCATAACACACTATTTACCTATAAAGACACTGTACTGAAGTAACTTAAGAAGTAAAAGTGAAAACAAAACTTCAATAGTCAAAACGACTGGTAGCAGTCCTTCTAGGTAATTCACCAATGTATATGTGAAAGATAATGAAAGGTTTCAGATTGATTACATATTTGTATGAGAGATTTCAGAACCAGAGTTTAAATTGCAAGGCATTTCCTAGGGCAGATTAGGACTCTGACTGATTTATTGTTTATGAACAGTAGATTAAAACTGAATTTCAGAGAGGTAGGAAATTAGGAGCTGGGACATGGATAAGTTGAAAGAACCAGGGACTTTTGAGAGTTGCAAAGGAAGTATGAGGTAATAATTGTCAAAAACAGGGGAAAGGAATATAGTGTAAGATGAATGGGTATCTTTGAGAGATGAAATAGTGAAGGGAGCAGAGGACCAAATAGGTAAAAAGATAAGGCATTGTAGAGGTGCTTTGATATCACAGGAGATTTTGGATTTAATTGATGAAAGGAGAAAATATAAAAATACACCATGTGAAGCAGGAGTATGGAATACGGTTGTCTAGAACATGAGATTGACGGAAAATACAAAACAGCTAAGCACAAATGGCTAAAGCACAAATGCAAGTTTATATTAGCGGAAAAACAGAGTTTGTCTGTACGAAAATTAAGGAGACCTTTGGAGAAAAAAGAACCAGCGGTATGAATATGAAGAGTTCAGATAGAAAGCAAGAGCTGGGCTAGAAGATTAAGGCTGAAAGGTTGAAGGAGTTTATAGACAGGCTATACAGGGCCATTGAACTCTTAAAAGGCAATATTATAGAAAGCGTAGATGAAGATGAGATGGGGTATATGATATTGCGAGAAGAATTTGGCAGAGCTATGAGCTACGTAAGTTGTAACAAGTAGACATCATTCCCTCAGAACTACTGACATCCTTGGGAGAGCCAGCCATGACAAAACTATTTTACCTGGTGCACAAGATGTATTAGATACATCTTGGTTTAAAAAATGATGGTTGCTAAGTGTGACGTGAATCATTAATAGAAGAGTGGAAAAATTGGTAGAGGCTTGGGGAAAACCAGTTTTGATTCTGAAGAAATGTAGGAACATGAGAGGCAATACGGAACTTAAGACTTATTTTAGAAGCTAGGTTAAAGAAAAGCAAATCTACATTTATAGCATTTGTAGACACAGAAAAGTATTCAACAATGTTTACTGGAATTCTGAAGGTAGTAGGGGTAAAATACAGAGAGTGAAAGGCTATTTACAATCGGTACAGAAACCAGACAGCAGTTATAATAGTTGGAGGACCTGAAAGGCAAGCAGTGGTTGAGAAGGCATAAACTGAGCAAGCAGTAAAGGAAACCAAAGAAAAATTTGGAAAAGGAGTTTAAGTTAAGGGAGAAGAAATAAATACTTTAAGGTCTGCCGATGTTAATTCTGTTAGAAAGAGCAAAGGATTTGGAAGAGCAGTTGAATGGAATGGACAGTTTCTTGAAAGATGAACATCAACAAAAGCAAAACAAGAGTAATGGAATGCAGTTGAATTAAATCAGATGATGCTGGGGAGATTAAATTAGGAAACAAGGCACTTAAAGCAGTAAATGAGTTTCTCTATTTGGGCAGTAAAATGACTGATGATGGCCGACTAAGAGGATATAAAATGTAGACTGGCAATAGCAAGGAAAGTGTTTCAGAAGAAGAGAAAAATGTGTTAACATCGAGCACAAATTTAAGTTTAAGAAATTCTTATCTGACAATATTCTTTTGGATTATAGGAACGGTAAGCAGTTCAGACAAGAAGAGAATAAAAGCTTTTGAAATGTGGTGCTACCGAGGTTTAGACGGGTAGATCGTGTTAACTGATCAGGAAGTATTGAATAGAACTGGGGAGTAAAGAAATTTGTGGCATAACTTGACTGAAAGAAGGGATCGGCTGATAAGGACACATTCTGACGCATTAGAGAATTATTGGTTGAGTATTAGAGGGGAGGGAGAGAGAGAGAGAGAGAGAGAGAGAGTGTAAGGGGGGGAATAGTAGAGGAAGACAAGAGAGACATATACAGTAAGTTTCAAAGAGTGTAGGTCGCAGTAGCTGTTCGAAGATGAAGAGGCTTGCACAGGATATAACAGCAAGGAGAGCTTGTGATCATACCCTCATGATTCTACAATATTTTAACCTTTACTTGTGTTCAACCTCATCAAGTTCCTTACTTTTCAATTACAAAAAATGCTGATAGTTTATGACTAATTGGTCTGTTTTACATATTAATACCATTCAAATACATCAAGTACAGCTGAAACTTTTATACCGAGTTTTGGAAGGCGCTATCTGCATCTTCAATCGCTACATGCAAAAACAGACGTTACACCAGCCGTGTAGTGCACATCGTGCTATGAACCACATTGTAACTTTTGCATTTCCATCAAATCTAAAAGCTTTAATTTAACACTCAAAAGAAGTATTTCCATTGTTATTACACTGCCAGATAACGATATTAACATCACTGTTTATCTAATTTGAACTCTGTGCACCCTGACTGGATTGTTGTTATGCAAAAAAAGCAATTGACTACTGATTCCAAAGCAACTGGTGGCGGCCCATTGTATATTTCACCCATTATCACAAATGCACTGTCCTAAACGGAACTCTGCCTACCTTTGACATCGTTTTGACACTGATTATATCAGCATGTCGAACAGGCATTCTTTGCAGGCACAGGAAGGGAGACATTTGTCACTCACCTTATTTAACTTTCTGAAATAAATATTATAACTATGTTTTACAATCATCAAGATCTAAATGAGCTCTTTTATTATTTCTAAAATTTACTATGAATCTATAGTTAATTTTGTTAATATCATTTGTAATTAAAAATTTGTGATGGAAGCAAGTAGTAGTATTGTTTCTGATGCATGTTTAGGTAGTGGTCTTTAAAACTTGCACTTTAGCAATAACTGAAAATTTGTTTATTAGATTATCAACTTTTATTCACCAAAATTTTTGTCAGCAAATGGAAGCGACCAATTCACGGACTTTAGATTCAGTTCTGTTTAATTTAATGATAATGATCATCATAATACTTTGAAATTGCAAAGTTTCAGATTACATCGATATGATTTTTAAGGTCATAATTTTACCACAAGTTATTATTTGCAATATATGACACAGGAATTAGGACCGTTACTTGAATTTATCTCAACCAGTGACATCCACGTGTTCTGCAATGGAAGTTAGAGCCTTTGCATACTGTCCTTCAAAATGGGACCATTACTGGACGGGATGAGAACGGAAGATTTTCCTTCTCATCCCCTCTGCTAAGTCTCCCCTGACCTGGGGTTCTGGGTGACTTTTCCGAACTCTGCCCCTTTTCGTAAACCTCACCAGTCCTTTTCCTTCACCCCTCTTCTTTCCCCTTCAACTGTTCTGCCAGAAGGAGGAGCCACTGGCTCCGAAAGCTTGCAAACTTACGAAATATAATGTTCAAACCCTAGCACTTTAACTATTATGCTTGGTACTACTTATAGTTCTACATGTCCTAAATAATACAAATGTCTTGCCTTGTGGTAGCTGCATTATCAAAAAAGTAGTGGCGAACAATCTTACACAGCTTCTTCACCTCTCTGACAAAATATTCAAATGTCAACCAACATGACACTTTCCAGAACCATTGTTCCATCGGCAGCCAAGGATGACGAAATTTCACATCTTAAGTCCGTCCGAAAATAATTGCATCTGCGACTTCACAATTTCAGAGACGACTTAATAGCATGCAAATAAACACCACACCACTTTAAAATGGTTTCAGTGCAAAATTCACCACAGTATTAATTTTCACATCTGCAGCCACTTAATACACATCCACACACTTCAAACCCTCACTGCACTGTTCTTCTCCCTGCTGTGGTGCGCATCAAGCCAGTTGACCTATCAAAATCCTTCAGTCTTGTGGAAACATGTTTAATTGTAAGTAATGTATTATTTAACCTCTGATGTTGCGCACTTATAATTACAAAAACAACTTTTCCACCTTTTTATATTTTCATAACATAACAATAAACCTGTCCTCGGACTGAAGATGCAGCAGCAGCAGCAGCTCTGACTTTTGGGATTTTGAGCTCTAGTTTTACCTTGATTGTATTCACTTTGTCTTTCGTCCTTGATGTCGTTACTAGATGTGAAGCAGTGTTGTTTGGATTGACTGCCTTATTCCTTTGTGAGGGTATTCTGCTTCCTAGTTTCCCTAAGAATTTCGATGCTTGCCTGTTCAATGCGTAGAAATTCAAGCTTTCCATTGTTTTCATCCACTTTTGCCATCTTGCTCCAACTAGACTGTAATAGTTCATCTGCTATTGCTTTTTTGCCATTTTTGAATTGATATGACTCCTCACCGTTTTGGGACCAACCAGGAAAGTATTACTATCTGTAGCCTATGGTTTACACTTTTTCACAGTCATAATTATGGAGCCTGCAAATCTTTTGTAGTTTCTGCTAGTAAGAGTACCCAACCTAAGCATTTGCCTAGTTCTGTAGGGAGCATGGCCTATTTGGCCTTTTCTGGATTTCACCTTGGGCAAGGGATAGATGTGATTAGAGGGATCTGTGTTCCTACCTTTATTATTAACAGTTGGTGTTGGCTGTGTGGGAAGTATTCCATTAGCCAATATGGAAGGGAGTGAACTACACAATTTTAATGTGCCAACGTAGTGTTACTATTGAATAATTATGATTTCCTCTTGGAGCAATTGCATTAATTATAATCAACAGTCCCTGTTAAAATGTATGCCAAAAGAATGAATTTCAACTCTGTCCTCCCTTCATCCACCTGTACCACTATAGCAATACTCCACAAGCCACCTGATGGTATATGGTAGAGGGTACTTCTGGTACCACTAACTGATTCCTCCCCTCCCCCCCCCCCCCCTCCCCTCCTTTTTCTGTTCCACAAACGAAAAGCACAAGGGAAGAATGATTGTCAGTAAGCGTAGGTATTGCCTCCAATTTCTTGAGTTTTCTAGTTGTGGTCATCTTGTGAGATGTATGTAGACGGAAGTAGTAATATTGTTTGACTCTTCTCGGAAAGTTCAGGGAGTCTCAAAAGGTATGGTACAACTTTAAAGTTTTATAACATCCAAACTAATTAAAATATTCACACCATGCATGACTTATGTGACACACTATTTCACAAAATTTTTATGCCATTCAATGAACTTCCAATGTTTGAGCCTTCAGTGGCACACACAACATCTAGTCTGTATTCAACTGTGGCAATGATTTTTTAAATCATCAGGTGAGTGTTAGGCTGTCTTGTCATATTTGTGGTAATGCAAACAGCTCCAGCGTATCAAAGTAGAATTAACTTCATTTTTTTTTTAGAAAAAATGCCCCTACAATGTGATCAACCACCAAACAGCACCCCATGTTCACTTTCAGGCTGCTACATACCAGTTCCATCACAGTATACAGATAGGTTGTGCCCAAATGCGAACATTTCATTGGTTTACCTTACCCCACACTTGGAATGTTGCTTTGTCAGAAAATGCTAGGTTGTTTAGAAAATTGCCATCCTCCTCCTCTAAACAGTGGAGAATATCCACAACGAATTGCATATGTTGTGGCTTGTTTGGTGCACAGTTGCAATCTGTATTGATACACCTTCAAACATTTCTCAAAGACCTGTTGTGTGGTTGCCCTTGGGGTTCGCAGCTCCTGCAACACCCTCTGAGTAGACCTCTGCAGTGAACATTCAAAGCCACCTATATCAATTCTGTGTCAACTTCACTTGTTCCAGGTCATCCTGTATGATCCTTCTCATCAATGCTTCCTGTCTGCACAAAATTCCTGTACCACCGGCGTATCGACACCCATGATAGTAGGTGCCAATTTGGTCTGAGTAAGCCACTCCGCACATTGAGCCTCTTCTTGAACTGTTGTTGTGCTTCACTGATGAGAACCTGGAACACACACCAACAAAACTTTGTTTGTCTGTCACATAAGTGAGACAGACATGGCTGAATATTTTAATTAGCTTGATCACTGTAACATACTGAAATTGTAATGTACCTTTTGAGACGCCCCAAACTTTCTCGAAATTTCAATAGTAAACCTCTCCATGATGTACAACACCCCTTGTAATGTCTGCCTTGGAACTATTTGTTGAAATGAAATGAAATGGCATGTGACAAGGGCCTCCCATCGGGTAGACCGTTCGCCTGGTGCAAGTCTTTCGATCTGACGCCACTTCGACGACTTGCGCGTCGATGGGGATGAAATGATGATGATTATGACAACACAACACCCAGTCCCTGAGCGGAGAAAATCTCCGACCCAGCCGGGAATCAAAGCCCGGGCCCTTTGGATTGACAGTCTGTCGCGCTGACCACTCAGTTACCGGGGGCGGACGGAACTATTTGTTGAGAACCTGTGTAATGCTCTCATGCCAACTAGACGATCTCATAATAAAATGCGCTGCTCTTCATTGGATCCTCTCTCTCTCTCTCTCTCTCTCTCTCTCTCTCTCTCTCTCTCTCTCTCTCTCTCTCTCCCTCCCTCTCTCCCCCCCCCTCTCCCTCCCCCCCCCCTCCCTCTCCCTCCCCTCCCTTCTATGTGTCCTACCCAGTAAGGATCCCAGATTGATCAACACCACTCAAAAATCAGTTGAACAGGTACATTGTAAGTCACTTCTTTCAAGGATGAGCAGGTACTGTTGTATTCACAACACCATCACCTGCAAACAGTCTTAAAGAGCTTCTGACACTTCCTTTCACATCATTTCCATACAATGTTAACAGTAACTGTTCTATCAAACTTCCTTGCAGTCATCTGGAAATTACCTTTACATCTGTCAGTTTTGTTCCTTTAAGAATGACATGTTCAGTTCTACCTGCAAGAAAGTCTTGAATCCAGTCACAAATCTGGACTGATGCTCGGTAAACTCATATTTTTTTCACTAACTGGAAATGCTTGATGGTGTCAAATGCCTTCCTGAGGTCAAGAAACACAGCATCAACCTAAGCATCTTTATCTTCATTGGTGTGGATCTCGTGAAGGAACAGAATGAGCCGAGTTTCGCAGGATCTCTGTTTGTAGAATCCATGTTCCTTTTTATAGATGAGATTTTTGTTCTCCAAAAACATAATCCTTGATCATAAAACATGTTCCATAATTGTATACCAGATTAACATAAATGATTTAGGCCTATAATTATGTGCATCTGTCCTCATGACCCTTCTTCAAAATTGGAATGACCTATGCTTTTTTTTATTTATTGCATACCCTTCCTTTCTCCAGTGAACTAGATGGGGAGCAAGTTCTTTTACATAACGTCTCTAGAATCTTACAGTTATCTCATCTGCTCCCGATGCCTTTCGACTAAGTGATTGTAGTTGCTTTTTTATTCCATGTTCAGATGTCTCAATATCTGCCATTTTGACAGTCATATGATGACTGAAAAGAGGGCCTGTATTACGACATTCCATGGTGAATCAGTTTTGGAAGAACAAATTCAGGATTTCCACCTTTCTCTATTACTTTCCATTTTGATGTCTGTATGGTCACCGAGTGAATGAATAGGGGATTTTGAACTGCTTATTGGTTGTACCTCAGACGAAAACCTCAGTCAGACTAGTTGACAAATTTTACTTTGAAAGTCATTGAACACTTGTCTTCTTACTCTCTTTATACTCAGCTTTGCTTTGTTCAGCTTTTGTTTGTCAGCTAGATTTTGACTTCTCCTGAATTTGTGATGCTCTCTTCACTTACAGGGCAGTTTTTTGACATGGATATTAAACCATGGTGGGTCTTTCCCAGCCCTTAAAACCTTGCTTAGAACATATTTGTCTATGGCATACTAAATGATGCTTTTCAATTTTTTCCATACCTTCATCATCAGCACTGAATATTGACTACTTGATACTCTGCAGTTTGAATCCTGTCACACCTGCTAAGCAAAAATATCTTCCTGCCTGTCTTAACATTCCTTCCTAATACCTGTAATCATAGTTGCTATCACTGCCTTGCGATCACTGATAACTACTTCTATATTAACTGATTTGATGAATTCATATCTAACCATATTTAATAAATAAAAAAATTGATTTACAATGTTTAAAGGCTAGGTTCATTTCTATTTGTGAGGAAATCCAAGCACAACAAAACATTGCCTTTTGCAGATACACAGTGTGTTCACAACTGGGAAATCATGGCATTTAGTATGTGAAAGCAGGTTGATAACACACAGTCAGAATGACACTTACTCTTTTTAAACAAAATAAAGGTAACAAAACAGTTGACATTTATTCACATTACAAATATGAATAAGTGATATAAATTAAAGAAACATTTAAACTATTATTGAAAAATGTTTATCATATCACAAAATTATTAAAAATGAAAGTTTTTAAAACTTTGTCAGTAAGTATTAGCCTCACATCAAGTGATGATAAAAGCTAAACTGTAGTCTTTTCTTTTTTTTTTTCACTCAAATAGTCACATCATTCAGTGTTCTTGTAATACTGTGCACTTTGTTGATTTACAGTGTTTCCATGTCTTTTATATTTGAACCTTTTGTCTCTCTGGGTTCTGCACAAGATTTAGTTTATCGAGAAATGCATATATTTCAGCCATGTATTCTTGTGGATGTGCTCTGAAGTGTCCAACATGAGGTGATTCATCCCAGCATTTTGTATAAACCTACAAAAAGAGTCAATAAAGTAAATACTGATCAACACATTAACAATCACACTAAAACCATTAGTACAGACTGCTCATCAACTTACCCTCATGCCAACAGATTCCCATATATCGCGTACTCTGAGATTTGACTCAGCACACCCAATTGGATCTGTCTTAGAAAATAGCAAGAGAGCTGGAGTACGAACAATGCTGGTATGGAACATCTGACTTGATCGAATGTAATGAATAGTAGCAGCTTGATGGAATGTCTTCAAGTGGTACCTGCAAAAAATTATCACCACACACTGAAAACATACAACGTAACCCAAAAAATTCTTAACTGTATTTCTACTTCAGTTAAGTGTCTCACTTTCACTGTGTACAATGTAGATGATTTTACTCCTATTAATGGATGGGATATGAGTTTCTTCTCAAAGCAGACTTTCAATTACAGATCAATAATTGATGTTTTTTTAGTTGAATTTTACTATATTTACTCCGGAACAGAAAGCAAATACAGCAAGCTCCAGATTATCAGGGTTTGTACTATCTAAATATAGTTCAATTTTGTCTGTAAAAATAATAAATGAAGCCAGAAGTATTCTGTTATAATTAGGAGTAATATTTTCTTATAGAATACACTAATATTCACGTGACTCATGTTTTAATACCAAAAGTTGATGTGGGCTCCGATCCCACTGTCAGACTCCCCTGAAATGTTTTGTATTGTAACTGCCGTTCTACTGATTAAAAAGAAATTATAACCCTTTCAGAACAATTGTGTTGGTGCAGTTTATTTGCATTGTAGCATTATATTATGGCACTATGTCATTGAGTTCTAATGAGACAATTGTGCATGAATCACTGCTTTGCATACAGCTCTGAGCACATCAATACCTTGTTACAGATGTGATATACTGTGCTTTAAATTTTGCCAATTTTCAATACGGCTGGTCATAAGTCTCTGCATAAAAAAAGTCCTAACTGTGCATTATTTGTTGCACTTGATGTTTGAATAAAAAAGTTTCAAAATCAGAAAAGTCTACAGAAACAATTACAGATTAGTCCATCAAACAATCTTAAATAGTTTCATAGTTACGATGACTGTAACTTTAGTATGCACAGTTGTGCATGTTGGGACTATTATGTCACTGGAGTATGCTCGTTTTAGGTAATGTCTGAGGTTAGGATTTGGAGCAGATTATGGAATGGATAAGGCATATTACTATTAACTATACAATTTTTGTTACATGCCTTAGTTTTAGGGCATATTGATGAGAAAATTCAAGTGTTGTTATAGTCGGAGGCACAAATGATGGCAGTCAAGTTTAGGCTAATTCTGCATATCTACTTCACGCATTCTCTGACAGCCAATGAACGTTCAGCAATGTTCTGAGTATTCTGATGTGAATATTCTATGCAGTGTAAGCATGAAATATGATCATAATGAGTTATTTAGTGAAATTTTATTCCATTTGTCGTGCATTGTTATGGATGATGGTGGTGGTGGGCGACAAATTCTACACAAGCAAGCGAGAGACATAATTTGCAGGACACACACTTTCATCAAGCGCAAATCACATGTATGTGCATACTACAACCATTGCTTGGAGCCAGCAAACAATGAACTCCACGTTCTTGTCTCAACCTGTGCGAAGCACCATTATTCATGGATCAGACTACAGATGAATCCAAACTGGAAGACTTCAGTAGGTTACCTACAGATGACTGGAGAAGCACCAATTTTATTGTATTTTGGTGAAGAAGATGTAAAGGTACCTCCACACTGAAAACCAACTCCAACAAACTTTGTTAGCAACTGTTTTCAATCAAAGTTTGACTTAGCTTTCAACTGTTGTCAACAGTGGTTTGAAGTCATGAGTCTGAACAACCAGTTGAGGGAAGTTTTGTCTCGAGTTTGTAGTTTATGATCAGTGAGCAAAAACACGGCAGAGTTGTGCGAATGCGCATTTGCTGTGTCTGCTGTGTTTCTTTCTTCACCTGCTCTGTTTCTTTCATCGTCTGATGTGTTTCTTTCGACAATGGCAACTCACGAGTCATCAACAGATCCAAGAATTCAGTTTTTGTTAGAAATTGAAATGAGAAAACCACTGTAGGATCCTTCTGATTCTTCATATAAAGACAGATATAAAAGGAAAGATTTGTTGAAAGAAGTTTCGGATAGAATTGGTGTACCGTTAGTGGAATGTGAAAGGAAATGGACAAATATGAAAAACCAGTACAACTGTGAGCATTGTAAAATGGTCAAAACTAAAAGTGGGCCTGGGACAACTGAGATCTACGTTCCAAAATGGATATTTCATGAAAATATGAAGTATTGGAAAGGCGTGAACAAGCCAGGGAGAAAAATATTTACAATCTTAAGTAAAATGTCATTCACTAGCGTAACTGAAGCTGTAAGACTTTTAGTCGGAAATTTTGCAGTTACAGCTGTATTTTTGCTGGAAATTTATTTATTTCTCTTGTCATACCATTTTGTCAAAATCTGCTACAAAGTAGTTTGTAAATTAATGACTTATGTTGTTAATAACTACAGGTATAAGGGTTTTGATCGGAAGTTTTTAATTAGATTTGTCTTTTCACTCGGTATTTATTTACTCGTGCCATTTCACTTTACCAACATCCGATACAAATTAGGTTGCAAATTCATCCTTTATCTTTATATTCTTTGTGGTTCTTCCTGTGTTGCCTCCCTTTCTCTGAAGACATTTATTTTGCGGATATATCCTCCAACTGCCATCCGAAACCCTGCCTGTTTCTGGATCTTCCACATCAAAACTGCCATGTGGTGAGTAAACTGTGGCACTTTCTTTATTTCTTCTAAGAAAATTGTGCAAAGACACAGTTGCTGAAGTCACCAATGTTGATTTTTCAGGACTTAAGTGCATATTATTTCTAATACACCAAAAAACTGCTAACAGTATTCCAAAAAAATTATCCACAATTCTTCTAGCAACAAAATATTCGGTAATTATACATTATTTCCTTGTTGCCTTTCTCTTGCCATCATGCGAATGGTTTCATCATGTACTCTGACAGAGCAAAAGCATCATCTCCACCATAACAAATGGCAAATCTTCACAGTCAGAATCCATTTCCATTGCTTCTCTGTAACAAAAAATAAAAACGTTGAACATGTGTTTGCAAGAGTTTGAAACTGTTGTCAACATTTTACAATAGTTATATGTTTTTGTTTGTTGGAGTTGTTTTTCGGTGTGAAGATACCTTAAGTGAATCTGACAAAGAGTCACCAAACAAAATATATCAACCAGAAAATGCACGAGGTTATGATAGGATGCTAACTCCACTCATTGCTGCAGGCAATATTAACTGCTTTGATGAATCTCACTGTAAGAAAGGATTTAAGTATGTGAGGTTGTCCTGACGCATACAATTGTAAGGGTGCTGCATATTTGTGGACAAGAAAAAAAATCTTATCCATATCATTCTATGAATATTTTTGTTATGAAAACACACCGATTTCTAAATTGAGAAACACATCCACTGCTGCCCAGTAGATTATTTGTAACTGTTTATACAAATATTTTAAGTAAAGGCCAAAATCTTCTTACTAAAAATCTTGTTGTATACCATGAGATGCATTTCAAAACTAATACTTTTTTAATGCAGTTCATGGCATGTATCACGATGTCCTTTATCTTCTTACTAGTAAAGACTATGGAGTGGCCAGTATTGACATTGCTCTGAAATCTTAAGTTGTTCAGCTGTTGCAAGTATGTTCCTTATGTGCTTTGCAAGAATCCTGTATACTAAACTGACCAACACAGGTCATGCCACAGTACAAGCCCACAGTTCATAAGTGTTAAGAGTAATCTGATTGGAACTGTAAGATTCATTGTACAAAATGTTTTTAGGAATAAAGGAGCTGCCTCACCCAAAAGGCAGAAGTGCTGTGTCATCGATAGGCACACAAATAAAAGGTATGGAGCTTTGCTAACTTTCTGAATGCACTTTCTTTTTCTAGCTGTAGGAAAAACACACACCTGTCTCCCTACATTCTCAGTCAACTGCCAGCTCTTTACTGGCCTACGGTGAGTATACTGGGATGAGGTGGGGATAAGGTGGGAAGTGTCTAACAGCCCGTGGGAGAGTGGGGAGCCATATGTGGGCTAGCTAGGGGTGCAGGCAGAGGGTGCAAGTGGAAGACAGCTGGGCACGTGATTTCATAGACTAGGGCATGAGATAACAGCACACAAGAAGCTGATGTGGGGACACAAATTTGGTGGGGGTATTTGGGCAGTGGACAGTGTGTGCACGCATGCACACACGCATTCTATTAGGTGAGGGCTTTGGGGGGGGGGTTAGAGAGTTACCTTATGTGTAGGCTAGGAAGATTATGGGAGTGAAGGATGTGATGCAAGGATAGCTCCCATCTGCTCACCTCAGAAAAGCTGGTGGTGGTGGAGAAGATCCAGATGGCAGGGGCTATGAAGCAGTCATTGAAATCTCACATGCTGTGCTCTGCTGCATGTTGTGACACTGTGTGGTCCTCCTTGTTTTTGGCAACAGTTTGGTGGTGACCATTCATTCAAGTTAACAGCTGGTTGGTTGTCAAACCAATGTAAAACGCTGTGCAATGGTTGTAGCAGAGCTGGTATATAACATGGCTGCTTTCACAGGTGGCCCAGCCTCTGATGAGGTAGGATAAGCCTGTGACAGGACTGGGGTGGGTGGGTGGATTAGGCAAGTCTTGCATCAGGGTCTTCCACAGGGGTATGGTCCCTGTGGCATGGGATCGGGGACAGAGTGGCATAAGGATGGACTAGGTTGTTGTAAAGGTTGGGTGGACAGCAGAACACCACTTTGGAAGTATCTTGGGTATGATGACCCTCATTTCATTGCATCATGATAGATAAAGCCCTGACAAAGGACAAGGTTCACTCATTACATAATGACAGCATCATTGTGGTTGGTTCTTGTGAGGGATGTGAGGATCAGGTGTGTGTGAGGATATGGCATGAGAAATCTGATTGTGAATTAGGTCTGGAGGCTACTCCCTGTCTGCAAAGACCTCCGTGAGGTGAGTTCTCATCACTGCAGGTGCACCTACCATGAGTGGCCAGGCTGTATGGAAGGGATTTTTTGGTGTGGAACAGGGTGGCAGCTGTCAAAGTGCAGGTACTGTTAGTCACTGGTGGGTTTGATGTGGACTGAGTTGTGGATGGAGCCTTCAGAGGAGGTGATCAACATCTAGGAAGCTGGCAGATGGGGGAGGAGGACCAGGTGAAGTGGATGGGAGAGAAGGTGTTGAGATTGTGGAGGAATGAAGGTAAGGTGTCATGGTCTTGAGTCCAGATTATAATGATGACATCAAGATAGTGTGCAATCACGCCAAGGTCATGGGCATGAAGGATACTGATATATAGGGAGGGAGCATTAACAGTGACAAGTAGGGATCCAGGAGGTAAGCATGTGGGGATGGTGGAGAGCCGATGCAGGAAGTGGTTGGTATCTTTCATGTAGGAGGTTACGGTTTGGCCAACTGATTGGATATGTTAATCAACAAGGGCCAAGATTTTTCGGTGGGGGCACTGTAACCAGCCACAATGGGGCATCCTGGATTGTTAGGTTTGTGGATTTTGGGGAGCATGTAGAAGGGGGGTGTGCAGGCTACTGTTGGGGTGAGTAGGAAGATGGATTCAGGGGAGAGGTTCTGGGAAAGGCTTCAGGATTTCAACAGGCACTGGAGATTATGTTGCACTTCTGGGGTGGGGTCATTCGGGCAGATCTTGTAGGTGGAGGTGTCAAACAACTAACAGAGGCCCTCCGCCAGGTAGTCACTCCGGTTCATCACAACAGTGGTAGAACCTTCATCTGCTAGGATGATGATACGGTCAGGATCCATTTTTGTAGTGCAGTCTTTCCTTTATGTTGAAAAGTTGTTTTTCTTAGGGAGGGGACTGGGGAAGGATGGTAAGGCCTGGTTGGAAATTATGGGTTGGGTTGGGTTGTTTGGGGGGAGAAGACCAGACAGAGAGGTCATCTGTCTCATCGGATTGGGGAAGGAGGGGGAAGGAAGTCGGCCGTGCCCTTTCAAAGGAACCATCCTGGCATTTGCCTGGAGCAATTTAAGGAAATCAGAGAAAACCTAAATCAGGATGGCCATACGTGGGATTGAACTGTTGTCCTCCCAAATGCGAGTCCAGTGTGTTGGTCACTGCGCCACCTCGCTCGTTGGAAATTACCACCTCGCTCGTTGGAAATTAGGAATTTCTGGAAGATGACCACCAGGGCATGGTTAGGTGGGAGTGTCCCAGTTGGATGGTGGTATGATTTAGGACAGACGGGTTTCAATGTTGGAATTGGATTGGTTTTGGCTGGAGGGGCTGGTGGCAAAGAAGTGTTTCAACTGTAGGAAATGTGAGGAGGAAAGTAGGTCTTTCACAAGTCCAACTTGGTTAAACCTGAGAGTAGGCCTGAAACTTCCACCACAGCACTACTCTTTCATATTACATCTGTTGAAAATCTGCGTCACATGTGTGTCTGGTCAACCCCCTTTGCAATTCCTAGTAATTGAATACCTTACCCAATTTTTTTCTTAAAAGTTTTTGAAAACTTCTTTTTCTTGTGAATTATTAATGAAAATTAACATATGATCCACATAAACAGCAACTATTAAAATGTATGAGACTTTTGGAACAGACACAAGGGTCAGCTGTTGATCTCTTGAAGTTTAGATTCGAAAGTGCACTGTCTAATGTCAGTTCCAGTGGTGACCACCTTTCTTTAATTCATATACCGCCTTTATTAGTCTTTTAAGACCAGAATCTTTTACTGTCTTTGTCGTAGGGTCTACTACTGGAACTGTCACATAAATCTCTCGATGTAAGTCACCTTGTAAGAAAACTGTGGCAACATCAATATGATCAATATGAAGATCATACTTAGCAGCCATTGCAAATAAAAATCTTAATGAGTTATATCTTGTAACCACTGTATGTGTGTCATCATAGTCCAGCCCTTGCTTCTTAATAAAAAAGTTTTATTACTAGCTGTGCTTTTTAGCATACAATGTGTCCTTTCAGATCTTTCTTTGTTTTAAACACCCATTTTGCATGTATTGGTTTCTTACCTGAAGGTGCCCCCCCATGAACCCTAGACCTTGCCGTTGGTGGGGAGGCTTGCGTGCCTCAGCGACACAGATAGCCGTACCGTAGGTGCAACCACAACGGAGGGGTATCTGTTGAGAGGCCGGACAAACGTATGGTTCCTGAAGAGGGGCAGCAGCCTTTTCAGTAGTTGCAGGGGCAACAGTCTGGATGATTGACTGATCTGGCCTTGTAACATTAACCAAAACGGCCTTGCTGTGCTGGTACTGCAAACGGCTGAAAGCAAGGGGAAACTACGGCCGTAATTTTTCCCGAGGTCATGCAACTTTACTCTATGGATAAATGACGATGGCGTCCTCTTGGGTAAAATATTCTGGAGGTAAAATAGTCCCCCATTCGGATCTCCGGGTGGGGACTACTCAGGAGAACATCATTATCAGGTGAAAGAAAACTGGTGTTCTATGGATTGGAGCGTGGAATGTCAGATCCCTTAATCGGGCAGGTAGATTAGAAAATTTAAAAAGGGAAATGGATAGGTTAAAGTTAGATATAGTGGGAATTAGTGAAGTTCGGTGGCAGGAGGAAAAAGACTTTTGGTCAGGTGAATACAGGGTTATAAATATAAAATCAAATAGGGGTAATACAGGAGTAGGTTTAATAATGAATAAAAATAGGAGTACGGGTAAGCTACTACAAACAACATAGTGAACGCATTATTGTGGCCAAGACAGACATGAAGCCCACGCCTACAACAGTTGTACAAGTCTATATGCCAACTAGCTCTGCAGATGACGAAGAAATTGAAGAAATTTATGATGAGATAAAAGAAATTATTCAGATAGTGAAGGGAGACGAAAAGTTAATAGTCATGGATGACTGGAATTCGATAGTAGGAAAAGGAAGAGAAGTAAATGTAGTAGGTGAATATGGATTGGGGCTAAGAAATGAAAAGGAAACCGCCTGGTAGAATTTTGCACAGAGCACAACTTAATCATAGCTAACACTTGAAACTTCCTGGCAGATTAAAACTGTGTGCCCGACCGAGACTCGAACTTGGGACCTTTGCCTTTCGCGGGCAAGTGCTCTACCAACTGAGCTACTGAAGCACGACTCACGCCCGGTACTCACAGCTTTACTTCTGCCAGTACCTCGTCTTGGTTCAAGAATCATAAAAGAAGGTTGTATACATGGAAGAAGCCTGGGGATACTGACAGGTTTCGGATAGATTATATAATGGTAAGACAGAGATTTAGGAACCAGGTTTTAAATTGTAAGACATTTCCAGGGGCAGATGTGGACTCTGACCACAATCTATTGGTTATGAACTGTAGATTAAAACTGAAGAAACTGCAAAAAGGTGGGAATTTGAGGAGATGGGACCTGGATAAACTGAAAGAACCAGAGGTTGTAGAGAGTTTCAGGAAGAGCATAAAGGAACAATTGACAAGAATGGGGGAAAGAAATACAGTAGAAGAAGAATGGGTAGCTTTGAGGGATGAAGTAGTGAAGGCAGCAGAGGATCAAGTAGGTAAAAAGACGAGGGCTAGTAGAAATCCTTGGGTGACAGAAGAAATACTGAATTTAATTGATGAAAGGAGAAAATATAAAATTGCAGTAACTGAAGAAGGCAAAACGGAATACAAGCGTCTCAAAAATGAGATCGACAGGGAGTGCAAAATGGCTAAGCAGGCATGGCTAGAGCACAAATGTAAGGATGTAGAGGCTTATCTCACTAGGAGTAAGATAGATACTGCCTACAGGAAAATTAAAGAGACCTTTGGAGAAAAGAGAACCACTTGTATGAATATCAAGGGCTCAGATGGAAACCCAGTTCTAAGCAAAGAAGGGAAAGCAGAAAGGTGGAAGGAGTATATAGAGGGACTATACAAGGGCGATGTTCTAGAGGACAATATTATGGAAATGGAAGAGAATGTAGATGAAGATTAAATGGGAGATACGATACTGCGTGAAGAATTTGATAGAGCACTCAATGACCTAAGTCGAAACAAGGCCCCGGGAGTAGACAACATTCCATTAGAACTACTGACAGCCTAGGGAGAGCCAGTCCTGACAAAACTCTACCATCTGGTGAGCAAAATGTATGAGACAGGCGAAATACCCTCAGACTTCAAGAAGAATATAATAATTCCAATCCCAAAGAAAGCAGGCATTGACAGATGTGAAAATTACCAAACTATCAGTTTAATAAGTCACGGCTGCAAAATACTAACGCGAATTCTGTACAGACGAATGGAAAAACTGGTAGAAGCCAACCTCGGCGAAGATCAGTTTGGATTCCGTAGAAATATGGGAACATGTGAGGCAATACTGACCCTACGACTTATCTTAGAAGCTAGATTAAGAAAAGGCAAACCTACGTTTCTAGCATTTGTAGACTTAGGGAAAGCTTTTGACAATGTTTACTGGAATACTCTCTTTCAAATTCTGAAGGTGGCAGGGGTAAAATACAGGGAGCAAAAGGCTATTTACAATTTGTTTAGAAACCAGATGGCAGTTATAAGAGTCGAGGGATATGAAAGGGAAGCAGTGGTTGGGAAGGGAGTGAGACAGGGTTGTAGCCTCTCCCCGATGTTATTCAATCTGTATATTGAGCAAGCAGTAAAGGAAACTAAAGAAAAATTCGAAGTACATATTAAAATCCATGGAGAAGAAATTAAAGCTTTGAGTTTCACCGATGACATTGTAATTCTGTCAGAGACAGCAAAGGAGTTGGAAGAGCAGTTGAACGGAATGGACAGTGTCTTGAAGGGAGGATATAAGATGAACATCAACAAAAGCAAAACGAGGATAATGGAATGTAGTCGAATTAAGTCGGGTGATTCTCAGGGAATCAGATTAGGAAATGAGACAATTAAAGCAGTAAATGAGTTTTGCTATTTGGGGAGCACAATAACTAATGATGGTCGAAGTAGAGAGGATATAAAATGTAGACTGGCAATGGCAAGGAAAGCATTTCTGAAGAAGAGAAATTTGTTAACATCTAGTATAGATTTAAATGTCAGGAAGTCGTTTCTGAAAGTATTTGTTTGGAGTGTAGCCATGTATGGAAGTGAAACATGGACGATAAATAGTTTGGACAAGAAGAGAATAGAAGCCTTTGAAATGTGGTGCTACAGATGAATGCTGTAGATTAGATAGATCACGTAACTAATGAGGAAGTATTGAATAGGATTGGGGAGAAGAGGAGTTTGTGGCACAACTTGACAAGAAGAAGGGATCAGTTGGTAGGACATGTTATGAGGCATCAAGGGATCACCAATTTAGTATTGGAGGGCAGCATGGAGGGTAAAAATCGTAGAGGGAGACCAAGAGATGAATACACTAAACAGATTCAGAAGGATGTAGGCTGCAGTACGTATTGGGAGATGAAGAAGCTTGCACAGGATAGAGTAGCATGGAGAGCTGCATCAAACCAGTCTCAGGACTGAAGACCACAACAACAACAACAACAACAACAACAACAACATCTGAAGGTGAAACAGCTGATGCCCATGTGTGGTTCCCTTTGTGCAATTGTAACTCTTCTTGTATTGCTTTCAGCCAGTTTTCAACACTGTCTGACACCACTGCTTCTTTCAGTGGCAAAGGTCAGTGTCAGATGACTGTTACAAATCAGTCTAAAGTCATATAGCTTCTTTGGCTTAGGAATTCTGGATGACTTTCGTACTGACTCAAGTTAATGTGGTTGTATTTTTTTTTTTTTTAATACATTTACAACTTCTTCAAATATGAATCAATTGTTGACATTCTGAAGACACAAGAATGGACTGCAGAAGCAAGTCGTGTTAACAAGAGAACGGCAGAGTGAATTATAAACAAATATATCAGAGCTGTAGCTATGTCAGGAGTTGGTTTAGTGCCACCTGGAAAGTACTAAAGTCACAAGGAACCTATAAACTAATTGATGGTTTTGAAAAGGATGTTTCAAGGCGACTTTTTTCAAATGTATACAGGGTGTTACAAAAAGGTACGGCCAAACTTTCAGGAAACATTCCTCACACACAAATAAAGAAAAGATGTTATGTGGACATGTGTCCGGAAACGCTTAATTTCCATGTTAGAGCTCATTTTAGTTTCGTCAGTATGTACTGTACTTCCTTGATTCACCGCCATGATTTCATATGAGATACTCTACCTGTGCTGCTAGAACATGTACCTTTACAAGTACGACACAACATGTGGTTCATGCACGATGGAGCTCCTGCACATTTCAGTCGAAGTGTTCGTACGCTTCTCAACAACAGATTCGGTGACCAATGGATTGATAGAGGTGGGCCAATTCCATGGACTCCATGCTCTCCTGACCTCAACCCTCTTGACTTTCATTTATGGGGGCATTTGAAAGCTCTTGTCTATGCAACCCCGGTACCAAATGTAGAAACTCTTCGTGCTCATATTGTGGACAGCTGTGATACAATACGCCATTCTCCAGGGCTGCATCAGCGCATCAGGGATTCCATGCGACGGAGGGTGGATGCATGTATCCTTGCTAACGGAGGACATTTTGAACATTTCCAGTAACAAAGTGTTTGAAGTCACGCTGGTACGTTCCATTGCTGTGTGTTTCCGTTCCATGATTAATGTGATTTGAAGAGAAATAATAAAATGAGCTCTGACATGGAAAGTAAGCGTTTCCGGACACATGTCCACATAACATAGTTTCTTTCTTTGTGTGCGAGGAATGAAAGTTTGGCCGTACCTTTTTGTAACACCCTGTATAAAAAGTGAATATCCAGTACTATAAAAACTTGTTATGATCATGTATGAGCAAAATTGACTTCGAATGTAGTGCTTTGTCAATGCAAAGAATTTTAAAAAGGCACTGGTTTCAAATATGTCAAAAGTAATGATGGAAGGCTGTTTTGAATGGAAAGAAGTGACATAACTGCAGCATGAGTCACATTCATGAGAATGATGTACAAAACAAAAAAAGAAGATAGTTCAAAGTGTTTTACCTAGAAGAAATGGAAGAATCAAAATCATCCCTACTGATGGAAAATCCAGGCTGGAGTGTAACAATATTATGAGAAGGAAAGTTACTACTCACCATATAGTGGAGATGATGACTCCATAGGCACAACAAAAAGACTCTCACAATTAAAGCTTTCAGCCATTAAGGCCTTCCTCAACACTATACACACACACACACACACACACACACACACACACACACACACACACACACACAGTCAGTCGTCTGTGTGTGTGCACTACACACACACACACACACACACACACACACACACACAGAGTCAGTCGTCTGTGTGTGTGTGTGTGTGTGTGTGTGTGTGTGTGTGTGTGTGTGTTGAAGGTGTTAATGACTGAAAGCTTAACTGTGCGAGTCTTTTTGTTGTACCTATCCCCAACTCCATCTCCGCTATATGGTGAGTAGCAACTTTCCTTCTCATAATATAGTTATGGTACTGACCGTTTTACAGTTCCTATAGGAAAAGGTTCTTGAATAGTATCTTCTGCATGCTGACTCTGCTTCTGGTAGTCAACTTGTATTTAGGTGTAAGAAAAACAGTAGTGACTACCATTTCGAAATGAATGCTGCCAATTTTAAGATGTGGTTCACTGGACAGTTCTTGCTATATTCTGCTCCGAAGTTAGTCAGTGTAATGGACAATGTCAGTTATCATTCAGCTGTTACAGAAAAAGTACTGAGTGCAAACACGGGAAAGATGGTATTGTGCTCTAACTCAAAATAAATATATTCTGCACAGTTTACGGCAGATGCGTGACAAAACTTATGAACTTATTTATTTTATTTTGTTTATTTTTTATTTTATTTATCCATCCATTGACAATAAATATTGTATGGATGTTGTCAAGGGTACATGTAAGGCCATTTCAAAGAAATGGGACACAAACAATATATACGTAAAAAAGTACAAAACAAAATAATACAATGAAATTAATATAGCCTATATATATATCCCTGCTTGTTATTTTAAATGCATAGTCTGTTTTTCGTAAGGCTTTAGTTTTGTCCTCCCTAAACGGCAAGTCCTGATATACACAACACTGCTTAAGCATATATTTACAGCACACAACAGCTGTCCTTTAAGTATGTAAATGTAATGAATGATTAGGTAATGAATGATTAGGTACAGATAGAGTATTTTCCATTTTGCCTTTATAAATATCATCAGAAAAAATTTACAGAATAAAAACATTGTTCTACTAGAAATTTTTTAAATTCTGTTTTAAATTTGTTATCATCTTCTAACTGCCTGATGTTGACTGGCAGTGTGTTGTGCAGTTTTGCACCGATATGGCTCACATGCCTTTGTGTATTCGTTCTTTTTGTTCGCTGGGTATGGACTGCTGCGCTATTATGGGTATTGTAGTTATGAAAGTCGGCATTTGTCTGAAAATCTGCACTGTGGGTCCTGACATACAATAGACATTTGTATATGTATAATGATGGTATAGTAAGTATTCTAAGCTTTTTGAATATGGGTTTGCAGTGTGTCTGTGGATGACTGTGAGTTATTATTCGGATGGCCCTCTTCGGCAACAAAAAAATTTGTTTTAGGCGCCCTGTTGTGGAACCCCAAAATATTATTCCGTATGTGGCAAGAGATTAAAAATAGCCTAAAGATGCCATTCTGGCACCCTCTGAGGTACAAACATTTGCAATAATTCTGAGGGCAAAACAGGCTGAATTAAGTTTCTGTGCAAGTTTTATTACATGGTCATTAAAATTTAAGTTTTCGTCCACATGAATCCCCAGCAATTTTGTGGATGTCACTCTGTCTAAGGCTTTGTCACCCCACACCAGATCGAGATTAAATTTTGACATCTTTTCCCAAACTGCATATAATTTGTTTTATTTACATTCAATGTCAACCTGTTTGCATTGAACCAAGAGTGGATGTAATTTAGTACTTTATCAGCAATTGTTGGTAGCATTTGCTTTGGTGCACTTACTACCACACTAGTATCATCTGCAAATATTATTTCTTTGGCTGCATCATCTGAGGTTTGAAAATCATTTATATAGACGAGAAACAATATGGGCCCTAGGATGCTGCCTTGTGGTACTCCTGTTTCTACATTTTTTTTGCCTCTGATACTGAATTTATTTTGTGGTTGGAGTAAGTTGATGTCAGTCCTACAACCTGTGTTCTGTTTTTTAGGTATGATTCAAACCATTTTTTTCCTATCCCATGTATACCCAATGCTTCCAATTTTTCTAAAAGAATGTCCTGGTTCACAGTGTCAAAAGCTTTGGAGAGGTCTAAATTTACTCCTACTACACTATAATCTTTTTCTAGAGTTTTGATTATTTGTTCAGTGTAGCACATTACTGCTGTTTCGGTATTTTTATGTGCTTGGAAGCCATGCTGATTTCTGTTTAGTAAATTATGGTCATTTAGATATTTGTTGATTTGGTGCTTCATTAGATTTTCTAATATTTTTGAAAATGCTGGGAGGAGAGATATTGGGCGATAGTTTTTTACCTTATACTTGTCGCCGTTTTTAAATATTGGCTTCACTTTTGAAATTTTCAGCCTTAAATTCCTTGCAAGTGACTGTGGCACACAATTTTGCATTTACCCCATACCACTGCTAGTATAATCTGATAGCTTTAACCTGTGTCCAAATCTGTGTGGCAGAAAACAACAAAACATTCAAGACAAAGGACGCTGAATCGCTTGTGCATGAAGCAATAAATATCCCCACTTCAGTATGGGTAGACTGTGCAGCACACTGAAAAGCTTCAGGGAGGAGACTTTGACAGTAAGGTGAAGATGGATACAAGACAGATGTTTGGATACCAACAGAGATATCAGTGATGACAGTACTATGACAGACTCTATAAAACAATGTAAGGTAACACTAGCCCTTGGTTTTAAAGACTTATGGTTTAAAAAATGTTTCTGTTTGTCAAAATATCAGTTGTTTAAATAGTTTATGAGAACATCCTAGCCTTTATTGATTGGGAAATTGTATTTTATGAAGTAAGCAGACATTAACTTGTTATAAATGACATAACAGTAAGTTTTGATATACTGCCCAAAGACAACCAGCTAGGTAGTTTGGTGTTCGAAGAAGATAGTAAATTCTTTGCTTTTTTCATGGATAGCAAACGTGGTCTCTCAATATAGAGTGGATTGAGTTAGTTCATACTCATAATGCTCTTTGTCAGCAAAAAATTTGACACCATACTAACCATTTATACTGCAGTCATTTGCATTAACCTTTGTTAAAAGTAATTTTTTTTTATGCACAATGGTTTACATCTAACGACATTCATATACACCCCTTCCACACACACATACACACACACACACACACACACACACACACACACACACTATGAAATCACACTTTTTAAAAAAAGAAAATTGGAATAGTCAAGCAGATGTAATTATTTCAGTTTGTGTCTGACGTTAATTTTGTTAGCCATTAGATTCTTCACTTCAAAGGATAAGCTGTCGAAGATTTTTATGGCTGAATACCTCACTCATTTCCGTGCTGCATTATGGATGATTAGTGTTCAAGAATTTCTCTTCCTACTATTGTAATGAGGAATGTTACTGTCATTTTCAAGTTGCAATTTATCATTGAAAAGAATCTTCATACTACTTAATGTCTTCAAGAGGTCTCAAGCAGCCACCATACATTTTCCTTCGTATAACAAATGTTTTCTTCCTCTAAGAATAGTTACCTAAGAATATGATGCCATAAGAAATTTAAAAACCAAACTCCACTCAAACGGCCATGAAGGCCCAATGGTACCAACCGACAACACCGCCCACTGTGTCATCCTCAGTCCACAGGCATCATTGGGCGTGGATATGGAGGGGCATGTCAGCACACCTCTCCCCTGGCCTTACGTCAGTTTATAAGACCGGAGCTGCTACTTATCGGTCAAATAGCTCCTCAGTTTGCCTCACAAGGGCTGAGAGCATCCAGCTTGCCAACAGTGCTCGGCAGACTAGATGGTCACCCACCCAAGTGCTAGTCCAGCCCAGCTTAAATTCGGTGATCAGATGGGAACCAATGTTACCATTGTGGCAAGGCCGCTGGCACTCCATAACACATTTGTGAACAAAAATACAAAAAGGAAGTCAGCCTTTTCACATTTTCATCTACACAGTCTGCTATTATTTGTCATGGAAAAGTGCAGAGCTTGCATGCTTACAATGAATTGCAATTCAGGAACCATCAAGCAATTGTGTGTTACAGTTTTACTTTTAATTCAGTCCAAATCACACAAAATGACAAATATTGTAACTAGTTTCGACGGAAACATTTTCTTTGTATGTAGAGGGTGTGTGTGTGGGGGGGGGGGGGGGGGGGGGCGTGCCTGTGTGCGTGCAGTGGTACTTTATGTTTTTACCAAGTTGCATCAGCTGTTCTTAGCTAGTGACAAGACGCAGACTGTAGCTGTGGAGCAGCTGACATAGCATCATCAACATGTGAAGTAAGGTTTCTCTCACATAGACGACTGATCAAAATCTGTACTAAATATATTATTCTCCTCATACATCTAATGTAAAATACGTACCGTAGGCAAATGAACCCAGTTTTTCTCTTCAACAACACTGTTTGACAATGTGGATTTTGTCTGCCACTTTCTGCTGCAATGCTTACGCTCTCTCCACACTTTCCTATTGCTGGCCCTCTACGTGTGGAGCCACCTTCCTACAGGAAATTTTTGTTTCATTGTATTTCATTGAATGACCAGTAGAATTACAGTGTTCTGCGATACTGGACTTGCTGTTTTGGAGAAGACAAGTATGCCACTGGTGTTTCACTTATATCACAGGAGGACTATATTAATATAATGAATGTTTTATTATGTGACAGTGTTGCCATGGGGCGTCTGTCATTTCCCCTAGAACCTTTTTGTGGAAGATTATGAGAGTGGACACTCAACTCTGAAGTTTTAAAACCAGCAGCATTTTTGTGATATGCTGACACTTTTGTAGTTTGACCTTGTGTTTTGGACAGTCTCTGAGAGTTCCTTCAACACTAAATTCCATAAAAGAAAACATAAAATTTACTATGGAGATTGAGAATGAAGTTCTGTTCCTACTTTTACATCTTAGTATGACATTTCCATTTTTAGACATCTTGGTGTAACATAAAAGTGATGGTATACTTGGATATTCAATATTTCAAAAGCTCGCTCTACAGACCTGCATTTACAGGCTACTACTTGCCAGCATCCAGCACAAACAATGGGCATTCTGAACACCACGATTCACTGAGCCCATACCATCTCAGATGGCAATAACCTGCAAGCGGAATTGGAACACCTTGAAGCTGTGTAGCTGGAAAGTTGATACTGATCTCAGAGACACTACAAACATACAATTAGCACAACAAGGAGGAAGGTGTGTCCTTCAAAATGACAGCCTACCTACCATAGACTGAAAATATTTCTCCGAAAATAGGCAAGAGTAGCCAGAAAAAGTAAGGTTAGAGTGATCTTTTGTCTTCCATCAGAAATCTGCACAAAGCAGGTGTTTATAAGATTCTGTCTGAGTGTGGAAAATCATGTATAGTACAAACGAAGTACACTGCTCAGGTATGTGTTGTGGAATACAAGTAGCATACTGACCACCTCAATAACAACATAACTTCTATCACATAAAGCTGTAATCGTACTGGTCACTCAATGAAATACATATACTTCAAACTTTTACAAAGCCATTATCAATGAATCAGTGGAAATAATACATTCCAAGTCCCTTAACAATCAGGTTGGTGGTTTCCAATCAGATAATGCATGGAATCCTATTCCAGAAAATCTTCACTGTGTTATTGGTGTCATACTGCAACTTTACCATGTAAAGATGATTGATCTGATATTGAAGGGGACACTCCCAGCAGCGCACAGACTTGCAGCGGATATGCTGTCAATTAACGCTTAGTGACAACTGGTACGCCATGCATGCACCAATACAGTTTAAACATGGGGGCTCAGTGTAGTTTCGCCATTATATGCCTTAAGATGGCCAGAAGACTGTGCCAAAATGTTGTGGCAGCAAGTTACCAATATCCATCATTCAGCCCAAAATTTTATGGAACAATCTATACACCGGGAAAGTTTTAAAGTTCACATCCACGTACTATTAATTCATTTGAGGAATAAATTCAACAATAGGCTATAATATGTTCAAAGTAGTGTAAGTTACTGACATCTTTAACATTTCTTTTGTATAACCCCTCCTACAATGAAACCAGGTAAGGCTGCAAATCTGCCAATGCTGTTGTTGCTCAACATTTACAAATCTCAGAATTTTTTTACATTTCTTTGTATTTTCCAATCCCCATCTTTTCCTAATATTCCAATATTCAGTCAAGTATAATACCCCAGCAAAATAGTCAGTAAGCCCCAACATGACTACTGGCTTAACACGTGTTACGTCAGTAAAACATTTGTCTATCAGTGCCAATGAAGGACAATAATAATGCCATGTATAATGAAGGAACTAAAAATTAAACTTGGCACAACTATGTTTTGCTACAGTACTGAACACATTGATTTATAATATAAATACCTGATGTACTTCTCAAATGCATTTTGCAGTACTAAATTTTTTGGGAAAACTGCTTTCGGGAAGCCTACTGGCATTTCTGTCAGGTCAGCTGCACTGTCCCAGATATGGCCAGCAATTCTGTCCACAACTGGTTGGTATAGCTCCATGTCTTGCTTAATTTTAACAAGTGCTTCTCCCCATAAGTAGCCACCAACAGAAAAGCCATGCAGAAGAAGAGGCTGGTAAAATTTATTTAAATGGAGGAACTGCAGGAGATCTTCTGCAATTAGCTGAAATCAGAAAAATATCTGAATAAGAGATAAGAATATAATAGAGGGAAACATTCCACGTGGAAAAAATATATCTAAAAAGAAACACGATGAGACTTACCAAACAAAAGCACTGGCAGGTCGATAGACACATAAACAAACACACAAAATTCTAGCTTTCGCAACCAACGGTTGCCTCGTCAGGAAAGAGGGAAGGAGAGGGAAAGACGAAAGGATTTGGGTTTTAAGGGAGAGGGTAAGGAGTCATTCCAATCCCGGGAGCGGAAAGACTTACCTTAGGGGGAAAAATGGACAGGTATACACTCGCACACACACACACACACGTGTACATACCCCCCCCCCTTTTCTACCTTTTCATTACCACTGACTTAGACGATTTTATAATAGCTCCACCCTGGGATCTGGAGTACAGAATTTATATTCGCTGCAGAATTATCATTACAAATACAGAAGTGAGTAGATAACCACCAATTCTCTGGAATATAATAAGTTTTTTGTGTCACATAGGTAATCCTTATTGCATGACACATCCTGAAACTGACCAAATTATTTATATAAAAAATGCCAATTTTAGATGAGCTGCGCCCTCCCTGAAAAATTACTGTGGGTGCTCGCGGACAGTCATAGGAGTAGCACAGATGAGAGGACACAAAACACTGATTGCGAAAGTAAACATGTAGCTTTCTTGTCTACTCTTTGTGACTGCCACCCTTTACTAAAGACTCAATCCATATATCCTTTCTAGGTCAATCCTTTGTGTCCAGAAGTGACCCCTGTTTCGTCTGGCAAAGAAACAGACAATGGATTGTTTGAAGGAAAAGGTTATAGAAACTGACCTTTATAAATGAGACTGGGCAAAGTTTATACTGAAAGTATGGGCTCTCAAGCATAATTCAGGTATCTGCTTCAAATTGCATTATCTTCACAAACTGAACTAGAATCCTCTCCACCAGAGAGATGTATCGGTTCAGTATTAGTTTGGAGGACAGAACATGCGACTGATATTACATACGAGGTGCATCCATAACTTTCTGTCTTACTTATCATAATGTCTTTGTTACTGCTGTCCTGTAAAAGTTTTGTCTGATGAGAATGTTAAGTAACCAAATAGTTTTGAGTGGCGAACACACTTACAAGGGAACATTCCCAAGTGTCAATAATCAATCTCGATGAAACTTGGTGGGTGTATAGAGGAGGGTAAAAATTATGCAATATGTATTTTCTTGTCCCTAAAATGTAATTTGGCACATTAGGTTTGGATATCTTCAATAGAATGATACATAAAAATGTTTCTCATGTAAAAGATGATATGTAATTAACATTCTTGAAAACTGTATAGTCGAATTTTGTAATAATTTGCAATTTTGCAAATTACCCTTCACAGTTAATTCATTCTGAAAAATGAAAACTTATGTTACAAAAAAGATTAAAGATGCTTTTGGGCTACATACATCCACATGTAATAAAGGTGATTTCTGAAATACCATTTTTGGAAAATAAGGTGTACACAGTGTGCTGTCAGAGTATTTTCAACACACCTAATTAATATATTTAAGCATTTATCATTAATCTAGTTATTTATTTTACTTATATTTGTTCTATGTTTTAAATTGTTATTTTTT
The DNA here is from genome assembly GCF_023864275.1 of Schistocerca cancellata. Taxonomy (NCBI): domain Eukaryota; kingdom Metazoa; phylum Arthropoda; class Insecta; order Orthoptera; family Acrididae; genus Schistocerca; species Schistocerca cancellata. Next base: position 281,810,303 of record NC_064633.1, read on the forward strand.
ACAGTACTCTTTATTTCTCTCTTTTTAACTCTTAGGAAGGGGTTTCAATGCAGAAAATTTCAGCCTTAGTATTTCATATCGCTATTTGTGTCTCTATTAATACGACAATCACTGTTCTTCAGGTTTATTTCTTTTAATAAGAAGTTGAAAATATTTATTGAATGGGCAACATTAAAAGGCATACCAATAAAATGAACCATCAGTAATTTCCCTGTCATGAACAACAAGAATAAGTTTGGACTGGATGGCTATAATAATGCTGTACATTCTATCCTTAAAGACAGATTTTGTTGAATTTTATGATACAAATCACAACATAATACTATTCTTCATTTTCTCTCTATTCTGTGAGATATTCTATAAAATGGAAGACCATCTCCACTTACCTGGCTGCCTTTAGTTGGCCACAGCAGCTGCCATGGTGTCAGAGACACTTTTAGCACATCAAACCCTTGGTCCAAGTAAAATCTTCCATATTTCATGATATGTTTCTGTTGTGCTAACAACCAAGGTAGCAACACTACCAGTGGTTTGTTTGTAGGCTTGGAAACAATTTTGAACCCAAAAGATTTGTCAATTTTTACCTCATCATTACTTGTCAGCTGTAGATTTTTTGAAAGTTCATTAGTTGTATAGCTCCTCTGAAAACTCAAGAGCAATGCTGAATTTGGTGCAGAAAGAAGAAATTTCTGAAAAACAGAAGCAAATGCATTAGTACTTATCTGCCTACCAATATAACTCACAAAGTTGCTTCTTGTATCAGCAATGTATTATGTCAAACAAGTAACGAGTCCATAGGTAATGCAGTCATCAACCTATTAACAATGTTCATTGGAATTTAATGGTGTAAATCAATAAATGAAAGACATTGGAATCTCGATAAATTCGGAAAAACGGTATGCAGTGCAAGGCAAAGAAGGCTGAAAAGAGGCTCCTGTGTACCTTACTCCGTATACATTTAATAAACAATCTGGAAATGTGAAAATGTCTTATGATATGATGTAGTACACTGAAAAGATAGCAGAATGGAAGTCACTTTCATTTTATGTGGTTTTGGATGAAGAGAGGAGGAGTGAGAACTAATGATACCAAGTGAATAATAATTACATCAGGCTGAAGGAGGGCTGCTCTTTGAGAGGGGAAACAGAGTCACTTGTGTGGATTGGATATAATATATATGTGTGGGGGGGGGGGGGGGGGGCGTGGTCCGGGGGTTGGAGTGCATTCATGTTGAGGGCTACAATAGAAATTGGTAAATAACCTCTTATAACTGAACCAGTTTCTAGTTAGCAAATTTAGTAAATGCTCAAACAACAATGTAGTTATTTGGCTTTGACATTCATTGACTTCACCAACTCGCAACCAAACTGTCACACATTACCACCTAACCTAAACCTCAGGCTGTGCTACAGATCAGTCTGTCACCACAACCAAGATTTTATGGGTCCACTTTAACCGAATATGCATATATGTACTTTTAAGAGTCAAGCATGCATTTAAAGCTAGCACTGTTGTATCACATGAAACTGTAGAGATGGGGCAGTCACTGTACTACCACATAGCTGCAATGCTAAAAAATAATAATTACCATCATGTGGTAAGTTACAGACGCTGATCTAACGATAACCTGATAATTATGTAAAATCGTAGTTTGCAAGCCACAGGGTCTTCACTAGCATATCCCGGGTGCAGAAAACCAATACGGCAGTTGTATACAACCAGAAGAAAAAACAAAAGTCGGTTCGTTTGCATTCTGTAAATCTAAAAAATACATATTAGGCCCTACTTACGTTGGCATGGTTATTATCTATGACACAAGTAGTTCCCGCAGCACTTGTGCCTTTGAGTATGACGGTGAGGGCTGTCCTGTACAGTCTCATTGCTTACATCCAATATCTGAAAAAAATAGAAAAATAATAAAGGTTATTTTTCGCCTACAACAAGTATTCATGCCTATATACGTACTTTACTAAAGCACTTACAGTAGAGTCGGTACTATTCTGTAGTTCATCGAATGCGCTGTTACCTTGGATGAAATGCATAAAAAAAATCAAAGTGTTTAAGCGCTTATGATTCTTCCTAATATTACCAAGCTAGCAAGCGAATGACATCATCATGTGCATTACAAACAAAATTATTGTAACAAAAACAATATCGCAACACTATTCGTTAATAAAGCGCTGTAGAGGACCATCGTTATGACAAATCTGTCAAAGAGTATCTGCACACGAATGACAGTAGTCGATAACATCTACACAGTTTGATTACTTATGGTTCATTTGTAATGTTTTAAATTACCTCAAATTGAACTTAAAGCTTCGTAAAATGAGTCTGAACGTTCCATCAGAGCTACGCAATACGTATATCATTCCAGTTACGTTTTAACGCCATGTTATTTTCGTCTCTGCGGCGCGGTACGCTTCGATTATTGGTTTCATACGGTTGGCTGCATTTCATTTCGCGTCGGCACTTCGACGCGGGCCTTTTAGCATACTCGCGTCTCAAGCAAAGTATATGTCAAATGATTATTCTTCATATCTCTGTCCTACTTCTGATTTCGTTGTGTAATTACATACTGCATCGACAACAACAGTCGCCCTTTGACGATAACGACAGGGGAAGACATCAACGGTAACTGTTTTTATTTACACTGAACGCCGCAAGAAATCCGAAAGAATTATATTCAACTACGTTGCAGATCTGATTGTTGAATAGACTATATTGTACCCATAATAGTACGTAAATCTTTTACAGTACACTGAATTCGATTACCGACTTAAAAAATAGTGATATATGCAATAAACAACTGACAATGAAAGTCTCAACAAAATCGGTGTTTCGTAAATGATAATATGCCATCGATTCTCTTCAACCAGCAAAGAAAAATTACTGTTTCATAATTATTTTCGTAGGATTTAGAAATAAAAATAATATGTAGCTCCAACTTCAGGCTTATAACTTTGTTCTAATCACAAATTGTTATGCAATAGCTTCAGACAGAACACATTGGTCGGTCATAGCATCATCATAAACGAAAAAGACGTTTAAATAAAATATTTCTCTATTTACTATATGTTCCTCGGTCGCAATTAAAACATGAGCACCTGTCTTTCGCGGACAGCAGTCTACGTACTACGCCATTCGAGCGTGTCTCGTGTGTCGATTCGACACTTGATATTGCCATTGCAAAAATGGAAATCTTCCACTTAGTTCTACAATAGAATTTATCGTCAGTTAATTAAAATACTGTCTTTAAGAATACATTTAAGAAGTCGTGGAAACAAAAAAATGACGAAATGCACATTTATGCTACTGGCCGAGGAGTTACAAAATGACACCACAGTTGAGTAGGCGACAGAAACATTCTAGACAAAATAAATTCCTTGCTGCTTGATAAATATTTGTGACGCAAAAAAGGTTGAATAGAAATAATCTGCTTGGAAGCGTATACAAGAGTGCGTGGGTCAGACGCAACTAGGGAAGAGTGATGGGGAAGACTGCTGGGCTGCTTGTAGAGCAGTTCGAGAGGCTGTACACAAAGGTCCAGAGTTAAGCAATAGTAACTTAAGTTCTTTGTCTGTTGGGCTGTGTACCTCCAGAATGCAAAATATGAGCCCAATGTACTTATTTCTGATAACATAAGAGTCAAATTCTGCTGTTTATGCTAGGCTAGAAGTGAGGAGCACATTGTTTAACTCGATTAATGAGTTTTTGATTGTAATGCACGAAACCAATAATTGGAACCCACATTTCGCTCATTTTCAAAATGAGACTACTCTGGTATCATCCATATACTACAAGTGACACATTTAACACATACGTTACTCAAGTTGGAGAAATACCGTGCTGAAACGAGATCTTATCAGTATGTTAATGCGGTAAGAAGAAACATTGGAGCTTGAACTTTTCATCGAAGATTAGGTCATTGAAGATGAAATGGGCCTACTAGCAAACACACCCACGGCTGTTTCTTACCCATTTCTTCACAGAAATGGGTAAGAAACAGCCGTGGGTGTGTTAAAAGTCCACACCACGTGATGTGATTTGGGGAAATAAAGCCAAATTTAAATCAGGTTTGCCAGACATGATTCTTATCCCGCGCTCTTCGAATACGGATCGGGTGTCTCACCCATTCCACTTCCGGAAAGTGAATTTCTACTTTCTCTCATGCTTAGCGTGTTATTAAGTTATTGCACAGAAGGGTCACTATGAAAGATCTGAGCGACTTAACGCAAAACAATAGAAAATATAAAACTGCTTTGATTATTCTTTTTTATCTCTAAGCTCTCGCAATGTAACTATGCGCTACTGAATTGTTGTAAACCAGATCTGGAGACAGTTTTTCGATTAATTTTCGTCAAGTGCTGAAAGCTTACTTACGTAGCATTTTCAGATTATTCCATGGATGGTGAATCGTCTTCGGTTCATGGAATTTTTCCTTGTGGCGAACCGGAAATGATCACATGGAACAAAGCCACGATCATGAGCGTAGGGAGGATGAGTCACGTGTTGAACATCTGTGTACTTCATGAACAAATCGATAGGAGTGACCGAGTCTGCAGGCGCACTGTTATAATGCAGAATGATTCCCTTCTGTCCTTCGAGAACTTTTCGTAGGCATACTGTTGCGTATCACTGACATAAGCAGTGAATGACAGTCGTTTGCTTCTCCGGAAGTACAGCTGCAATATGACCGCTTCTAGAGAAGGAAGTCGCCACCATTTCTCGTTTGACACTTCTTGGCTGCTTCAGTTTCGTTACTAGATGCTCAGAGGAAGATTCAAATTTTTTACTGACACACAGTTTCTAAACAGAAATGACCCTGAATTTAATTGCCAACAACAACATCAGAAACAAGCCTAAAGTTGCCTTCGTGAAATTTGCCCAGCATTTCTTCGTACTGTTCGACACAAATTCCTGTTTGCTCATCTATCAAGGCAAAAAAAGTCTCAAATATTTAGTGTCAGGTGATTAATATACATCACGAACTGCACAGGTCATCTACTGCAGTTATATGCCACGAATTACTATCTGTAAAAGTTGCTTAAATATTTACGTAGAGAGCCGGCCGGAGTGGCCGTGCGGTTCTGGGCGCTAGTCTGGAGCCGCGTGACCGCTACGGTCGCAGGTTCGAATCCTGCCTCGGGCATGGATGTGTGTGATGTCCTTAGGTTAGTTAGGTTTAAGTAGTTCTAAGTTCTAGGGGACTGATGACCACAGCCAGTTAAGTCCCACAGTGCTCAGAGCCATTTGAACCATTTTATTTACGTAGATTTTGACAAGATTTGAAAGTTCTAAAAGACTGGAAGCTTACTATAAATCACCAGAAACGTAAAAGCTTTCGCGTCACAAAACGTACGTTGGTTGCCCAGAAAGTGATGCACCGCATTCTTTTTCTTCGACAATTCTGTGTTGAATGTAATGAGAATTACACACAGATCAGCTGGCTGTTTTTCAAGGAATTCCTTGCGGGGTGGGGGAGTGGCTATGTACGTAAAAAAACAGTATTCCTTTTGAGTCCATAGACTGCACTGAACAGATATTTGAATGTTGTGCAGGGGCAGTTGAATTTACTGAAACTAAACATCTAATTGTTGTTATTTATAGGTCCCTTAACTCTAACTTCAGAGCATTTCTAATCAAACTAGAGAGGGCCCTTGATTCACTTTGTAGCAAGTACCAGAAATTAGTTTTATGTGGTGACTTCAATATAAATTTTGTGTATGATGGTACAAGAAAAAGGATGTTGGTAGATCTCCTAAATTCAAATGATCTGATGCAGATTGTGTTTTTTCCAACTAGGGTGCAGGGGAACAGTAGCACAGCCATATACAATATTTTTATTCATTCTTCATTACTAGATGGGCATTCTGTTAGTAAAAGCGTGAATGGCCTTTCTGACCATGATGCACAAATTTTAACACTAAAAGGCTTTTCTACTCAAACAAATGTCATATGTAATTACAAACTGTGTAGGAAAGTTAATCCAACAGCAATATATATATATATATATATATATATATATATATATGTGTGTGTGTGTGTGTGTGTGTGTGCGCGGATGCACAAACACAGCCCGAACTCTTACGGTAATCGGCAAAAAGCCGCGAGTAATGAGTGTAATGGGCAGGGGCATTATGAATATAGTGCGGGACAGTAAGTTGGGAATGTCGGTCCCACGGGTGGCGTGCCGGAGATAAGTCCCTGCAGTCGCACTATCCTCGGTGGCTCAGATGGACGCCAGCACGGTCGCTCAGAGTGTTCGGTCAGAGGGCTGCACACTCTCTGTAATAAAAAAACTGAGTCAAAGAATCAACGATCAACTTGAACGGATGTCTTGTGACGTCCACCCAGACTAAAACGCTACGACCAATATCGAACAAAATGAATAAAAAAATGGATAGAGCGTCTTTCCATGTAAGCAGGAGATCCCGGGTTCGAGTCCCGGTCGGGGCACACATTTTTGACTGTCACCGTTGACGTATATCAACGCCTTTATGCAGCTAAGCGTAGTGAATTCATTGTAATTTCATAAATATAATGCTTTCCCTAATACATTTCTCATGCTCTTTGAGGGTTGCTTTCCATTAGAATGTTCTAAACGGGGTACTAGCAGTAATAGGCAGACCAGGTGGCTGACTAGTGGGATAAGGATGTCATGTAGAACAAAGAGGGAATTATATCAAAATGTTAGAGGTAGTCACAATCAAGCTGCAGTATCCCATTACAAACAGTATTGTAATGTGCTTCAAAATGTTATTAGGAAGGCAAAGATTATGTGGTATGCAAAGAGAATAGCTAATTCACGGGATAAAATTAAAACCAATTGGTCAGCTGAGAAGGAAGTGTGTTGTCAGCAGCACAAGGTCGACTATATAAAGTCAGCTTTTCAGTAAAAATATTTCTGTTACCGATAAATCAGATATATGTGCAGAATTGAACAACCATTTTCTGAGCATTGCTGGAGAATTAAATAAATATTTGGCTTCTACAGGGAATCATATAACTCCTGGCAAATGCCTTTCCGCGATTGATGTATGAAATACTCCTATGTGATAGAGACAAGGGGGAGATTGAGTCAATAATTAAATCACAGAAGACTGTGGACTCTCATGGTTATGATGGAGTGCCTAGCACAATATTAAAGTACTGTGCTGCACATGTTAGCCCTGTATTTAGCCATATTTGTAATTTTTCCTTTAAAAATGGTCAGTTTCCTGGACGATTAAAGTACTCAGTAGTAAAGCCGCTTTACAAAATTTTAGACTTATTTCTATGCCATCAGTGTTTGCTAAAGTTATTGAAAAGGCTGTGTATGTAAGGATAATTGATCATTTTATATCACATGATTTGCTATTAAATGTACATTTCGGCTTTAGAAGTCGCTTAACAACTGAAAATGATATTTTTTTCTTTCTCTCTGAGGTACTGGATGGGTTAAACAAAAGGTTTCGAACGCTAGGCATATTTTTTTGATTTAACTAAGGCGTTTGATTGTGTTGATCACAAAATATTGCTCCAGAAGTTAGACCGTTATGGAACACGGGGAGTAGCTCACAATTGGTTCACCTTTTACTTTAGTAATACACAGCAAAAGGTCATTATTCACAATGTTGAGAATGGCTGTGATGGTGATCTGTGTGGGGTACGGTCAAGTGGGGGGGGGGGGGGGGGGTTGCCCCAGGGATTAGTGTTAGGACCACTCCTGTTCCTTGTTTATATAAAGTATTACGGGTAAATATAAAATATTTCTGTTTGCTGATGACACTAGCTTGGTAGTAAAGGATATTGTGTGGAACATTGGCTCGATTTCAAATAGTGCAGCTCATGACCTAAGTCCATGGCTTGTAGAAAATAAACTAACGCTAAATCAAAGTAAGACTCAGTTTTTACAGTTTAAAACCTGACGTTTTAATTTCAGAGAATGAGCATATGATTAGTGAAACTGAACAGTTCAGATTTGTAGGTGTTCAGATAGATAGTAAACTGTCGTGGAAAGCCCACGTTCAGGATCTTTTTCAAAGACTTAATGCAGCCATTTTTACTATTCGAACGGTATCTGAAGTGAGTGATCGTTCGACACGAAAATTAGTCTACTTTGCTTATTTTCATTCGCTTATGTCGTATGGTATTATATTCTGGGGCAACTCTTCTCATTCTAAAAGGATATTTTTTTGGCTCAGAAACGGGCGGTTCGGGCAATAAGTGGTGTAAGCTCACGAACCTCTTGTCGACCCCTGTTCACGAGTCTGGGTATTTTGACATTGGCCTCTTAATATATTTAGTCCTTGCCGTCATTTCTTGTTAACAATATTAGCTTTTTCCCAAGAATAAGCAGCTTTCACTCAATTAATACTCGGCAGAAATCAAACCTGCATTTGGATTGGACTTCCTTAACTCTTGCGCAGAAAGGTGTGCAGTATACTGCTGCATCCATTTTCAATAAGCTACAACTCGAATTCAAAAATCTTAGCAGTAATCCACGCGCTTTCAAAGAAACTGAAGAGTTTGCTCATGGGTCACTCCTATTCTGTCGAGGAGTTTCTTGAAAAAATAACTTGATTCTTGTTGTATTGTTGATTGTCCTTACTTAAACTTATGAAATGACTTTTTTCGAGTTCATAAATATTTTATTTTTATCTGCTATTACTTTTATGTTGTAATTTTATCTACTGACACGTTCCAAGACCTTGGAAATTTCCTCCTCAATTTGGTCCTGCGGAACTTGAAGTGTAAATAAAAAACTAAATAAATAACGAAAGAATGGGGTTTTATCTACACACCCTATTTTTCCACGTTATCTGCATCGCCTTCTATGTCGGCAGCTCGTGGTCTTGCGGTAGCGTTCGATTCCCGGCGGGGTCAGGGATTTTCCCTGCCTCGAGATGACTGGGTGTTATTGTGTCGTCTTCATCATCATCATTCTTCCACATTACGGTCGGAGGAAGGCAATGACAAACCTTGCCTAGTCGGCGGTGCGGGTCTCCCGCTCCTCGGAGTATGGGACCTCATCATCATCATCATCATCATCATCATCATCATCATCATCATCATCACATCCCGTTCTATGGTCTTCCTTCAGCGCGAAACGAGGGCGTGTATGCCCTGTCGGTACCAATACTTGTCGTGGTAGCGGAGCCAGTGCTTCACTGTGTGAATCACCACCTCATCGTCCTCAAAATGTCTTCCACGAATGGCATCCTTTACTGGCGCAAACAGGTAGAAGACCGAGGGAGCTAGGTCAGGGCTGTAGTGTGGATGGGGTAACACTGCCCAACCCTGTTTTGCGACGGCAGCAGTCCTGAGACTTGTACGGGAGCGAGCGTTCTCGTGTTGCAGCACATAATCTCCTGGGTTGCTGTGGCGCCGAAGCCGCCGGAAGCGCGTCTGAGTTTTGTTAATGTGTTGACATATACTTCTGAATTAATAGTACCGGTTCTTAGCATCACATCAATGAGAATCATAACTTCACAGTCTCAGAACACGCTGATCATGGCCTTACCGACGGAAGCAGTTGCTTTGATTTTTTTGTCTTCTGTGGGAAGTGGGAATGACGCCATTCCACCGACTGTCGTTTTGTTTCGGGCTGAAAATGGTGAACCCAGGTTTCATCACCTGTCACAACCCGGGACAAGAAGGCCTCCCCATCTTCAAAACGTCGAACAAATCAAGACAAATGTTTTTTCTGTGCGATTTGTGATCCACCGTTAGACAACGCGGGACCCGTCTTGCACACATTTTTGATTATCCAAGAGTGCGGATAATTGCATCCACACTTCCTCTGCTGATTGACAGATGCAGCGCCAACTGCCGTAATGCGTCTGTCCTCTCGAGTGACATCAGCTCGCTGCAGCATGTCAGGTGTGACTGCCTTGGATGGTCTCCCCGACTGCTGCAAATTGTGGAGCTCCGTCGAACCGCCTTCTGATGACCTTACCCTCCGTGCGCCAGCGACTTCTGTCGACAATAGGTGCTCCATTACTTTGCACAAGCGTTTGTGAATATTCCCCACAGTTTCTTTCTCTGCAGTGAGAAATTCAATGACGGCACGTTGCTTGTAACGTACATCACCTATAGACGCCATTTTGAAACTGTCCTGCAGCTACGCTATCTGTTGAAAGTGATGGAAACCTGGCGCTCTCACTCAAGAGACTTCAATTAATACGTATTATGTAACGTTTGGCATTCGTGGCACTGCCTTCGGCTGAGTATCTTATACGACCGCAGTATCAATGAGTCACTTTTGGAATTCGTCAATTCAAACAAATAGCTGGTTGTAGCAGCTTGTGAGAATACGAAATGGGACGTTCACGTACTGGTAGGCACAGTTCTAAGTAAACCAGATGGCAGACTGCGATTTATTGATAGAATATTAGAGAAATGCAATCAGTCTGCATAGGAAATTGCATGCAAAACACTTGTGCGACCTATCCCGGAATATTGCTCAAGTGCGTGGGACCTGTACAAAATATAACATACACACTGTCCAGTAACATTAATATGACCACCTGTCTAAGGCCTGAATAATTACCTTTAGCAACGCAGGCCGCTACGAGACGTGCAGGAAGTGAGTCAATGAGGTTCTGAAATGTACCGACAGGGATGTGGAATCATGCCAGCTCCAGTATCATGGCCAGCTGCGCTTGGTATCTCGCCTGAGGATCCATGGCGCTTAAAGCTCGTTCGAGGTAGTCCCACAGAGTCTCGACTGGGTTTAAATCCAGGGAGTTTGGTGGCCTGGGAAGTATGGTAAAACCATCCTCGTGGTCTTCGAACCGCGCGCGTATACCGCGAACTGTCTGACACGTTGCATTGTCCTCCTGGTAGATGCCACCTTGCTGGGCGAAAACAAACTGCATTTAGAGGTGGACACGGTCCCCAAGAATAGATGCGTACTTGTTTTGATCTAATGTACCTTCCGGAATGACCAGATCACACAGGGAATGCCACGAAAACATTCCCTAGACATAATGCCCCCTCCTCCAACCCAGATCCTTCACCGAGCAAGGTGGCGCAGTGGTTAGCACACTGGACTCGCATTCTTGAGGACGATGGTTCAAACCCACCCTGATTTAGGTTTTCCGTGATTTCCCTAAGTCGCTTCAAGCAAATGTCGGGATGGTTCCTGTGAAAGGGCACGGCCGATTTTTTCCCCATCCTTCCCTAATCCGAGCTTGTGCTCCATCTCTAATGACCTCGTTGTCGACGGGACGTTAAACACCAATCTCCTCCTCCTCCTCCTCCCAGACCCAACGTTTGCTGCGGGGCCATACACTACGAGGGCAGTTCAGTAAGTAATGCAACACATTTTTTTTCTGAAACAGGGGTTGTTTTATTCAGCATTGAAATACACCAGGTTATTCCCCAATCTTTTAGCTACACAACACTATTTTTCAACGTAATCTCCATTCAATGCTACGGCCTTACGCCACCTTGAAATGAGGGCCTGTATGCCTGCACGGTACCATTCCACTGGTCGATGTCGGAGCCAACGTCGTACTGCATCAATAACTTCTTCATCATCCGCGTAGTGCCTCCCACGGATTGCGTCCTTCATTGGGCCAAACATATGGAAATCCGACGGTGCGAGATCGGGGCTGTAGGGTGCATGAGGAAGAACAGTCCACTGAAGTTTTGTGAGCTCCTCTCGGGTGCGAAGACTTGTGTGAGGTCTTGCGTTGTCATGAAGAAGGAGAAGTTCGTTCAGATTTTTGTGCCTACGAACACGCTGAAGTCGTTTCTTCAATTTCTGAAGAGTAGCACAATACACTTCAGAGTTGATCGTTTGACCATGGGGAAGGACATCGAACAGAATAACCCCTTCAGCGCCCCAGAAGACTGTAACCATGACTTTACCGGCTGAGGGTATGGCTTTAAACTTTTTCTTGGTAGGGGAGTGGGTGTGGCGCCACTCCATTGATTGCCGTTTTGTTTCAGGCTCGAAGTGATGAACCCATGTTTCATCGCCTGTAACAATCTTTGACAAGAAATTGTCACCCTCAGCCACATGACGAGCAAGCAATTCCGCAAAGATGGTACTCCTTTGCTCTTTAAGGTGTTCGGTTAGACAACGAGGGACCCAGCGGGAACAAACCTTTGAATATCCCAACTGGTGAACAATTGTGACAGCACTACCAACAGAGATGTCAAGTTGAGCACTGAGTTGTTTGATGGTGATCCGTCGATCATCTCGAACGAGTGTGTTCGCACGCTCCGCCATTGCAGGAGTCACAACTGTGCACGGCCGGCCCGCACGCGGGAGATCAAACAGTCTTGCTAGACCTTGCGGCGATGATGACACACGCTTTGCCCAACGACTCACCGTGCTTTTGTCCACTGCCAGATCACCGTAGACATTCTGCAAGCGCCTATGAATATCTGAGATGCCCTGGTTTTCCGCCAAAAGAAACTCGATCACTGCCCGTTGTTTGCAACGCACATCCGTTACAGACGCCATTTTAACAGCTCCGTACAGCGCTGCCACCTGTCGGAAGTCAATGAAAATATACGAGACGAAGCGGGAATGTTTGAAAATATTCCACAAGAAATTTCCGGTTTTTTCAACCAAAATTGGCCGAGAAAAAAAATGTGTTGCATTACTTATTGAACTGCCCTCGTACAAAGGCCATTGGTCCGAAGGAGCATAAAAACTGATTCATCTGGAAAGGCCACCTATAGCCATTCGGTGGACGTTCAGCTGCGGTACTGGCGTGCAAAATGCAGCCTTCTTTGCCGATGAATAGCAGTCAGCATGATGGGTGCATGCACCAGGTGCCTGCTGTGTGGGCCAATGCGCAGCAACGTTCGTTGAACAGTCCTTGAGGAGACACTGTTAGTAGTCCCTTGGTTCATTGGCGGCCAGTTGCTCAACAGTTGCACGTCTATTCGGCTCCTATACATCTCTGCAGTCGTCATTCGCTCCTCTCAAAGTTGCCTTGGCGCTGGATCAGGTAGCGCCATTTTCACATGCGCAGTATACTTTAATCACGCGGGATGCAGTTTATAAACTCAGCCGTTTCGAAACTGCTTCCACACTTGACCCGAAAGCCAACGAACATGCTCTTTTGGACATCAGATAAATCGCTCCGTTTCCGCATTATGACAACGAGTGATCTGTTTTTCGGCCGCCCCTCTCCCCCCAACACGCTTTATACGAGGTGCGACAATAAAGTAATGAGACTGATGTGAAAAAAAAGGTTGCTTACCGTTTTAGTCAAGTTTAGTGTTCTCCCTTCAAAGCAGTTCCCTTCTGATTGCACACATTTTTCCCAGCGCTTCTGCCATTGATGGTAACATTTCTGGAACTCATATTCTGCAATATAGTCCAAGGCCCTCGTCACAGCTTTTTGGACATCCTGTGCTGTTTGAAAATGGTGTCCCTTGACAGTCGTTTTGACTCTTGGAAATACAAAAAAGTCGCACAGAGCGGTATCTGGCGAATAAAGTGGCTGTGGTAGTACTGAAATTTGTTTTGAGGTTAAAAATTGCTGTACTGACAGAGCGGTATGGGATGGCGCATTATCGTGATGCAAAATCCAATTATCAGCAATACCAAGATTTTCAGTTATTATTAGACGAACTGTTTCTCGATTGATGTTCAGTTCTTCTGCAATCATTTTCATGGATAATCTTCGATCAGATCGTACAAGTTCACGCACTGTGGCCAAGTTGACATCCATCCATGAGGTTGATGGTCGTCCACTGTGGTCTTCATCTTCAATATTCGTTCTGCCTTCACTAAACATTTTATGACAACGAAAAACTTGAGCTCTTGACATAACCTCCTCTCCAAAAGCCTTCTGAAGCTTACCATAAGTTGTCCCGTTTTCACCCAATTTAACGCAAAAAGAAATGGCATACCATTGCGCAATATTATGCGGTTCCATTTCTGTGATGAGAGACACAAACACGTGTTAACTTATTACAGCTCAACTCATGACTGAGCAGTTGCATCGATGTGCCGATGTGCCACTTGGACTAGAAGCAGCTTATAGACCAAGGTCAAAGATACTGTGCTGATGCAAGTCTGCAGGGTTGCCACAGCTTGCAAAGAAAATCAGTCTAATTACTTTATTGTCACATCTTGTATACCCTCCACTGCTAGTGCTGCCACCTGAGGTCCGTGGGTGGTTAGTGCACTTTGACATCTTATCATAGCTGGAGATCAAAATGTAACTGGACCGTGTATAAACAATGCGGTGCGCTCTCCCAAAATGACATCTGACGCCTAAACGATAGTCTCAACGCACGGTTGGACTGCACTGGTGCTAAGGAAACTAAACAATATATACGGAGATCGTTGTGCAAGACAATCTGTCTTAACACATGTATCACCCTCTGTTCTGATCATCTAAACTGTATGTCTGCATAATATGTGAATGAAGTCACATTCATTTGGACCATTTCTTCAGGGTGCTTATTTTGCATGTTCCACTAGTATGTGTTCTCGATGTACCGTACTTACCACCAGCTTGTAGACACCGAACGAGAAATACTATGCGAAAAATGTCTGGCACTGTCAGATCTACCTCATTTCATTAGCTTCCGTGTTAGCAAGTGTTAGCCCGCCAATTTTGCCCGAGTCTATTGAAATGAAATGATCGCGTGGCATTGATGGCCGGGAGGAACCATCAGGGGAAGTTCGGCCGCCGAGTTTCAAGTGTTATTTCTGATGGCGGCACATCGGGCGACTTGCGTGCCGGTCATGACGACATAATGATGAGGACAACACAAACCCAGTCCAGGAGCGGAGAAAAATCTCCAACCCGGCCGGGAATCGAAGCCGGGCCCGCTACCACTCAGCTAAGCAGGCAGACGGCAGGTCTATTGCTCTTATGAGGGAATTCAGCAAGGTCTCCAGGAATCCTAATCTACCCACGCATAGAGACCTGCCTCACTTAAGTCTTAAAAGACTACAATCGCGTCAGAACTTGCGTGATGCTTCTGGCATGGTTGCCAGAGCTATTAAACCTCGAAGAATGGAAAGGTCGGTGGTAAGCAATAACACACATGCGCCTACATAAGATCATCTCAGGTGCTAAGCTTCCTAGTGCCTCTCACTTACCGTTCAAAATATGTACTGACCTGAATGGAATCCGAACAGGCCATGGCCACTACGAAGATACATTCCATAAGTGGAACAAGCTGCCCAATTCAGATTGTGACTGGATAGCACCAAGCTCCGCTCACATTGTCAGCGATTAGCAACACCAGAGGCTGTGCACTGTATTAAAGAACTGGACATTCAGTGATACATGTAAACTTGTCAAGGGCATTGCTTCTGATTTGTATATATCTGTTGACAATTGTGTATATTAGCCAAAGGCTAAATAAATAGACCCACATTCCGGCTTCTGACCGCAGGTGAACCAGAACAACACGCTAAACCTATAAGGGGCAGTCAAATGAAAACGAGGTAGATGGAAAAAAAGTAAGTAAACTGTTTACTATTTCAAAAGTAATCACCATAACTGCAAATACATTTATCTCTCTGTGGTGCAAGATGGTGAATTCCTTTATGGAAAAATTTTTTCCAGTGGCTACAGAACCATGATTGTATCCAGCGGTGCACAACTTCGAAGCAAATCGACGGCCACGAATGTCTTTCTTCCGGGCTCCAAAAATATGTAAATCACATGGGAAGAGGTAGAGGTGTATGGAGGATGGGTAAGAACGTCCCAATGAAACTTCTGCAGCGTAATCGAAACAAGCTTGGCAAATGTGGTCGGGGGAACGCATAGTTCTGTGGAACAATGCCAGTCGTAATTCTGCTGCTTCCTGTCCGCACTGCACTAGTAATGAGCTAAGCTGTTACTCCGAGGTCGATACTGAGAAGTTTTAGAAACTCAAACAAGGCTCAGTTTCAAGAAAAAATATTAAATGATTTTATTCTTTCTTAAAATATTTCCCTTTAACATCAACACAGTTTTGCAACCAGTGATGTCATTCTCCCTGACTCACTTCAGAAACCTGGTTTTTAAATGTTCACCTGCTTCATCTGATGACGAAAAATTGATTCTATGCATTTTATCTTTAATTTTCGGAAACAAAAAAGAAATCGCACGGTGTTAGGTTAGGGCTGGATGGTGTAGGGTAGATAGTGCTGACCTTTAGGACATCCAGTTATTCAGTTGTCGGTTTTGTATGTGCCGATGCGTTGTAGTTATGTAAAATTAATTTTCCTTTCCAGCATTTTTCATGGACTTTTTCAGAAAATTGCGATAAACAGACATTTGAGTACTAACTGGCAGTAGTGGTATGTCCTACTTTCTAATGCTACAGTTACAATACGACACGTTTTATAAAAAATGCTAGGGACTATCATAAGCTCTGCGAATTTGTCGGACTTTTATAGGCTTGGGTTCTGTTCGCAAGACCCAGTGAACCGATCGACTTTTCTTTTCAAGATTTTAACAGTAAGCCCATGGTTCGTCATTAGAAACGACATTCCAGAGATATCTGAAATGCCGCCTTGGAATTTTTCCATAGTTTTTCTGCGCCAATCAGTGCGTTGTTGTTTTCGATCGGGAATCAGTTTATGGGGAATCCATAACGAAGTTTTTTCTGTACACCCATTCAGCTGTGCCCAATTGTTTTCTATTCAGGATATACATTAGTTTAAATTGTACCCTGGTAGGATGTTACATACGCTTAACAACGGAACGATCCCGGCATAAAATAAATTTAACATCCGCAGTATCGTCTAACTGTTGATACAGCTTTTTTTGGATTTCACTGATACCAATACCGAATGTCGCCTGAATAAATTCATAAGATGTCCGTCAATCTTCTTCAAGCATTGTCGAACAGCGACAAGATTTCCATCACTAACAGCAGTTCTCGCGCGTCCTTCACGAAAGTTGTCACTACGAAAAGATCGATTATGCGTCATATGCGGCTTCTTCGCCAAATGCATTTCTAAGCCGATCTTCTCAATGTTTAGTGATTAATGACGATTTGCCGGAAAATTCAACAATCTACACTGCAATAAACTCCCGAAACATGAGAAAGAAGCTGTCAAATATAAAAAAATTCATTTTTTTTAGAACCAAGGCAATCTATTTTTTTTCTTCAGAGTATCCCTCGCAGAACAGTAAGAACCCACCCGCGACACAAAGTGTGATCATTTGCAAAGGAAGAATGTGCATAAAGGTGTAAAAAAATGAAAACCGAAAATCTACGTAGGTGCAATGAGGACAGGTTTACCGCATACAGATTTTGTCATTGCTGATTCTTCGCTTCTCCATTTCATTCGCCTTCCTCGAAGTTTTAATTGCGCCAGTGCTGTATTCGTTAAAATGTGACATATGGTTATTTGGAGGCAGTAAGTTTGTAAAATTTACTGAGTTCTGTTTTTATGCACGTGTTTTACTTACTGCACCAAGTTTTTCAGAAAAAAACTTGATTGCCCCTTCCGTGACGCGCTCCGTTGCCCGTAACTGTCGCAGTGCCTTCTGGGAATATTATTTCTTATCGTGTGCAGTTTGCCGAGTCGTGGCCACTGCAGAATGCTAGAGATAAGTGGCTGCGTCTGGTATCTGGAACCGAGATAAAGGGCACTGTGCAACTAGGTCAGTTTCTCGGAAACGCAAGATCACTGCCAAGGTCGGCTGGTCCACGCTAGAAAAACCTACCGTTGGAACGAAGAAAAGAAGAACATTAAAATTTACTGCCTATGATTCAGAGTGGACAAGGGGCAGAGGAAAAGTCTTACAATTTGGAGGCACCACAACGGCTGACTGGAAAGTGTAAAGGAGGCACAGGGGAGAAAGGCAATTATTTAAATAAAAGATTTTTAATATAACACATTTTAAAACCGACTAAAGCGTATAACAGTTTCTCCTAGCCCCATACAGATAGTCCTGAAAATATGTGCTTGTGAGTTTTTAATAGCTATGAAAATACTTGTAGAATTTAAAACGAAAAACGTGGGCCCATGTAATAGATAATAGTCAGGTGAACTATTCATTCATCAATTATATATTGCATGCGCCCTAGTTTTTCGTTTCAAATTCAGCAAGTACTTTCATAACTATTAAAAACTCACAAGCACAAATTTTCAGGACTATTTGTATGGGGGTTAGGAGAAATTATTTTATACACTTTTTAGTCCATTTTACGCTATAATGTTATGTTATAATAAAGTTTTTATTTAATTAATTATTTACTGGCTTTCAGTCTTGTGTGTATCAAATTTTTCAATTGATTTAAAACATTTCGATGGCAACAGACACACGTGGCAAATTTCAAGATTATTTCAGTTTCTATTCATCTAAGTCCGCCAATACGTTGCTTATTCCTACGATTATTTCACAAAAATACCTCGAAGGTAAAAATTAGGGAGAATCGAGCTCACTCTGGGACTTACCGGCAACCGTTCTTACCATGAAACATTGGCTAGTGAAACAGGAAAAGGGGGAAATAGCAGTGGATCACAAAGCACCTTCCGCCACACATCAGACACGAAAGTGAGCTGTTATTGCATTGTCATCCAGTTCGGGTTATGTTGAAAGTTTCAAGTCTCTTCCTCATCAGGAAATGATAGTGGTACTCAAAGTACCCTCCGCCACACATCAAACAAGAAAGAGAGTTATTACTGCATTGTCATCCAGTTCTGAGCAGTGTTGAAAGTTTCAAGTCTAGCTCTTTGGGAAATTAGTTTAAAATCAGTTTGTGCCGAACAAACAGACAGGACAGCGACCTAATAAAAACGTGTTAAAGGGTGTCTTAGTAGTGCCTTATCAGTACCTATGCTTTACACGGGTGTGAATTGTGACGCAGATTTATACGGATGCCTTATAACAACTCTGCAGTGCAATGACGTGTGAAATGTCATGAATGATTCTCTCTCTCTCTCTCTCTCTCTCTCTCTCTCTCTCTCTCTCTCTCCTAAAGGTTACCCCCATATTGGGTACGCTGCTTTCACGAATTGCCGAACTTCTATTAGATCTTAACCTCGTGGCCGCGGGCCCTTCGTGTTACCCTAGTGGTCAGTTAAACGAAGACACAGAGTATTTCGAAGTTTTTGCATGAAACTTCTAGGGTGATAGATCACGTCATGAGGAACAACGTTTGTTAGATTCGCTACTAAAATATATTTCTCCACTTAGAGATACTGATTTTCAAGGTTTTCTTGTTGGAAATCACGTTATCAACTTATTGCGGCACGTAGTATGCAGTGCACCTGGTTAACAGACTCTGCTAGTTCGGTGAAACCTCGTCGTTCCTGACTAATACTAAAGATAAACGTCACTTTTGACCTGATCTATCATCCCTAGACGTTTCATGCAACGGTATTGAAGCACCCTGTATGCAAAAAATGCTTTCAGCCGGAATCCGTGAATTTACCTGCGAAAGCATCCTATTATTGCTTTTTTTTCGCATTAAACCGCTTTTGGCTGTCAGAAACAGAAGACTGAATACAATTTTTTCTTATCTGACGTAAGGCGTGTGTCATTTTTAGCTTTTCGCACTTGACGCAGAGAACAAACCTTACAACACCTACATTTTTAGTCTATGTTTTTGTAGTGCAGCGAATTGTCTCCAGTACAAGTGCCTCAATACTTTTTACGTTCACTATATGAACTCAATGTACTGTAAGCGTAAATAGCACTAAGGAGATGTACACCCTAAGAAAAAAACAATAGAAAGAAAGACGCACCACAAAGCAGCTGTCCGAATGGGAAGGAATTTGGTATATTTGTTATACATGTACAAATAAACAAATGGTTACAATTCCAGAAAAATTATATGATTTATTCAAGTGTAAGAGCCTCACAACTGAGCAGGTCAACTGAGCATATAGTGCTCCAAACATTCTCAGTCAGGGAGAGTTCCAGCGACCTTACTGGCCAAAACAGGGTCTGGTAAGCACAAAGACAAGCAGTATAAACTCTCGTCATGTGCGGACGGGGCGTTATCTTACGGAAATGTAAGCCCAGGATGGTTTACCAAGATTGACAAACGAGGCATGGAATATCGTCGACGTGCCGCTATGCTGTAAGGTGCCGTGAATGACAACCAAAGGGGTTCTGCTATGAAATGACACACGAAACCATCACTCCTGGTTGTAAGGCCAGTAGGGGGACAACATGGCACCAGCGCATTTTGTTAGTGCGGGTTGCCTACATCAGGGGAGGTATGCACTCAGGAGCAACCCTATTGTTCTCCATTGATTGACATATCATTAACCTATTGTTCCCCCACCTCCCCCCCCCCCTGCCAACCCATCAGGAAACCTCCAAGTCATCCCCTCGCCCTTGCTGCTACAGGTCACTTTCAGGTCTGATTTATTGGAGTAGCCCCTCTCACTCTTATCAGCACCAAGATTCAAGCTGGCTAATGCTAGAGTAGCACGTTGGTTTTTTTGTACTACATACGTAGGAGTTGCACTACTAGTAGATCAACTGTTGTGTATCGTAGAATTATGAAATATCTCGAAAGAAACGATCTATTGACGCACAACCAGCATGGATGCAGAAAATATTGTTCCTGTGAAACACAACAGATTGCTAACACCAAGCAGTGAGTGCTACTGGCAAGTTGATTCCATATTTCTATATTTCGAGAAGGCTTTTGCAACAATCGCCTTCTAATAAAGTTGTGTACCTGTGGTGTATCCGCCTCTGTTGTGTGACTGCACTCGTGAATTCCCGACAGAAATGTTACAGATTGTCATAATCGACAGGAGGTCATATAGCGAAACTGAAGAGATATCTAGGATTCCTTAGGGAACTGTTACAAGCTGTCTGCTGTTCTTCGTCTACAATGGGCAGTCAAATAAAAACGAGACACATGCAGAAAAATAAATAAACTGTTTATTATTTCAAAGTAACCGCCATAACTATTAATACATTTATCCCACTGTGAGACAAGACCGTCAGTTTGTCATGGAGGAGGAGCGTAAGGGCCCTCTTAGATTGTTTGCGGATGATACTTTGAGTCTACATAAACAATTTAGGAGCCAATCTGAGTACCCTCTCAGATTGTGGATGATGGTGTCTGTGGTTTATCGTCTAGTAAAGACATCAGAGGGTCAAAATGAATTGCAAAATTATTTAGACAAGACATCTGCATGGTGCGAAATGTGATAGTTGATGTCATAAATTACAGGAATTTAAAGATTATCGATTGAACTAAATATCTAGGGATTACAATTACGAACAACTTAAATCGGAATTATCACGTAGAAAATGTTGCTGAGAAAGCGAACTGAAGATTGCGTTTCACTGGCAGAACACACAGAAGATACAACTCTACTGTAGAGTCTGCCTATACTACGTTTGCCCGTCCTCT
Organism: Schistocerca cancellata; assembly: GCF_023864275.1. Taxonomy (NCBI): domain Eukaryota; kingdom Metazoa; phylum Arthropoda; class Insecta; order Orthoptera; family Acrididae; genus Schistocerca; species Schistocerca cancellata. Next base: position 281,831,597 of record NC_064633.1, read on the forward strand.
TCTGCAGTATACTAGCGTAGTATGGGATCCTTACCAGATGAGATCGCAGAGGCTATCTAAATAGTTCAAAGAAGAGCAGCTCGTTCTGTATTATGATGAAATATGTAAGAGCGTACGACGGATAAGGCAAGAAAGTTGGCCTAGCAGTCATTAAAACAAAGGCGTTTTTGGTTGCAGCGACAACTTTTCACGAAATTTCAGTCACCAGTTTTCTCCTCCGAACGCCAAAATAATTTGTTGACTCCCAAATGCATAGGGAGAAATCACCGTCGTAATAGAGTAAGATAAATCATTGCTCACGCGGAAAAATTTAGGAGTTAATTTTTCCCACATGCTGCTCAAGTGTTCAAGAATGGAAAGGCCCAGAAATAGTGTTAAATTGGTTGTAGGAACCCTCCTGCCAAACACTTGACTGTGAAACAGAGTGGTCATGTGTGTATACGAGGGCGCGCTGGAAAGTAATGCCTCCGTATTTCCTAAGTGGAAACTATAAAAGCTTTTTAAATAAAACAAACATTATTAACATTCTACATCTTTATTATTCTTGTCTACATACTTGTACTTGCAGCCATCTGCCACTAGAGGGCTTCGAACTGCAGCGTGTTACATCGCGGTGTGTAACGTAAATATGTCAGTGCGTAAGGAACAATATGTTGTAATCAAGTTTCGAATTCGAAGGGTTCGTCGACACATGGAGCACCCCCCCACCCCCAAAATTCAGATTCTCAATGCCAGATCTCTCATGAGCGCTGGGACATCTGCAACAATCTGACGCCTTGGTGTTCATCAATCATCCTCCATAATACCCCGATTTCGCTCCATCTGATTTTCGTCGGTTTTCAAAATTTAGAGAACATCAGTGAGAACTTTACTTTGGTACTGATGAAGAGGTGCAAGGAGAGGTGAGATTGTGGCCCCGTCAAACATTCTACAGTGACGGTATCAATAAACTGTTCTCTCTTGGGGAGAAATTTGTTTGTCGCCAGGGTGACTATGCTGAGAAATAAATATGTAGTCATGAAGAATAAAGATGGAGAATGTTCATAACATTTATTTTATTCAAAAAGCTTTAAGAGTTTTCATTTAAATTCGGAGGCACTACTTGTCAGCAAGCCTTCGCATATGTAGATGCTGACAGACATCAGTGACTGAATTAAAGGCACATCGGACAAACAGCAACTCATTCACGACCGCTCAACCACCGCCAACAACTCACGGAGAGAGTAGATTGGTCACAGCTGTCACGCTTGAAGCCTCGGCTTATTATTATTATTTTATTATTTATCAGTGTTCTGACTGGTTTGATGTGGCCCTGCAAGAACTCTTCTCCTGTGCGAACCTCTTTATACCAGAGTAACACTTGCAACCTACGCCCTCAATTATTTGCTGGATGTATTCCAATACCTGTCTTCCTCCAAGGTTTCTTCATCTAAAACTCCATCTAGTACCATGGAAGTTATTCTCTGATGTCTTAAGGTATGTCCTATCATCTCTGGCGTTCTTCTCGTCAGTGTTTTCTCGCTGATTCTGCAGAGAACCTCCTCGTTCCCTACCTTATCAGTCCACCTACTTTTCAACGCTCTTCTGTAGCAACATACCTCAAATGCTTCGATTATCTTATGTTCTGGTTTTCCCACAGTCCATGTCTCACTATCACACAATGCTGGGCCCCAGACATACATTCTCAGACATTTCTTCTTCAAATTAAGACCTATGTTTGATACTAGTAGGCTTATCTAGGCCAGGAATGCCCTTTTTGTCTGTGCTAGGCTGCTTTTTAAGTCGTTCTTTCTCCATCTATCATGAGTTATTTTGCTGCCTATGTAGGAGAATTCCTTAATTTCTCCTGCTTCGTGTGCCCCAATTCTGATGTTTCTCGCTGTTACATTTCTGCTACTTGTCACTACTTTCGTCTTTGTTCGATTTAATGCCAAACCATGTACGTACTAGACGCTGCATTCCACACAGCAGATCCCGTAATTCTTCACTTTCACTGAGAATAGCAATGTCATCAGCTAAACATATATCCTTTCACCTTGAATTTTAATCCCACCCTTGGAACTTTCTTCTATTTCATTCATTGGTCCCTACTGAATAGTAGGGCCGAAAGAATACTTCACTGTCTTAACGACTTTTTTAACCTGAGCACTTCGTCCATGGTCTTCCAGTCTTACAGTTTTCTCCTGGTTCTTGTTCGTATTGGATATTACCCTTCTATCCCTATAGCTTACCTTATTTTTCTCAGAATTTCGAACACCTTGGGTCATTTAACACTGTAGAACGCTTCTTCAGGTCGACAAATCCTATTAACGTATCTTGCTCCCGTTATCACCTGCAATGTCAGAACCGCCTCTCTGGTGCCTGTACCTTCCCTGAGACCAAGCTGATAGTCATCTAACAGGTCTTCAGTTTTCTTTTCCATTCTGATATATTATTCCTGCCAGGAACTTGGATGTATGAGCTGCTAAGCTGATTGTGTGATAATTCTCGCACTTGTCGGGTCATGTAATATTCAGAATTGTGTGGATGGTGTGTTTCCGGAAGTCTGGTGATATATTATCAGTCTTATACATTCTACACACCAACATGGGTAGTCGTTTTGTTGCCACTCCCCCCAGCCCATCCCCCCCCCCCCCCAAGTGTTTTTAGAAATTCCGATGGAACGTTATCTATCCCTTTTGTCTTATTTGATCTTAAGTCGTCCAAAGCTCTTTTAAATTGTGATTCTAATACCGGATCCCCTATCTCTTCCCTGTGGACTCCAGTTTCTTTTTCTATCACGTTATCAGGGCAAGTTCTCCCCCTCGTAGAGGCCTTCAGAGTACTCTTTCCAGCCCTTTCCACCTACCCACTCTCTCCTCTGCATTTAACAGTGAAATTCCAATTGCACTCTTAATGTTACCAACCTTGCCTTTAATTTCACCGAAGATTTTTTGACTTTTGTACATGCTGAGTCAGTCCTTCCGACAGTCATTTCTTTTCTGCTTTCACATTTTTCATGCAGCCATTTCGTCTTAGCTTCCCTGCACTTCCTATTTATATCATTCCTTAGTGGCTTGTATTTCTGCATTCCATTTTTTTTTTTTTTTTTTTTTTTTTTTTGTACTTCCTTCTTTCGTCGACCAGGTGAAGTATTTCTTCTGTTACCTACGGTTTCTTCGCAGTTACCTTCCTTATGCCTAGGCTTTTTCTTCCAACTTTTGTAACTGCCCTTTTTAGAGATGTTCTTTCCTCTTCCACCGAACTGTCTACCGAGCTTTTGATTATCGCATTATCTACAACCTCAGAGAACGTCATGCGCATCTCTTCCTTCCTTAGTATTTCCGTATTTCGGTTTTTTTTTTGCACATTGATTCGTCCTGACTAGTCTCTTAAATTTCAGTCTGCTCTCGATCATTACTAAATTGCGATCAGAGTATATCTGCTCCTGGATACCCCTTACAATCCAATAGCTGATTTAGGAATCCCTGCCTGAGCATGATGTAATCTTCCGGTATCTCCCGGACTTTCCCAAGTGTATCTCCTCCTATTGTGATTCTTGAACAAAATATTTATGAGCTTAAATTTATTGCAGAACTCAATTACGCTTTCTCCTCTCTCATTCCTAATCCCGTAACGCTTCCTTCTACTTTTTATCCTTACAGCGCTTGCTAATCCTTCTCAGTACACACACACACAATAAATTGAGATCAGCTCATCTGAGAGGAAAAGGGGGGGGGGGGGAGGGAAGGGAGTGATGGCACCAAGTGTTCATGGGAGAGTTTTTCAACGTGGAACACCGAGCGAGATGCACAGAGGCAAGACCGTGGACTTGTATTCCGAAGGACAGGTGCTTGACCATCCAGATTTAAGTTTTCTGTGGTTCCACCAAATCGCTTAAGAAAATGCCGGCATGACTCCTCGGAAAAAGACATGGTCGATTTTCTTTCCTACCATTCCCAGTCCCAGATTTATGAAACGCTTCGAAAGATCTCGTCGCCGACGGGACTTCAAACTCAACTCTTTCTTCCTTTAAACGATAATGGGGCATATGGGAGCGATGGATAGGCGGGCATCCAGGTTTCGGATCTGAAGGGGGGGTTACAGTCTGTTACCGTCCACCGGATGGGTGCGTTAAGCGTAATGGCCCTCGTGGTGCGTTTCGGTAAGAGGCGACTGCTTCGCTACTGTGTTTCTCTCTCCATTCATCCTTTCAATTTCACACCTCGAAGCTAACAAAGCACTTAAAATGCATTTATTACAGGTATCCTACTGCATATGGCTTACAGTGAGTAGACGCAAATACGGAAATGTCTTAAACACAACGCTTTGCCACGCCTAATTTGTGTTGAAAAACCTTTGGCATTCAAAGCAGTTTCCAATCGTCTCGGAATCGATAAATACAGGTACTGTATGGTTTTCAAGGTAAACTTACACCATTCTTTCTGCAAAGTAGGCCAAATTCAGGTAACGATGAGGAAGGTGGATAGCGATCACCCACGCTTCTCTCCAAAGCATGCCACAAAGGCGACAGTTCATCGTCGTGCTCACAAAACCAATCCTGGACGATGCAAGTAGCGTGAACAGGGGCCCTCTCGTCTTACAGAACAGCATCACCGTTGGAGAACTAACATTATACTGCGGGATGGATATGATCAGCCGAAATTGTCACATAATCCTTGGCAGTGATGTGATCTCGCCTGTGGAATACCACGGAATGACTGCCCATATCTTCACTGAACACCCGCCCTGTTTCACTCTTGGAACGTAAACTGGGCCAGAAATTGGAAACATTATGTAACAAAATGAGACTTTTGGAGAAAAGAGAACCACCTGTATGAATATCAAGAGCTCAGACGGTAACCCAGTTATAAGCAAAGAAGAGAAAGCAGAAAGGTGGAAGGAGTATATAGAGTCTGTACAAGGGTGATGTACTTGATGACAATATTATGGAAATGGAAGATGATGTAAATGAAGATGAAATGAGAGATATGATACTGCGTGAAGAGTTTGACAGAGCACTGAAATACCTAAGCCGAAGTAACGTCCCGGGAGTATACAACATTCCTTTAGAACTACTGATAGCGTTTTGAGAGCCAGGCCTGACAAAACTCTAGCATCTGGTGAGCAAGATGTATGAGATAGGCGAAATACCCTCAGACTTCAAGAAGAATATATTAATTCCAATCCCAAAGAAAGCAGGCGTTGACAGATGCGAAAATTACCGAAATATCAGTTTAATAAGTCACGACTGCAAAATACTAACACGAATTCTTTACAGACAAATGGAAAAACTGGTAGAAGCCGACCTGGGGGTAGATCAGTTTGGATTCCCTAGAAATGTTGGACCACGTGACGCAATACTGACCCTACGACTTATCTTACAAAATAGATTGAGGAAAGGCAAACCTACGTTTCTAGCATTTGTAGACTTAGAGAAAGCATTTGACAATGTTGACTGGAATACTCTCTTTCGAATTCCGAAGGTGGCAGTGGTAAAATACAGGGAGCGAAAGGCTATTTACAATTTGTACAGAAACCAGATGGTACTTATAAGAGTCTAGGGACTTGAAAGGGAAGCAGTGGTTGGGAAGGGAGTGAGACAGGGTTGTAGCCTCTCCACGATGTTATTCAATCTGTATATTGAGCAAGCAGTAAATGAAACAAAAGAAAAATTCGGAGTAGGAATTAAAATCCACGGAGAAGGAATAAAAACTTTGAGGTTCGCCGATGACACTGTAATTCTGTCAGAGACAGCAAAGGACCTGGAAGAGCACCTGAGCGGAATGGACAGTGTCTTGAAAGGAGGATATAAGATGAACATCAACAAAAGCAAAACGAGGATAATGGAATGTAGTCGAATTAAATCGGGTGATGCTGAGGGTATTAGATTTGGAAATTAGACGCTTAAAGTAGTAAATGAGTTTTGCTATTTGGGGAGCAAAATAACTGATGATGGTCGAAGTAGAGAGGATATAAAATGTAGACTGGCAATGGCAAGGAAAGCGTTTCTGAAGAAGAGAAATTTGTTAACATTGAGTATAGATTTAAGTGTCAGGAAGTCGTTTCTGAAAGCATTTGTATGGAGTGTGGCCATGTATGGAAGTGAAACGTGGACGATAAATAGTTTGGACAAGAAGAGAATAGAAGCTTTCGAAATGTGGTGCTACAGAAGAATGTTGAAGATTAAATGGGTAGATCACATAACTAATGAGGAGGTATTTAATAGAATTAGGGAAAAGAGAAATTTGTGGCATACCTTGACTGGAAGAAGGGATCAGTTGGTAGGACATGTTTTGAGGCATCAAGGGATCACCAATTTAGTACTGGAGGGCAGCGTGGAGGGTAAAAATCGTAGAGGGCACCAAGAGATGAATCCACTAAGCAGATTCAGAAGGATGTAGGTTGCAGTAGGTACTGGGAAATGAAGCTTGCACAGGATAGAGTAGCATGGAGAGCTGCATCAAACCAGTCTCTGGTCTGAAGACCACAACAACATGTAACAAAACTCATCAGACCAAATGAATTTTTTCCGTTGTTTCGTAGAGGAGGTTTTGTGGCCTCGGCACCACATTTCCTTGTTATAGGCATTTGCATCACTGAGGAGTGGTTTTGGAATTTCAATTCGTCCAGTATTTCTCTGCTTATGGAGCTTGTTCATGTTTTGGTGCTGACAGCGTTCGTGAGGGAGGTATTCAGATCTACAGTGACTTTTGCAGATGTCATCCCCTTATTTTTCGTCACAGTCCTCTTAAGTGACCAATGTTACGATCATTCCACACACATGTTCTTCCGCGTTGTGACTTAACAGATATGTTGTACCGGTAAAATTTTGCACCAGAGTGCGTCTTAAACTAATATATACTTTGAATTGTCGAAACAAACATTTCCAGTATTGACATGGCTGTATAGGCACGTTCCGACAGTCAATAAATAAAAAAAAACGTCCACATTTCCTGTATGCGGTATAAATCTTCGATATGATGCTTCTTGAAAGATCCAACACGTCGAATATTTTGGCTGCGGAGGCACAATAATTTACCCACGTCATAACTTATTTAGCTCCGACATAATGCACTTACAATTACACAGGACACAGTTCTGACCACAATTGACACTTGAAACATGCTGAGAACATTGGGAAGGTGCCATTCGTGGTCAAATACAACAGCGCAACCTGCAGGCTTGGCTAGCATCAGGATTTATGTTCAAGCATGAATTTCACGCTGTCTTTCCAAAGTTTTTGTCCTGGTCCTGTGCTAGTGGATGGTGAAGACTGGATTCTTCTCATTTCACTGATGGGAAGGAAAAGTGTTACCGTGTGGTCATGTAGACAGAATGCTACCGAACTGACACTCCAGTATGTCCAGATGCGAGGTGTATGTTGACTAAAATTTCATCTATTGTGAGTTTATTTTAACCCGCAAGTAAACGCTCGTATTTTTGTGACTTTAATACACGAGTGGAGTATTTTTTACTCCAGTTATAAAGAAGTATACATTCATGAAACTATTATTAGGAAATCGGAATGTACGTGTGTAAATCACAACATAAGAGTATTTTAATGATTTTTAAGATGCAAACGGTCATTCTTATAATGACATAAATTAAACGTCATGAAGACAGTGTATTCTGGAGCATTTGGTTTTTATATCTAATCAGAATCATCGCCGATACGTTATTTGAAAATTGAAATTTAAGTTTCCTTACATATTAACCTGCATCAAGTTTGCACGTAGTTTTGATTTTCTGTTACTTTTCCTGGGGACACCTCACATCTCCAAGAAGACACTTGGCTCTTCCACTTCAGTGGTGGGCCTCACAGCAGATTTGGTAAATGAGGGTAAGTGTTTCTTGGTGGTGCAGATTATTTTCTACACAGTGCCAAACTTTCTTTTACAGCTTGCTTGAGATTTTTCAGCCATGTCGTCTGAATCAAAGCTGTCTGCCTCTTGTTCAGTATCCGTGTTATGATCACTCTCTGAATGAGGTCATTTTCTCTCTCAGACTCAATATTAATCTCATATTCGTGTGTACAATGTTCTACATGGTATATCTAGTCTTTATCATCTTCGAATCTGCAACCTATTTCCAAAGGTCAGTGGCTACGTTATCACGCTCGTGGAGTATTTTTTTTACCAGGCACTGGAAGACACACCTTTACTCAGCAACAAAATGCATGAAACTGGGGAAATTGAACATTGTTAGGAAGGGGAAAAGTTGGTTGAAAGGTATGTGGAAAGTCATAGTTTTAGGATTTAACAATGCTTACACAACATATAAAAGCTATAGCAGGGCATATTTTACCCCACGCGTGTTCTTAAGGATTAAGCATTTTCGGTACAATTTATCACAATCCTTGGGACTTTGAGAAAGACCGAATCATTGGCATGAAAGGAGGGGGGCAATTGAGATCATTATACCGACAGATAGTGCAGAAAGTTGACTGTAGTGCACGGCTGCGGAACGAACGGTGACGAGATAGTCAGGACAACAGATTGGCATGGAGTATAGGCATGCATCCTTTCAGAAGGACTAAACTCCGAAAAAATGGTAGGATAGTTCGACTGACTGACAAATAGACGGGTGACAACAACTGAAATCCAATCAGAGGTTACCGACAGTGTCCCCACGAACGGCCAGGATCGTATTACTGGAAGTTGGGTTGAGATCTCGAGCTGCCATGCCTCGTTTTTGCCATTAACACCGTAACATTGACAAAAGGGATTTGCGTGGTGTAGAGCTAGAGCCAGATGGAACACTGAGTGACATTCCGTGTTTTTCAGCACTGAGTCTCACTACTGTCTGTGGTGGCCTACGCTATGCAAACACATCCATGAACACCCTGGTGAAAGGTGTCAGCAAGCAGCGACTTTCGAGACTCGTTCCATTCCATCTGCAGGGATCACGGTGTACGGAACTATTTGATGTTACGACAGGGTTGATTCAATAATTGTTGAAAAGAAACTGAAAGCTCACCAGTATGTGGCAAGAATGGTAAACCATGGTGTCATATCCTTCATGAGCAAGCCAAAAAAAAAGGCATATTTCACCAGGATAATGCAAGACCCTGCGGTGTCTTCCGAAGGAAAGAGTGCCAGAGCATGGTTGGTACCTCGCAACGAAACTTCAGGAAACGATAGTGGCTGCATCCTGTACCGACGAACGAGAAACACCGGCGTAACTACGCTTCCTAGATCTTCGCTACGCCACCACCATTCGATGGTCTAGTTAGAGCTGAGCAACGCTCGCCCAGTTCGCAATCAAGACGACAGTATCGTTTTAGACAGGCCGCCAGTGTATTAAATGTCTTAGGCAGAACTCTAAAGCGAATATCATGTCAATTGCACTTCAGGTGAAGAGTCTTGTGAATTTCTTTTTATAACGTGATCTTTAATATTCAGACTGTTGTAAATACTCAGAACACTGTTGTCAAAATGGATAAGTAAATCTTTATACATATACGAGGGGTGTTCAGTAAGTAATGCAACACATTTTTTTCTCGGCCGATTTCAGTTGAAACAACGCAGAATTTGTTGTGGGACATCGTGGAATCCCGCTTCAATCCCTATGGTTTCATGAAGTTCCAATTGGTGGCGGTGCTATACGTAGCCTCCAAAATGGCGTCTGCAACGGAGGTGCGTTCAAGCAGAGAGGTGTCGTTGTGTTTCTTTTGGCAGAAAACCAGAGCATCGCAGATATTCATAGGCGCTTCAAGAATGTCTACGGAGACCTGACAGTAAACCAAAGCACGGTGAGCCATTGGGGGAGGCGTCTTTCATCATCGCCACTAGGTCACACCAACCTGTCGGATCTTCCGCGTACCGGTCGGCCACACACAGCTGCAATTCGAGGTGATCGATAGATCACAACGAAATACTTCGCTGCACAATTGGACGTCTCTGTTGGTAGCGCTGACACACCTGTCCTCTAGTTGGGGTACTCAAAGGCGTGTGTCCTCAGGGTTCCTCGCCGCCTAACAGAAGACAAAGAGAAACGAATGACCATCTGAGCTGAATTGTTTGTGCGGTACGAAGTGTACCATGATAATTTTTGTCTAACATTGTCACAGGTGATGAAGCAAGGGTTCATCACTTCGAACCGGACACACAACGGTAATCCATGGAGTGGCAGCCCAACAATTCTCCACCGAAGAAAAAATTCAAAGCCGCACCATCTGCTGCTAGTCTTGGCAACGGCATTCTGGGACTCCGAAGGGGTTATTCTGTTTGATGCCCTCCCTCATGGTGCAACGATCAACTACGAAAGGTATTGTGCTAGCAATAGGAAGCTGAAGAAAGACTTAAGAGAGTTCATCGCTGAAAAAATGCAAACTACCTTCTTCTCCACGACAACTTAAGGCCTCAGACAAGCCTGCGCACCGGAAAGAAGCTCAAAAAACTTCACCGGACTGTTCTCTCTCATTCACCCCAGAGCCCTGATCTAGCACCTTCTGAATGCCGTCTGTTTGGATGCACTCCGCAGGAAACAACACGTGAATGATGGGGCGGTTATTGATGCAACAAGACGTTGGTTCCGACATCGACCAGCAGTGTGGTACCAAGCGGGCATACAGGCTCTCCCAGTGAGGTGGCATAAGGCTGTCGCATTGAACGGAGATTATGTTGAAAAATAGGGTTTTGTAAACAAAAGAGTGAGGAATAATATTGTGTATTGGAATCCTTAATAAAGCCAACCTACTTCCAGAAAAAAATGTGTTGCATTACTTGTTGAACACCTCTCGTATAACGTAAAAACGTGAACCAATATTTTATGTATTACAGTTCCACTCAATCTCCTCCCGTAGCAAACTAAAGAACCCACTGTTGTAACAGCAAGTATGTATTCGACTGGTACAACAGACCCCATACAACAATTCACACTAAAAACATTTTGAGAAACGTGCAGATCTTCGACTGACCTGCCTAGCCCCTTCATTAGTCACCTTATGTGCACGTCAGTGATGGTTGTGATCGGAAGACATACTTTTATGCCAGCTAACTTCGTGAATTGCACAGTACGTGTTTCAAGCATCGCTAGAAATTGCTCAGGATGCTTTCCGAGGCGGTTTGCTTCCGTGCCACAATGAATAGAAGTGTATTCGTGCCCGTGCGGCTTTATGTGCCAATTTGAGCAATGACCTTTTGTGAGGTTTCCGACTCAAAACATCCATTGCATACGGTTCCCTTCTCAACATTCGCTTGGAAACGGGTTGAGATGAAACTGCATTAGCTAACAGCGGCTATTCCTGTCGAGTTTGAAATCGACTGTCATAGACTAGGCGTGACGCCTTAGCCTACGGATCGCCAAACATCCAAATAATTTGTAACGGAAAGAGGAGGGTGTGAAATTGAATGATATCTGGATTCCGGTGCTGAAGAAACAGGGTACCAGTCTTCCACCATGTGGTGATAATAATAGCGGTCGACAGAAACTAACAAAGGCCAGTTGTGCTCAAATTTTCAAAACATGTATCCCTACGGTTTTTTACTTCAATCAGTAGTAAGCTCGGTTGTGCAACGGACCTTCGAAAAAGCTATAACTCCTCTTGAAGATGTCCTCCGAAGATGGGGGCGAAGTGTTAGGTTTCAACAAAAAATTCTTCCGTCCACAGCATAATGACCCGTAATATTTTAATAACAGTCTCAGGACGTGTAGTATCAGTCGACTCTTCTTACAGCTGATTAGGCCATAAATTCTGTTTCTTCCCAATTCTATTCAGTACCTCCTCATTACTTATGTGATCTACCCTTTCGGTCCTCAGCATTCTCCTATAGCACCATATTTCAAAAACTTCAATTTGTAATATTTCTGGCTTAGTCAGCCTTCATATTAGGCTCCAAGAAGCTGTCCCAGAGCAGTGGAGATGCAAGAAGTATATAGATGACGAAATGTGGTGTGAGGTACCTGTGACAGATGTTAGATTCGGTACCATTCCCGTGAGAAAGACCGCCTGCATAATGCTACTGCTCTGTGATTGGCTGTTGTGTTCGGAGCAAGGGCGCCAAAACGTTAAAGTATAGATGTTATTATTTGTTAAACTACTCATTGAAATGACTTCTCTTTTTAATATAAATATCTCTCAACAGCTATCAATCAGTCATTTTAGAATTATTAAAAACAATTTAAATCAAAAACAAAAGACTGACGAAATTGCAGACGAAGCACTTCGGAAGCGTCAGGGTCACGTCTTTTCTGGTATGGCGCGCGAAGTGTTTCGGACTGGTCGTCACTCTGGATTAGGCAGTCGAGAAGAACAGACATGTTTCCAGAATGAGGTTTTCACTCTGCAGCGGAGTGTGCGCTGATATGAAACTTCCTGGCAGTTTAAAACTGTGTGCCCGACCGAGGCTCGAACTCGGAGACGAGATACTGGCAGAAGTAAAGCTGTGAGGAGCGGGCGTGAGTCGTGCTTCGGTAGCTCAGATGGTAGAGCACTTGCCCGCGAAAGTCAAAGGTCCCGAGTTCGAGTCTCGGTCGGGCACACAGTTTTAATCTGCCAGGAAGTTTCAACAGACATGTTGTCTATCGTAAGATGTGTTTGCCAGTATTCAGTATTAAAAGATTCACTCCGGTAGTCATGAGGCACAGACACGTGCCACAAATAGTGTAAAGATACATTTTCGTAAACATTGTGTTTGGTCATGTACTTTGCTGTATCAGAAGGTGTATTAAGACCATGTAGTCTTCTCGTGTGGCTATATTAAAATACGTGAGTGGCATCCCAAAGAAGGGATACATTATTTCAGAACAGAACCTCGCTAAAAGTCAGTTTCAAATGGTTCAAATGGCTCTGAGCACTATGGGACTTAACATCTGTGGTCATCAGTCCCCTAGAACTTAGAACTACTTAAACCTAACTAACCTAAGGACATCACACACATCCATGCCCGAGGCAGGATTCGAACCTGCGACCGTAGCGGTCACGCGGTTCCAGACTGAAGCGCCTTTAACCGCACGGCCACACCGGCCGGCGGTCAGTTTCAGCCTCAAGATACAGAACCTACGACCTGCAAGCTGTTTTCTGCGCTGAAGGCATCAACTTGAAGACAGAAGGTTAGTGAACTATAACAGAACCTTCGTATTCCACACAGTGCAGTGGAAACAATTCGGCGCCTCACGTGTACTGCATGCACAGAACAAATGTGCTCAGTGACACGTCATCTGCAGTAATGCAGAGGAGGTAAAGAAGGATGATCGTTATTAACACCAGCAATCAATTCATTCTTCATTTCTTGTCGTAAATTGTCTTCCTGTCTGATCTATTTATCGTCCTCGTTTCACTTCCGTAAAAGGCTGGAGTCCAGACTAGTACCTTCAGGAAATATTTCCTAACACGTAGATTCATACTATATGTAAACAACGACCTCTTTTTCAGAAATGCTTTTCTTGCTATTGCCATTGTGCACTTTATAGCCTTTCTCCTTCTCCTGCCCAAATAGCAAACTCATCTGCTATCATATAGACGAATGCATGGTTTCGCTACAATATGCACCGATAAAATTCTCTCGAGTTTCCAGCCACGTCAAGTTGTTTAAAATCCACAAGTCTTCGGCCGAGTTCTCCTAGGTCCTTGTCAAGTGGTGACTGTCTTTTGATCGCTGCTACCGTCCTTATATAGCTCCGCTGCTTTCTGTCACGCCAATGGTGTAGTTCCAGCGCCATAAAGGTAATGTTTCCGCTGCGTGCCCGCCGCGCTCTCTTCAGCCTTCCAATGACTGGGTCCCAAGCCGTGCTTAGCTGCAAGCCGTCTCTTTATTGAAAGTTGTCACAAATTTTTATCTCGGTCGCTTCTTTTATTACACTGTCCTAGATGCTGTTAGACCATATAGTGACAGATGTCTCTTCGAATACAATATGATGTCCGTTTTCCAGAGCATGCCCTGGCGCCGCTGATTTCTCAGGGTACCGAAGGTGAAAGTAGAGTATCTTCTAGACAGCGCTATTCAATGGTACGCACAGTCCGTCCGACATAAAACTGTCCACATCCACAGGGTATTTTATACTGTATACTCCTGGCGGTCTGAGGTCTACACCGTCTTTCACAGGCCTCACGAGTTGTCAAATTTTTGCTGGAGCCCTGAAGACCGAATCGATTTTATGCCTCTTTAGGTACCGGTTAATCTTTCCTGTTACTGAGCCACACACAGAACGACAAAAACGCAAGCTTTTTGAGTCCTCCGCGGAGTCTTTGTGCTTACGTGTTTTCGGAAACATGACTTGCGAAATCTGGCAGTAGTTGTACCCGTTGTCCCTGAATACTTTCTGCTAGTGGCTCAGTTCCTTCGGCAGGTTTTCAGCGTCTGACAAGTGAGACGGTATCCGCTCGATGCACCAAGGTTCTCACACCTCAAACCTCCGTATGTCAGACACTCAGATCGGTACCAAACGTTGTATTTCGACCGAGTAGCAACCAAAACTCCGATTTAGTTCGTGCTATGTGCTGTCGTCTAGCAGAACGAACGTAAACTTCAATTAAAACTAACACCAGAACTACGGAGTACAAGAAAAGTACGAGGGTTAAGTCAGTTATTATCCGCAAAGTACAGGTCTATTACAAATGATTGAAGCGATTTCATAAATTCACTGTAGCTCCATTCATTGACATATGGTCACGACACACTACAGATACGTAGAAAAACTCATAAAGTTTTTTTCGGCTGAATCCGCACTTCAGGTTTCTGCCGTCAGAGCGCTCGAGAGCGCAGTGAGACAAAACGGCGACAGGAGCCGAGAAAGCGTATGTCGTGCTTGAAATGCACTCACATCAGTCAGTCATAACAGTGCAACAACACTACAGGACGAAGTTCAACAAAGATCCACCAACTGCTAACTCCATTCGGCGATGGTATGCGCAGTTTAAAGCTTCTGGATGCCTCTGTAAGGGGAAATCAACGGGTCGGCCTGCAGTGAGCGAAGAAACGGTTGAACGCGTGCGGGCAAGTTTCACGCGTAGCCCGCGGAAAATTGGCTCATGCTACAACTGGAGACCGACAGCACCGACTTCATCTTTCAACAGGATGGTTCTCCACCGCACTTCCATCATGATGTTCGGCATTTCTTAAACAGGAAATTGGAAAACCGATGGATCGGTCGTGGTGGAGATCATGATAAGCAATTCATGTCATGGCCTCCACGCTCTCCCGACTTAACCCCATGCGATTTCTTTCTGTGGGGTTATGTGAAAGATTCAGTGTTTAAACCTCCTCTACCAAGAAACGTGCCAGAACTGCGAGCTCGCATCAACGATGCTTTCGAACTCATTGATGGGGACATGCTGCGCCGAGTGTGGGAGGAACTTGATTATCGGCTTGATGTCTGCCGAATCACTAAAGGGGCACATATCGAACATTTGTGAATGCCTAAAAAAACTTTTTGAGTTTTTGTATGTGTGTGCAAAGCATTTTGAAAATATCTCAAATAATAAAGTTATTGTAGAGCTGTGAAATCGCTTCAATCATTTGTAATAACCCTGTAGTTATAAAAATTTATTGTACTCAAATAGGAAACTAGAAGAACATCATTTTTCGACATAGTCTCCTTGCTTTTCAAGGCACTTGGTTCATTGTTGTACAAGTTACCTGATACACTCGTAAAAGAAGGTTCTCTGTTGAGCTGCAAGCCTTCTTTCACTGCTGCGTCCGAGGCAAATCGACGGCCCCTTAACGCCTGTTTGAGTGGACCAAACAAGTGCTAGTCAAAGGGGCAAGATCGGGACTGTATGGAGGATGATCCAGTACTTCAGATTCGAGTTTCTTGAGCGTTTCAGCAGTGTGGGCAGCAGTATGCGGACGGGCATTGTCGTGCAACAACACACCTTTTGACAGCAATCCTCGGCGTTTATTTCGAATTGCAGGCTTTAGCGTGGAAGTAAGCATCTCACTGTAACGTACACTGTTTACTGTTGTGCCCCTTTCCCTATAATGTTCCAGTACAGGACACTGTGCGTCCCAGAAAACGGTAAGCATCAGTTTTCTTGCGGACGGTTCGGTCTTGAACTTTTTCTTGCACGGCGAATTTGGATGTTTCCATTCCATACTCTGTCGTTTACTCTCCGGCTCGTAATGGTGGATCCATGTTTCGTCACCAATAATTAACCTGTCTAAGAAGTTGTCCCCTTCGTTGCCATAGCTATCCAAATATTTTCTGCAGATGTCGAAGTGCGTTTGTTTATGCAACTGTGTGAGTTGGTTTGGGACCCAGCTTGCACAAACTTTATGAAACCCAAGTCTGCTGTGGATGATTTCGTAGGCAGAACCGTGACTAATTTGCAGACAATGTGCCACTTCGTCAATAGTTAATCGTCTGTATAAGAGAATCATTTCACGTGAGCGCTAAATGGTTTCTTCATTTGTGTTCATTTGTGCCGGTGAACGGTCGTCCGGCTCCTTCATCCTGCTTAGAAGTCGCTGAAGTGGCGTCAACCAAAAAAGGACTTGCAATACGGCGGCCCAACTTCCCCGCATGGGGCCTCCCGGCCAACAATGCCATACGATCATTTCATTTCATCGTGCGTAACACTTGCGCGACCATTTCGGAATTTTTCAATCCATTTGTAGACACTCCGTTGTGGCAAAACACTGTTCCCGTACTGTACCGAAAGTCTTCGATGAATTTCGGCCCCTGATACGCTTTCCGACCACAAAAAACGGATCACTGAACGTTGCTCTTCTTTGGTGCAAATAGACAGCGCAGCAGCCATGATTAACAGCACGGCAGCGATAACGAAACTAACCTAGCAGCTTGAAAACTGCAAAGATGTAACAAAAAACAAACAAAGTGTGCGTCATCATCTTAAATCGACAGTACTACCAAAATGAGACCGAGCGAGGTGGCGCAGTGGTTAGCACACTGGACTCGCATTCAGGAGGACGATGGTTCAATCCCGTCTCCGGCCATCCTGATTTAGGTTTTCCGTGATTTCCCTAAATCGTTTCAGGCAAATGCCGGGATGGTTCCTTTGAAAGGGCACGGCCGATTTCCTTCCCCCTCCTTCCCTAACCTGAGCTTGTGCTCCGTCTCTAATGACCTCGTTGTCGACGGGACGTTAAACACCACTAACCTAACCTAACCTACCAAAATGAACAAAAATATAACTAAATTGCTGATAATAATTGACTTACCCTCGTATAACTGAGAAGTAATATGTTAAGTTGGTAGAGCGATAGATTGTCGTACCCTGGGTGCTGAGGTCAAACCCCAACAATGGCGTTTTTTTGGTAGTATGGGTGAAAGTGTTATATGGGACTATTAATACTGTCGCGGGTGTGATGCAATTGTTTCTTCATTCAACTGTTCCGATTGTTTATGTTTATTCTGCAAAACTACAAATGAACTAGCTGCTTCATCACGAGTGGTGTGTGTTCTGTCGCACATGTCCGACAGCACACTACATCTGTCTATACAAATGTACTATATAGGTTTGTTACTTTCAACTAACGAAGCGAAAGCAGACTGCCAAAAGAACATTGCTACAGGCTCCGGGAAGTCCTCATACACCTCAGGAAAATGTTCACCAACTAAACAGCACACGTGTAAGCAGTTATAATAAATTGTCATTAGTGGAGTTTGAACGTGGAACCTTCGGTACGATGGTCTGACATGCTACCATCTCAATAAATTTTTTTTGGGTTAAATGAACTGAAGGAGTGGTCTCGGGAGCAATGTGGGCAGGGGTCTAGATATACAAATCAGTCACTCACAGATAGCCTTTCAGTGGTCCGTAGTTCTAGTGTTGCTTTTAATTACCGTTTAGGTATGTTCTACTGGACGCCGACAGCGCATAGCACGAACTAGATCTGTGTTTTGGTTGATACTCTATCGACATACAACGTTTGGTACCGATCTGAGTGTCTGACAACAGGAGATTTGAGTGTCAGAACAGAACGTTTCTGCGACGACGGTGACAGCTGTCAGCGAGCAGATATCGATCGATGTGGGTGGGTTTTCGAAAACACTGTGGCTGAGACACCCTTTTGCTTTACAGCGGACGAGGACGTCAAGGAACGGGAAGGCATCGTCTGCCTCTACCTCCATCGTTAACTTGATGTTGTCATGGATATAGTTGATTAATTGATGTGGTCCGTCCCTGTGGGTGTGGACAGTTTTATGTCGCACAGACTGTGCGTACTATTTAACAGCGCTGTGTAGAACACGAGAGATGTTTTCACCTTCAGTACCTGAGAAATCAGCGGTAGCAGAGCATGGTCTAGAAAACGAACTTCGTATTGTGTTCGGCGAGACGTCTGTTATTAGAGGGACTAACAGTTTCTGGGATAGCGTGATAAAAGAAGCACCAAAATAAAAACTTGTGACAACACCCTGAATAAAAACGGCGGCCTGCAGCTAAGTACGGCTTGGGTTCCGACCATCGGAAGGCTGGAGTGGGGGCGGTAAGCACGCAACCAAAACATCACCTTGTACGGCGCTGGAGCGAGCATCAGTGATGTCACAGAAGGCAGGGCGGCTATGTAAGCACGGTAGCAGCAACCAAAAGAGTCTCCACTTGACAATGGCCGAGGAGTACTCGGGCGACGGCTCGTGGATTTTAAACCACTTGACGCTGCCTTACGTTTGAGACAACTTTACCATCTGTTATCGTGTTATTTCCTAATTCCCTTAGCGTCGCCTGATTTAACTCGACTACAGAAGAATGCTAAAGATTAGATGGGTAGATCAAAGAACTAATGAGGAGGTATTGAATAGAATTAGGGAGAAGAGAAATTTGTGGCACACCTTGACTAGAAGAAGGGATCGGTTGGTAGAACATGTTCTGAGGCATCAAGGGATCACCAATTTAGTATTGGAGGGCAGCGTGGAGGGTAAAAATCGTAGAGGGAGACCAAGAGATGAATACACTAAGCAGATTCAGAAGGACATAGGTTGCAGTAGGTACTGGGAGATGATGAAGCTTGCACAGGATAGAGTAGCATGGAGAGCTGCATCAAACCAGTCTCTGGACTGAAGACCACCACCACCACCACCACCACCACCACAACAACAACAACATATCATTACCCTTGTTTTGCTTTTGTTGATGTTCATCTTATATCCTCTTTTCAAGCCACTATCCTTTCTGTTCAGCTGCTCTTCTAAGTCATTTGCTGTCTGATAGAATTACGAAATCGTGGGTAAACCTGGAAAGTTTTTATTTCTTCTCTCCAAATCTCTCATTTGTTTCCTTTGCTGCTTTCTCAATGTGCAGACTGAAATACATCAAGGATACGCTATTACCCTGTCTCAATCCCTTCTCAACCGCTGTTTTCCTTTTACTTTCTTCGACTCTTATGATGACAGTCTGGTTTCTGCACCTGTTGCAGGTAATTTATCGCTCCTTGTATTTTACTCTTGCTAAATCTAGAATTTCAAAGAGACCATTCCAATCGGCAGTGTCAAAGCTATCTCTAAACCTACTGCAACTATTATAAACTTACGTTCGCCTTAGTTCAGTCTGAGGTAAGTCATAGGGTCAGTGCTGCCTAGCGTGTTCATATATTTCTCCGTAACTCAAACTGTTCTTCCCGAATGTCGGCTTCTACCAGTTTTATTATGGCTAGCTCTCCCAAAGATCTCAATAATTGTGAGGGAACGTGGTCTACTTCAACGACTTTGTTTCTACTTAGATCTGTCAGTGCTTTTTTCTAATTGTGCGGTAGAATTCGAGAGGGAGCTAACACATAAACTGGTTAAAAATGAGTTACTGACGTATTTGAATATTACAACTACGTAGTTATTATCCTACAATATACGAATAATTATTGTTTAGTTTTACTCCTCCACTTTACAAAAGAGAGATTTTGCTATCGCTCTGAATAACTATCTCCTGTGCAAGAGGGAAATAAGCCAAGCGATAACATTACGTCAGCTAGTAGAAGCACACGCGCTTGCAGGTATATGCTTTAGTGTTGACGTCAAAGCTGACGGTGAAGATGATTCTGTGCTCACTAGTTATGAGAAATCTAGAACACGTGCAAGAAATGATGAGCCTTTAAGATAAGAAAGGCAAAAATGTGAACAAACGTGGGCCTACGCTAGGTGAGTGAAAAAACTAACAAAACTGTTTCCGCAAGAAACCAGGGTGGCGGTTGCGATTGTGCTGTGAAAACTGCGAAAGCTAATCTGCTTTGGTGCGAACATTACACACTTTAACGGCGACTGATAAGGAGAGTGTCTTTACAGAGTTTTAACAACTAGGAAACTATGATTTGCAAATTTTTTTTTTTTTTGCTTGGTATTGTGCTTAGTAAAGCATGCACTAGAGCGCATAGTAATACTGCATATTTTGACAGTGGAAATGCGAACGATATTTTAGTAAGAATTTGCGCTAAAGCATTTTGTCATGTATCTGCAACATCCAGGATGTGTTTATCTGCAGCCGGAGAGATCGAAGTACGTAAATATCTGGCATTCATCATGAAACACCTAATGACATTGATCATTCTAGTGGCAAGTCTCACGTTGAAGAAACGTTAGAAAATGAAGCCTACAAATTTCTTCGTGTAGACCAAAGAGGAAAACACGGCAAACAGAAGTCTAAATTTATCGATTTAGAAAATGAAGGAACTGATGATATAAAAAGATTTCCTTTGTACAGGAGTCACTACAGTAGGAAGAGATCGACAAGGAAATATACACATTCTGTGAAAACTTTGGCTCAAATGCATCGACTTTACAAGAATGAAAACGAAAAGAATATTTCGCAGAGTGTCGGATAGAATACATCAATAATGATGTTCCAGAGCCCAATTTCAAGAAAACTACTCTTCATCGGCAGTTCGGTAGAGTTCAGGGTTTTGAACAAAAGTCCCAACGACCTTGGAAACACAGAACATCAATTGAGCTCGACCCCATAACAGCTTATTCACACTTACAAAATGCCGATTGGTTGTATCCTGGTGACAAAAATAGCTGCTGCAAAACACAAGGACTTTATGTCCTTACGTCCTTACATCCCTAAAAAACATCGGACTGCTCTTCAATCACTCTCTCAAGGTGCAAACAGAGAGGAGGAGGAGGAGGAGGAGGAGGAGGAGGAGGAGGAGGAATCCATTAGCTGAAAGTAAGTATAGGTTTCGATACAGATGCTCTGCTAAGATTTCGTGTAACTAGAACCCCAGACACAACTAGCATACCTTCAATGTAACAGTAAATTCATATTGGAATAAATCTGAACGTAGTTGCATTTTAAAACAAGTAATTAACGAAAACTAGACTGTAACAAAAGCAACAACATCTGGTGTCGCCTGAAGAGCGCATTGCCAAAGCAAGGTAGTGCCTCGCAACACAACCACAAGAGAAGACAGCCGCATCGACGAATGAGCGACACCGGCGTAACCACGTCCTGAAACGTTCCTCCGCGCCACCACAACCGCGCTTCTACTTAACAGCTGACACAGGACTGCTCAGCCTCAGTCCGTGACCATCGACTAAGATGACAGCATCGTCTTGTGGTAGGCCAGCTGTGTGTTCAGTGTATTAGACAGAACTCAGCCAGAAAGTTAACGTCAAACGTACTCTTAGTAACAGACTGTTATTTAGTCTGTATCAGGTGAGAAGTTAATCTTCTCAAGCAGTTGTACACACTCATGACATTCCCGTGGAAATGAATCGTACAAAGTTAAGTAATTATCCTTATGTATTTTGTAACAAAGTGAACTAATATTTTATGTGTTATAATATCCACTCGTTAGGTAAAGTAGAGGACCCACCATTGTACAGACGAGTGTATTTTCATCCGGTACTACCCAGTACAGTATAACCCGTTTTCTAAATTACATTTTCCAGATTTAGCAATTTGGAGCTGACATTTTTCAGATAAATAATGTATATTAGAAGGCGAGTTTAATTATATTTTCTGGACTGCAAATAATTATTTATAATCCAAAAGGTGACTCTTTAATGTGGTCAGTTTCATGAAATAAAGACAAAAAACACACAACTCAAAAATGTCTCCGTTCCATGTCTGTGTGAGCTCGATCCTTCTTGCATTCTAGCACTCAGTTCTTCTCAGGTGTGGGCACAAAAATACCGGTCTCAGAACGATGTGGAAGAGCTGCCTAGCCATATGAAATACTTCACCCGTGACAGAACGGAATCTGCCTTATTACAAGAGACCTGCGGCCCGAAGTGTGCTGTGAGACACACAATGGACGTTAGTGGCAGCGTTGTCGAGACATTTCGCTCCGAATGCGACCCGAGGTTACCAACGGAACGCAGCTCCGCATTACCACCTCATTACTACTGGCATATTCCTTCACGGGCGCTGTCTTCACTGCCAGACAATTTCTCCAGCAGTACAACAATCCATTTTCATTAATATTTTAGAGCCTTGACTAAACCATGAATAAATCCTTTTTCGCTTTTATTTGATTTTACCCGCTACGGAGATGTCACTCATTAGCTCGGAACTGCAGCAATAGACGACACATGGATCCGTCATTACATACTGAAGACGAAACTGCGTTATAACTCTGGACCTTTTTTAAACCCAGTGCTCCCTAGGTCAGAATCGACATAATTGGAAGTGTTCAGGTAAACATTCTATCGTGCTTAGTATTTTGTATAATGTACTGGTGCTGCTACTGTCGAAAGTTATCTGTCATTTCATAGTATTTTGCTTGAGTACGCATATTCTCGGGAAACAGTAGTCACATCTTACATAACATATGTAAGTCATAAACACTTCTGCAGACCTGTGTTAAACCACCAAGTGTTCTGAATGAAAAAGTTGCCATTTCGTAGGTTGCCGACATCGCATGAAGAATGTTCTGCGCCAGTTCCTCAGTGAACTGAGCAGATTTAATTCCTAAATGCGAGGCCGGTTCGGAAAGTAGAGTCTGTGCAAGATATGGTGGCCAATGTGAGGTGACCAGTTTTCACCCAAAGCATTGGGCGAGTTCATTCGTTTGTTTGGAAGAGGCGGCCGACACTGCTATTTTTCGGCTGGCTGGCGATGACAATAGAGGCGCACACCCTGCAATATTTCTCAGACGATTTTAGAGAAACTACTCGGTAAAAAAGAAAAAATCTGTACTTGTAGCTTTATATGTCAGATTCATGATGAGGTGCCCATCATTTCGCTGATGGTCATAGTTATTGTGATATTTACGTAGGAGTAAGACACTGCGCGAAAAGGGAAAAAGTTTCCAATGAAAAATAGGGTTCGCGATGATTTTGCGTTTGGTGTGTATTACATAACATGTTACTGCATATGAAATTTAGCTAATGTATTGAAATTTTCTTTAAACTTGTGTGGAGGTCTATCTGTCACCAATCTCGAGAAAACTGATCTGATGTAGCACATGCGTTTGCGATCGCGCCGCGCTGGCGATAAAGCCAGAACGAAATATCCACAACATTCCTCATATGTCAAACGGTTTGAGATACCAAAATGAGATTTTGTCAAATGATAGCTCGCAAAGTGGACTGTATTTTTCCGTATGGTTATAATGCAAAACTACAGTATCTATTGTGTTATTCTACCAACCACAGACTTTCTCGATGAAAGAATGTAATTTGTAAGGACCATCAATAGCTGGTGAAACGAGAAATGCTATGGGTTTTGAAACAACATTGTTGTTGTTGTTGTTGTTGTGGTCTTCAGTCCAGAGACTGGTTTGATCCAGCTCTCCATGCTACTCTATTCTGTGCAAGCTTCTTCATCTCCCAGTACCTACTACAACCTACATCCTTCTGAATCTGTTTAGTGTATTCATCTCTTCGTCTCCCTCTACGATTTTTGCCTTCCACGCTCTTGTCTCCAATTCTATTCAATACCTCATCATTAGTTATGTGATCTACCCATCTACTCTTCAGCATTCTTCTGTAGCACCACATTTCGAAAGCTTCTATTCTCTTCTTGTCTAAACTATTTCTTGCCCACGTTTCACTTCCATACATGGCTACACTCCATACAAATACTTTCAGAAACGACTTCCTGACACTTAAATCTATACTCGATGTTAACAAATTTCTCTTCTTCAGAAACGCTTTCCTTGCCATTGCCAGTCTACATTTTATATCCTCTCTACTTCGACCATCATCAGTTATTTTGCTCCCCAAATAGCAAAACTCTTACTACTTTAAGTGTCTCATTTCCTAATCTAATTCCTGATGCATCACCCGATTTAATTATACTACATTCCATTATCCTCGTTTTGCTTTTTTTTATATTCATCTTATATCCTCCTTTCAAGACACTGTCCATTCCGTTCAGCTGCTCTTCCAGGTCGTTTGCTGTCTCTGACAGAGTTACTATGTCATCGGCGATCCTCAAAGTTTTTATTTCTTCTCCATGGATTAACATAAGTGATTATTTATTTCATCACGACATTATAACGATGAATTGATATCGATGGTAGCAATGTGACTACAGTTGGCAACTACGTACTTATATTTTGACGTTACAGTGGCGTTGTTTTCATAACTTTTAGGCGATAATATTGCGTTTTCCGAATGTTACACATATTTTAATTACTTTCTAACATAAATAGTATTTACTTTGAACATGTTCTAAAATTTTTATGAATCAAACCAATTTTTTAATTTCAGGATTTCAGTCGTATTTTACCCAAGAACAAGGCATCGAACAACATACGTGAGAAATTACACCTTTATTTCGTACCGGAGATGTGCTTTTTCGTAAGATATTGATCTTATTTTTCCTCAATTCCTCACAAATCACTTCTTCAGAATTTTGTCGTAATTGCGTCTGCACAGCACGTTAGTGAGGTGAGACTGTATAAACTCCACTGTGTTTTGCCAAAAGAAGCAAATTTTAACGCGACAACAAGAGAAATGTTTAGGTTTCACTCAAAATTCGCCAATCGTGATGCTTCTCTGAAAGTTACAAACGAATAACAAGCCTGGAGAAAATAAGACGCTGCAGTTTCGGTGGAAAAATACTAACCAATGCAGAGGTGACAGATTTTTTTGAATGATCACCATCCATGTGCGAGCAAGGTAGGGGCCCCGCTTAGTATTTACAAAAAAGTGAGTAGACTTCCGTTTAGAATGGTACTTCGCCTCCAGCGCCCGTCATTTCCTCTCCAGCGCCTGCCCTCAGCCCTCACAACTACCGCTCCCCCTTGCATGCGCTGCCATCTGCGCATCTACCGGCCAAGGTATTCTGCGCGGATTCTGTCTGCCGTTCTATTGTGGCGCTAGTATTTGTGCACGGAGCGTCGCTATTGTCAGGTCTGCGTTCCCTGACCCAGAAAGCATCCAGCTGTAAATCTATGAACCTCTTTCTTTAGTGCATTTGTTTGTTATAACCACAAAACATGAGCGCTGTAATAAAAATATCCCGTGAAATGCGATTTGCGGGCAGTAATAAGATTTCTTTAGGTGCAAAACGTTTCAGCAGACATTCATCGTCAATTATGTACTGCATCTGATGCTAACATTATGAGTGAAGGTGTTGTGCGGCAATGGGCCTTATTTTTTGGAAGTGGTAGTACAAACATTCATAATGAAGAGACTGGTGGTCGGCCTTCTGTTGGGAATAATGATAAGGTCAACAAAATTGACAGAACAGTAGGTGAAAATCGAAGATGGGCCATCTCAACTTACTGAAAAATTCCAGCAATTTTTTCGTACAGCTATGTATGAGGCTGTCACTGATAACTTCTGATACCAAAAGCTCTGTGCTCGGCGGATACCAAAATTGCTCGCCCTGTTCCACAAAACCAAAGGAATGGGCTCTGCCTTAGCTGGCTGAATTTATGGAGCATGGAACGCATTCACTTCAGATGTCTGCTGTGAAACACTGAAGAAATTTGAGCAAACAATTGAAAACAAACGTCATGGCATGCAGACATCCTGCGATTTATTTTTCTTTTTGTTCATGACAACGCTCGTCCTTAAAGTACCTGAAAAACTAACAGATTTTGAAGCAATTCAAATTTGACGTTTTTGATCCTGTTCCATACCTTCCTCAGTCCTGAGCTTAGATTTTGTGAATAAAAAGTTTGTATTGTTGTTCGATGCATTGTTCTCGGGTAAAATACGACTGAAATACTGAAATTAAAAAATTGGTTTGATTCATAAAAATTTTACATCTTCAAGGTGAATACTATTTATGTTAGAAAATAATTAAAATATGTGTAACATTCGGAAAACGCAATATTATCGCCTAAAAGTTACGAAAACGTCACTGGAATGTCAAAATATAAGTACCGTATTTACTCGAATCTAAGCCGCACTTTTTTTCCGGTTTTTGTAATCCAAAAAACCGCCTGCGGCTTAGAATCGAGTGCAAAATAAGCGGAAGTTCTGAAAAATGTTGGTAGGTGCTGCCACAACTAACTTCTGCCATCGAATATATGTAGCGCTACACAGGCATGCTTTGCAGGCACAAAGATAAATACTGGCGCCAAAACCTCTTGAGTCAGTAAATAAATCTAAAAAAGAAGTGGAAGACGAGCTTTTTTCTCCGCCCCGAGTTTCGACCACTGGATTTTCATACATTAACCAACGAAGTAAATACAAATTCCGTATTGTTCATCTTCAATGTAGCAGCATTTCAATGTACTATGAAAATCCGACTGGCAAGACTGTTTGGGATGTTTGTCAATATGGCCAACTCTACGTTCGGAATTTTTTCCTAAGTGTGAGAAGAGATGGTTGCTAATACGAACTTTTATGAATTGAGAATCACATGAAGGATTCTCTTCACCATAAGAATAATGCGAATATAAACATTTTGCCATGTATTGGTTCAAATGGCTCTCAGCACTATGGGACTTAACATCTATGGTCATCAGTCCCCTAGAACTTAGAACTACTTAAGCCTAACTAACCTAAGGACAGCACACAACACCCAGCCATCACGAGGCAGAGAAAATCCCTGACCCCGCCGGGAATCGAACCCGGGAACCCGGGCGTGGGAAGCGAGAACGGCCATGTATTCTTTCGTGTTTGCTGCTATCTCATTTAAATCCTGTCTGCCTAATAAATTACGAAACTAGTGTGAGACAACAGCAAACGCGGAAGAATATACATATCATGTCATGTTTATATTCGTATTATTCTTATGCCTAATAGTGACACAGTGAGAAATGAAGCACGGCAATTGACTAGATTTTTAAATCTAAGATGACTCTAATTTCTGTGCAGAATGTAATGTACAAACGAGGCGTCTCCAAAGATTTTCAAACGGCGAAAAATTTTAGCTAAACTCTCATTCAGAACATCTTCTATCATACGCAGTCTATTATTTGGTTCTTGTTGATCATTATCAAAGAAAGCAGCAGTGTAAGTAACAACAAATAGCAGTCTCTTGCCATTGTTTCGCTAATGAGACAATTCCTCTCTTATTTTTATCGTAAGCGGCGGTAGCGCGCACAAAAGAAGCGATGCCGCGATCGGCGACAGGTCGTAAACACACATTACCAGAATGCGACAAACAATGCATGACACAGTACAACAACGCATTTTCAGCTTAGAGTGACGTAAACACCTATAACAAAGGGAACAGCACTTATCAGATCAAAGAAAAACAAGCAATCGATTCAAAAGCACGTGAAAAAGGAAGGGTACCCGTATAAATACGGGCCTGACGCAAAGCAACGGCTACCTGGTAAAGCTTAACTGCTAAGCTTACGACTCGAACCAAACTACTGTCGCTGTATCGTCATCCATTCGACCTAAATTGTGTCTCATATTACAATGGACCAACTTTGTTTCGATTTGGAGGTGCGGCCTGAAACTTTTCCTTGAATTTCGAGTCTCAAATTTCAGGTGCGGCTTAGATTCGGGAAAAATTTTTTCCTTGATTTCGAGTATCATTTTTCAGGTACGGCTTAAATTCGAGTGCGGCTTAGATTCGAGTAAATATGGTAGTTGCCAACTGTAGTCGCAGCGCTACCATCGAAATCAGTTCATCGTTATATCATTGTGATGAAATAAACGATCACTAATTCGACAGCGCATGGTCTGTTAGCATATTACAGCAGGGCCGAAAAGCATTCTAGTCCAAATTTACTAAAAACAAACACGAATTACCTTTATTTTTCGAAGATGTGCTGACACTGCGATGAACACCTTTTTAAAGCACATCGTGCAACCTACTGGGAACAAGCAGAGACGGAAAAGAAGCAATGCGGTGAAAGCACAAGGTGTAAAGGATATGTTACAATTAGGCACAACAAATTTGGTTTATTCCCTGATCTAGAAAAAAAAGAAAAGTTCGATGTAGCGTCTGTGCTACATAACGATTGAAGAGGATACACCTCGGACTTGGCGCGAAGTGATTTTCATTCCTCTGCTCGCATGAAATGCCGTGAAAGATTGGCTACGTATCCAGGCGGCAGAATTTTACATTTTATGATGAAGAACTTTGTAAATTAATGAAACGCAATGACAAAAGCTTAAATTAATGGTGATTATGTTGAAAAATGGTAAAAAGATGTAAACAGCATTTTTTCAATGAAAGTTTATTTACAGCCAAACGGAGGTTATCTTCCTAATCGCCCTCGCATAGTTGCTAAGAAATCTATATAATATAATCGAAAGGAAAAGCTCTCCGACAGAAAGATCCTGCCAAAAGCGAAATTTAAATACTGATGAAAATATCACAGAGCAAGTAGACTGACATTCTTCAGCCAATTTCAGAATCTCTATGTGACACCAAGAAAAATCACACAAGATACTAAGAGGTAACAGCTGAAGAAAAGCGTGTATGACTTCTATGAAACAAAGCAGTGACAGTATCGTTCGAGGGACACGAATGGACGAACAGGAAATGTAGGAAGTACCATTGATCCTACATTTGCGTCGCCACATTGCCCGTAGGTACTTTACAGTTCCTGAGGCTATTTTCGTCCCGTCGTTACAACTACAAAAGAATGCCTTTTTTCTCTAGCAGACGTGTTTCACTTTACTGAGGTTCATCATCATCATCAATAGTCCGTACTTTAAGATAGTTACAATTTGATTTGTTTTTAAGATCCAAAACCAGTTCTTAACAATTTTTTCTCGCCTGCATCAGGAAATGCCGTCTGCTAACTTGGCTTTAGTTTCTTTCTTCATCAGACATTGATATTTGTAGCCTAATTTTGCCCTACTTTGCAGACTACGCATTTTTTTACGTTTTACACAGCATACTTTTTCGTACACCAATGTTTACTGTTTATTTTTATACTACTAAGTATGTATTGCGTTTTGTAGTGTTTTCAACATTGCCAATAGTTTTCTTTGACCTATACCTTTTTTGTAGTTAATTATACAGTATATGTGTTATTCTATTTAATTATATTAAAGTGTAAGAGTAATGAAAGAATAGTGCTGGACTGTTTTTTTGTGATGAATAGGTGGGAGAGGGAGAGGCAAGGACGAGTGGGCGTAAGTGTGTTGTGGTGTGCTGAAGAGTGAGTTGGAGGAAAATAATGTGAGAAGCTAGAAGTGTAATGAAATTGGGGCAAGGAGGGGGGGGGGGGGGCGAGGGTTGAAGGATCTGAAAGGCTCTTCTTTTCCATGTGATTTTTTCAATTATTTTACATAGTATCTGGTTCCCAATACTTATTTGATCACTGAACAACTGTTTATTCTGTGTTAATGCTTTGCGTAAGTGGAAATTTTCTTGGAAAGGAGGAAGTGTATCTTTACTAGTTCTTGTGATGGTCGTATCTTTTTCAATACTGCTTGTTCTGTAGTATTCCTGTTTTAGGTGATCTGCAAATGTTGTATTGTTGTACCATATTTCACTGCTCTTGTGTGTTCTTTACATCTAGTGTCAAGTATCCTGCCAGTCGTTCCAACGTATATTTCTTCGCAATGTTTGCAAATGAGCTGATAGATACCAAATTGTTGGTATCTGTCTGGTTCTGATTGAAGTTTTTTGGGATGCGCTTTTGTATTGAGGTGTTTGTTTTGTAAGCAATGTTTATGACTAATTTTTACTTTATTACTCTTACACAGTATATAAATACACAGCACTATAATGAAATAGAATAACACGTATATAATTAACTACAAAAAGTATAGGTCAAACTAGTGGCAATGTTGGCAACACTGCAAAACACAATATACACCTAGAACTATAAAAATACACTGTAAAAACGTGTGCTGCGTAAAACGTAAAAAAATGCATAGTTTCGTAAAGCAGTGAAAAATTAGGCCAGAAGTATCAGTGTCTAATGAAGAAAGAAACCAAAGACGTGCTAGCAGACGAATTTCCTGATGTAGGGGAGAAACCAAGCAGAAGTTACCGTAAGTAAGATTGTCAAAGAGCTGTTTCTCGATCTTAAAAACAAACCAAACTCTAAATATCTTGAAATACAGACAGCTGATGATGCTTTACCTCAATCAAACAAAACGTATTCGGTTAAAAAAAAAACACGCATTTTCTTGTAGTTGTTACGACGGGACGAAAATACTCTCTTTGTGATATTCGTTATGTCTGTTAAAAGATGTACATGAGGAGGAAAAATGAGAAGAACACAGGAAAGTTACCGACATCATGTAACACATCTAACACGACTGAGTAGCGTTTTCTTCGCGGAGAAGTCTGGAGAGACACAAGAGGAATGAATCAGCTGCATTGCGGTGCTCGCAACACGGTGACCTAGGTCGGGGGAACTGCGACCGTACCGCAACGCTCGCTCTATCCCTGTCTTCTCCTGCATTACGGAAAGTTGAGTGTCACAGTCGAGAGACACAGAGCAAGCACGAACATTGTGGCGGAATACTTCGTCAGTTAGAATTTTAATAAAGTTTTATTAATCATTCTGTGCGTAAGTTTCAAGTTTATTGCGTTTACAGATTACAGCCAGGTGCCAAGAAATTCGAAAAGCTGCTAGACCGACTGCGAATCGATGTGCTAAAACTTATTTAATTAATTTCTAACTTCATAATTTCCGTGCCCGATATTGCTGACAGTGCCGTAATGGTTTTAATTCACGAGAAACGGAACAGAGAAGGCAGAGAGAACCATAGCCACATTACTCTTTTACCAGTAAACGCCCACCCGAGACATTTTAAATAATAGGAATGCAGTGTGCAGAACAGTTCCAAACGTCAGATTTCTTTGCAAAGAGTTGAAATGCTAAGTATTTGGCGTTAAGCGTGCGTGTGCGTGTGCGTGTGAAGAGGTTATCAGCGCCATTACACTCATAAAAACCAACGAATGTGGTTATAATCTGTCAAAAATTGTTACAAACATTTTGGAGGAAATCTGTAAAACGACACTCATTCACTCACTGCCACCTCACTAACTTTGAACCACAGAATCACTACCTCACACACCTGGAGACAGCTGAAAAAGGATGAATTGTGCTGTACCTAGGATTAAGCCAGATGTAAAACCATAGAAGAGGTGAAAGAAAGGCACAGGGAAATGTGAGTGGCTGAGCGCTTAGGAAAACAAGGTCAGCCAGTCACTCATTTAAAACATTAAGAACATCTCCATAAAATTTTAGGAAACAAGTGAGATACATCACAAAATCTTAAAACCCTTACTACATTCGTATGAACAAACGCCTTTTGCAAGCATCTCAATATTTGTGACGTCATATCTCCATTCATTATTCTATGAGGAGTGTAAGCGAGAAAAAAAATTCGAAAAAGTTTGAAATTATGTCTAAATTCTACAGGTAGTTGCTAACTGCTCTCATTCTCAAACAGTGAATGAATACAATGTGGGTAATTTGCGTGCTGGGTGTCACTTTGTCTCAAGACATATACACAGATTATAACTTTAATTCTTGACTTAGTGTGTTACACACTTAATGTAAGCTTATACCTCTTAATGAGTAAGTGATGACAGCATTTAAAATTTTAAAATTCGATCGATAATTACATAAATAATGAAAATCAAATTCTTGTTGCCCCTGGAAGCCAATAGATAGGCAAGCTGCATCCGAAACCTGGTGACGCGGTGGGGATTTTAGCTGGCCGTTTAGTACTATACAAGTTAACATTTTATTAGAACTCGTATACTTTCACGGATAACAAGTTAAGGAATAGTGCGGCTCTCCCATTGATATTTTGTCCAGGAGCGCAACAAAGACTTGAAATATGTACACGGATGTGTGTTTGACTGAGCCTTGCTCCAAGATTTTCGTATAAGCCATATTTTATATGAATATATATTTTGGATTTAGTGTATTTCTTTGGCGTCAGCGGCTCCGACTGCGCGCGAAATTCGTATTGCTGACGGTATGGCAGTACGGCGAAAGGCAGCGGGTGAAATATTGTAAGCATATACGATTCCGACCGTAATGTCTCAACCCGATTGATGGATCTCTGTTAAATCTCCCATACCGTTTACACGATACATTAGGAAGTGGACTGCTGATTACCCCACGGAATTGACGCACAGCCTCTTCATTAGGCAACTGCACGTTACGACTTCTCTCCCCTCTTCCAGCATTCAAATTCCGCTGACGCAAAAATTATTTCATAGTCTGGAGTCAAACCGACAACCTTCTCGTCGATAACCCCGCACTAGCGAGCGTTGGCGGACCCGGCTAAATGTAATAGGCGATTCGCAAATAGGTGTTGCAGATCAAACGGTCACGCCCTCACTAATTTAGTAGCACTGGGTACGGGCCTTTCCTAAACACCATTAGGATTTAGTAGTACGGTCGTAGAAAGACAGAATGACACACACACACACACACACAAAACAAGGAGGGAGGGAGGGATAGAGAGGAGGTAGAGAAAAGGTGTGTGTGTGCGGGTGGGTGGGTGGGTGGGCGGGGGGTGCGCGCTCGCGCTTTTGTGAGAGAGGGGCGACGGTGAGAGACGTTCATTTTTAATGACGTGTCTCTCCCATACGAGTCGCCAATCGATTTTCCGGCTCTCCGGATAATCTATCCCACACAAAGGGGCGCAAATTAAACGGATTCAAATAAAGAAAGTTGCGTTGCGATAGAGAAAAAATCTTCCACTGCGGTGAGTGGAAGTTGAAAACTTGAGCATATTTCGACTGAAATACATGTCAGCAGAAAACACGAAGACATCGCCCAACGAGGTGAAAGTCGTTTTTTTTATTTTCATTTTGCGACCCGGTCATCCGAATCGATGTTGTTGTTGTGGTCTTCAGTCCTGAGACTGGTTTGAAGCAGCTCTTCATGCTACTCTATCCTGTGCAAGCTTCTTCATCTCCCAGTACCTACTGCAGCCTACATCCTTCTGAATCTGCTTAGTGTATTCATCTCTTGGTCTTCCTCTACGATTTTTACCCTCCACGCTGCCCTCCAGTACTAAATTGCTGATCCCTTGATGCCTCAGAACATGTCCTACCAACCGATCCCTTCTTCTAGTCAAGTTGTACCATAAACTCCTCTTCTCCCCAATTGTATTCAATACCTCCTCATTAGTTACGTGATCTACCCATCTAATCTTCAGCATTTTTCTGTAGCACCACATTTCGAAAGCTTCTATTCTCTTCTTGTCTAAACTATTTATCGTCCATGTTTCACTTCCATACATGGCTACGCTCCATACAAATACTTTCAGAAACGACTTCCTGACACTTAAATATATACTCGATGTTAACAAATTTCTCTTCTTCAGAAACGCTTTTCTTGCCATTGCCAGTCTACATTTTATATCCTCTCTACTTCGACCATCATCAGTTATTTTGCTCCCCAAATAGCAAAACTCCTTTACTACTTTAAGCGTCTCATTTCCTAATCTAATTCCCGCAGCATCACCCTACTTAATTCGACTACATTCCATTATCCTCGTTTTGCTTTTGTTGATGTTCATCTTACATCCTCCTTTCAAGACACTGTCCATGCCCTTCAGTTGCTCTTCCAGGTCCTTTGCTGTCTCTGACAGAATTAGTGTCATCAAGCGAACCTCAAAGTTTTTATTTCTTCTCCAGGGATTTTAATTCCTACTCCAAGTTTTTCTTTTGTTTCCTTTACTGCTTGCTCCATATAAAGATTGAATAACATCGGGGATAGGCTAAAACCCTGTCTCACTCCCTTCCCAACCACTGCTTCCCTTTCATGCCCCTCGACTCTTATAACTGCCATCTTGTTTCTGTACAAATTGTAAATAGCCTTTCGCTCCCTGTATTTTACCCCTGCCACCTTCAGAATTTGAAATAGAGTATTACAGTCAACATTGTCAAAACCTTCTCCAAGTCTACAAATGCTAGAAACGTGGGTTTGCCTTTCCTTAATCTATTTTCTCAGGTAAGTCGTATGGTCAGTATTGCCTCACGTGTTCCAATATTTCTACGGAATCCAAACTGATCTTCCCCGAAGTCGGCTTCTACCAGTTTTTTCTATTAGTCTGTAAAGAATTCGCCTTAATATTTTGCAACCGTGACTTATTAAACTGATAGTTCGGTAATTTTCTCATCTGTCAACACCTGCTTTCTTTGGGATTGGAATTATCGTATTCTTCTTGAAGTCTGGGGGTATTTCGCCTGTCTCATACATCTTGCTCACCAGATGGTAGAGTTTTGTCAGGACTGGCTCTACCAAGGCTGTCAGTAATTCTAATGGTATGTTGTCTACTCCCGGGGCCTTGTTTCGTATCAGGTCTTTCAGTGCTCTGTCAAACTCTTCACGCAGTATCATATCTCCCATTTCACCTTCAGATCACTTGAATCTGACGTCACCAGCTGTTTAAATGATCTGTTACGTTTACACAGTCTAGACAAACTAGCGTAGGCGAACATAGCGACCGTCTGTAGACGATTTTTTTATTATTGATTCATAACCTAGGTTGAAATATATAACATTTCGATGACATAAATTTGTTTTAATTAGGAGCCTGTAAGTCTTACTGGATGTTGCCGTACAACTGACGGTAAAGCGTCCCCTGAGCTCTGTTACGGTCGACCTGTATTACGGGTTGCACTTAATAGATATGGTGTCAAGCATCTCTCGAAGTTACGCAATGATTTTTCACTCTGCAGCAGAGAGTGGTTAGATTAAAACGCGTGCCCCACTGGGACTCGAATATAAGACTTTTGCCTTTCGTGGGAAAGTGCTCTGCTGACTAAGCTATCCAAGGGCGAATCACTGCTCGCCCTCACAGCTTTAACTTAACTTCCAAACTTCAGAACTCCCGGGTTCGAGTCTCGGTCCGGTATACAGTTTTGATCTCCTAGGAAGTTTCATCTCTCTAAGTTCTTGGGAATTTTTGGAGTAGTTTTGGACAACTGTTCATGTTATTTCCTCTAAACAGTGTGGTGGTTTGTTGCTGGATAGTAGAGTGGGCTGCGGCAAACTGCAGAATTCTTTGGGAACTGCCACTTGTGGTTCAAATCTAGTGTTTTGATGCAGTTTTTCTTGACTTCCGAAAAGCATTTGACACAGTATCACACCAACGTATACTAACAAAAGTACAATTACATCCGGTATCAGAAAATAATTGTGAGTGGATTGATGTTTTCTTGGAGGGAGGACGCAGCATGTTTTCTTGTATGGAGTCATTGAGAGACGTAGAAGTAACATCAGCCGTGCCACAGTGAAGTCTGTCATGAGCGTTGCTATTCGTGTTGTTCATTAAGAGCCCAGGACACGATACTAATAGCAAACTCAGATTTTTTGCAGATGATGCAGTTATCTGTAATGAATTACTGTATGAAGATAGCTCCACAGATGTCCAGTCAGTTCTTAGTAAGATTTCAATGTGACTGTCAGCTTATTTTTATTGTCCAGAAATGTAAAACAATACTTCACAAAGCGAGAAAACGTAGTATCTAGTGATCACATTACTAATGAGTCCCAATTCGAGTCAGCCATATCGTGCAAATATCTGTATAAAATAAAATGATCACGCAGCTCCACTTGGAGGTAAGTCATATGGCGAACTTCAGTTCGTTGGGAGTATACTGTGGAAATCAGTCAATCTACAAATCAGCACTTACGCATCCTATCTTAGTCCTATCAGGTAAAGGTCCCATACATTTGAGCAGTATTATACGAGAGGACGTTGAACATATACAAAAAATGAGCAGTGCAAATGATTACAGGTTTCTTTGATCTATTAAAGAATGTCAGGAAAAGGGCCAAAAATCTAGCAAAGAGCGCCAGGAAAATGCCAAAACCGAGCGGTTCTAGGTGCTACAGTCTGGAACCGCGCGACCGCGACGTCGCAGGTTCGAATCCTGCCTCGGGCAATGATGTGTGTAATGTCCTTAGGTTAGTTAGGTTTAAGTAGTTCTAAGTTCTAGGGGACTGATGACCTCCGATGTAAAGTCCTATAGTGCTACAAAAAAAAAATAAATAAAAAATAAAAATAAAAATAAAAATAAAAATTTGCCCAAAAATGTTGCAAACGCTTGAAGATGGATTCAAACTATCACGTGAAATCCTGCTTTCAAGAACGAACAAGTATGTATTTAGGAATATACCGCAACTTCCTAGACGTCGCCCCCGTAAGGAATGCGAAAACAAGGTTAGACTAATTACAGCGTGCGCAGAGGTGTTTAAGCAATCATTCTTCCCGCGCTCCACATTTCTGAACGGTAATAAGCACTAAGGTAATAACTGCTACAATGGGAAGTACCCTCCGCTATGCACTTAAGCCATTTGCAGAGTATGTAGGTAGGTCTAGGTCAGTTTACAGTACTTTCATTGGCCTCCAACAGTCGATACATCTAAATCCACAGGAGAATTCAATGGGAGTTTGTACAATAGTACCTAGCAGTACTTATTTTTGGGAAGGGAGAGACTCGGGGGGGGGGGGGGACCTATGCTTCCTCCCCCACTCCCCCGAGTCTCTCCCTTCCCAAAAATAAGTCAATTCGCAAATAGGTGTTATAGGTGTTGCAGGTCAAACGGTCATGCCCTCACTAACTCAGTAGGGGGGCAGGGGGCACAGGTTTATGACTGGTTTGATGCTGGTGGCCACGACGGTACCTACACTCCTGGAAATGGAAAAAAGAACACATTGACACCGGTGTGTCAGACCCACCATACTTGCTCCGGACACTGCGAGAGGGCTGTACAAGCAATGATCACACGCACGGCACAGCGGACACACCAGGAACCGCGGTGTTGGCCGTCGAATGGCGCTAGCTGCGCAGCATTTGTGCACCGCCGCCGTCAGTGTCAGCCAGTTTGCCGTGGCATACGGAGCTCCATAGCAGTCTTTAACACTGGTAGCATGCCGCGACAGCGTGGACGTGAACCGTATGTGCAGTTGACGGACTTTGAGCGAGGGCGTATAGTGGGCATGCGGGAGGCCGGGTGGACGCACCGCCGAATTGCTCAACACGTGGGGCGTGAGGTCTCCACAGTACATCGATGTTGTCGCCAGTGGTCGGCGGAAGGTGCACGTTCCCGTCGACCTGGGACCGGACCGCAGCGACGCACGGATGCACGCCAAGACCGTAGGATCCTACGCAGTGCCGTAGGGGACCGCACCGCCACTTCCCAGCAAATTAGGGACACTGTTGCTCCTGGGGTATCGGCGAGGACCATTCGCAACCGTCTCCATGAAGCTGGGCTACGGTCCCGCACACCGTTAGGCCGTCTTCCGCTCACGCCCCAACATCGTGCAGCCCGCCTCCAGTGGTGTCGCGACAGGCGTGAATGGAGGGACGAATGGAGGCGTGTCGTCTTCAGCGATGAGAGTCGCTTCTGCCTTGGTGCCAATGATGGTCGTATGCGTGTTTGGCGCCGTGCAGGTGAGCGCCACAATCAGGACTGCATACGACCGAGGCACACAGGGCCAACACCCGGCATCATGTTGTGGGGAGCGATCTCCTACACTGGCCGTACACCACTGGTGATCGTCGAGGGGACACTGAATAGTGCACGGTACATCCAAACCGTCATCGAACCCATCGTTCTACCATTCCTAGACCGGCAAGGGAACTTGCTGTTCCAACAGGACAATGCACGTCCGCATGTATCCCGTGCCACCCAACGTGCTCTAGAAGGTGTAAGTCAACTACCCTGGCCAGCAAGATCTCCGGATCTGTCCCCCATTGAGCATGTTTGGGACTGGATGAAGCGTCGTCTCACGCGGTCTGCACGTCCAGCACGAACGCTGGTCCAACTGAGGCGCCAGGTGGAAATGGCATGGCAAGCCGTTCCACAGGACTACATCCAGCATCTCTACGATCGTCTCCATGGGAGAATAGCAGCCTGCATTGCTGCGAAAGGTGGATATACACTGTACTAGTGCCGACATTGTGCATGCTCTGTTGTGTCTATGTGCCTGTGGTTCTGTCAGTGTGATCATGTGATGTATCTGACCCCAGGAATGTGTCAATAAAGTTTCCCCTTCCTGGGACAATGAATTCACGGTGTTCTTATTTCAATTTCCAGGAGTGTATTACAGGAAGAGAAGCAAGCGGAAGACTGCTGCTTCAAAGGAAAATCCATAACAACATTGCGCAACTGTTTGTTATTTTTGATTCAGTTCCTGGCGCTGTGATTGGTGCTTTCACAAAATAATGATCCTGAGAATTCTTTTTAGGGACTCGATTCCCGGTACCTTCTCGATTCTTTTTCCTGAGGTAGGGAGGCCTGGAATGGAAGAAAATTGTTGTTAGCAAGGCGTTCACTGAGAGTTGGCGCAGAAACGCCAGTCAGCCACCGACAAAGGAGTAATCTTGTTACCTAAGCCTTCTATGCACTTTCCA
Organism: Schistocerca cancellata; assembly: GCF_023864275.1. Taxonomy (NCBI): domain Eukaryota; kingdom Metazoa; phylum Arthropoda; class Insecta; order Orthoptera; family Acrididae; genus Schistocerca; species Schistocerca cancellata. The sequence continues at coordinate 281,870,136 of NC_064633.1, forward strand.
TAAAACCGGCAGTTTATCTTTTAGCACTTTATTGCGTTTAAAAGGGAGCGGGTTTTCAGAGTGGTAAAAGGAAAGACGCTCAATCTTACAACCGCCACTTGCATTAGCGTATAACAACTTGGACAAACGGATATGGGCACAATGAGGGTAACTGCGAAGAAACCTTGGGTAACAAAAGAAATATTTCAACTGATCGACGAAAGAGGTGCAGAAATGTGCAGGAAAATAAAGGAGTACAACAAGAGGATAGCACATCCTGTTCTGGACGAGGTAACGATCTCATCTCAAGGGCACTTTCTGTGAAAGTTTTCACCTGAGGCAGTTGGCGATTTATACTGAAGGTTACGTAGGGAAGAGAGCGGACACGCGGAAGGAGTACATTAGAGAAGAAATGGGAGTCGATATCGAAGAATTTTCCTAATTTTTTTTCAGGCAATTTTCAGCAGTCGATACATGTTTCAGTTAACTAATAACACTGAATTGCATTAACTGGATTTTATTAGTACTAACGGTTTGGGACGTAAGTCATCATCTGGTACGAAAATCACGTAAGACATCTCATTTTCATGAATACTGAAATATGTTGTTGTCACTTCATATGAACATAAAGATTGCTGCGCTTGTAAACGTTATGAATGAGTTTTTTATTGCGTGTTTCATGTGGGTTAAAATATTCAACGCTTTGTGTTTCAATATTCATGACAAATGAAATGTTTTAAGTGATTTTCGTACCAGATGATAGCTTACGGCTGAAACCGATGGTACTAATAAAATCGAGTTAACGCAGTTCAGTGTCGTGAGTTTTTTGAAACGATATGGAAGATATACAGAATCCACATCAAAGTCTAACAGTACTTCGGAAGACATTCGATCAAATAAGGCAGAAGGAATAGATAACAATCCATCGTAATTTTCTATAATCATCGGAGGAAGTGGTAACTGAAAGACTAGCCAAATTAGTTTGTAGAGACTATGAATATGGAGAAAGACCATCAAACTTTGGAGAAAATATCATCCACACTATCCCGAAGATAGCAAGGGCAGGCAAGTGAGAAATATCGCACAATCAGCTAAACAGCTCAAGTATCCGAACTGCCGCAAAAATAATGTACATAAAAATGGAAAAGAACTTTGAGGACCTGTAGGATGACGATCATTTTGGCTTTAGAAAGTGTAAAGGCACCACGAGAGCAGTTCTGAAGTTGCGCTTGATTGTGGAACCGAGACTTACGAAAAATCAAGACACGCCAAGGATTTGTCGACCTGGTAAACGCCTCACACAATGTAAAATGATGGAAGATGTTCGAAAATCTCTGGAAAATAGGTCTAAGCTGTAGGGAAAGACGGGTAATACTGTATACATTACGCTTGCGCAAAAGAACCAAGAGGGAAGAATAAAAATGGACGACCGAGAACGAAGTGCTAGGATTAGAAAATGTATAAGGCAGCTAAGTAGTCTTTCGTCGCTACTATTCTCTCCATACATGGAACAAGAAGTGACGGAGATAACAGAAAAGCTCGGGAGTAGTATTAAAATTCGGAGAGAAAGGATAGCAACGATAAGATTCGCTGATGACACTACTGTCCTCAATGACAGAACTGCAAGATCTTTTAAACGAAATTAACAGTCTTATGAGCACGTACCATGGGTTGAAAGCAAACCGAAGAATGATGAAAGTAACGAGGAGCAGCAGAAATGGTAACAGCGAAAAACTTAACATCGAAATTGAGGGCCGTGAAGTAGAGGAAGTGAAGGGAGTCTGCTACCATGGAACCGAAATGTCACATGATGGTAGACGCAAAGAGATAATAAAAAGCAGACTAGCACAGGAAAAGACGGAATTTCTGTCCAACATATGTCTATTAGTATCAGACATCGGCCTTATTTTGAGGAAGAAATTTCTGAGAACCTACGCTTGAAGCACACTGTATGGAAGGTAATTATGGACTATAGAAAAACAGGAAAATACGAGAATCGAAGCGTTTCAGATGTGCAGAGGAGAAGGACGTTGAAAATTAGATGGACTGATAAGTAAAGAGGAGGTTCTCTACCGAATCGTCGAGGAGACAACGGCGTGGAAAACGTTGACAACAAGAAAGGACAGCATGATACCATATGTGTTAAGACACATAGTAGTCCACTTGGCAAAATCTGTAGAGGGTAAAAACTGAAGGGGAGGACAGAATATATCAGAAAAATAAGAGGACGTGTGATGCAAGTTCTACTCTGAACCGGAGAGGTTGGCAGAGGAGAGGAATTCATGACGAGGCGCACCAAACCGGTCAGAAAACAGATGATAAAAAAAAGACTGTCCATTATTTGTAAACAGGCAGTGACGTCCTCTCTTGGTTCATGTAATTGCTTGTTAAGAACTGGAACGCACGTACGTACAGTTCAGAGTTGATAAAGTTCGCAAATTCCATTTCAAAATCTACTGCATTTTTATCCAAACTAGCAGCCTTTTCAAGCCTAAAGACAGTCAGTACGTATTCCGTTTCGTCCACGAAATTTCTCGAACAAGCTTCTACGTGCTCAAAATTCGTGTTCGCTACCCTAGATCTTTCCCCAGTTAAATCACAGTGCGAAAGTAAAGCCTTCTCGCATATTATCTCTAACAAGCTACTCTTCATCAACACAAAATAATTTTAATTGACATTGTAAGTTAGGTTCCAGTATCACTACTTAAAACGTTTATTGATTATTAAGACAGCTCTTTCGGAAGATTTATATTTTCAAGTATCTGCGTAAACAAAGATTGAGAGCTGCAATGTGCTATAGTTCTATAAAAGTTTTAGACTTAAGAAGAATTAAGTGTAGAATTTTGTGAATTATTGAGGTGTAACTGAAACCGCAGGCATAATTTTCGTTACTACGAATTACACAAAAAACTATGCTGTAATTAATTTTTATATTTCTAAATTATGTAAGTAAGAAGGAGACTTAGGTCTACCCTGTCCTGTCGGATGTATAAATCTCGTGTGACTGTATCTTGTGACTGTTCTCGTTATATTTTTCGTTAAATTCAAACATATCGATTTCACGTCGATTTTGTGCCGTTTTATACAGTGAGGCGTAATATTTTGATGTAATGTATTTCCTGTAATATTTTGACAGTTCACATGATAGGTGTTTATATTTACATGGTAACAGACTATGGTCAAAGGTCCCTGCGTTCTTTTTTTCCTTCTTCTTCTTGTTCTTCTTTTTAACTGTTTTTATTTTATTTTCTTGAAATTTTTGTGATTTTCGTATCTTTAGGTATCTCAAGTGTGTGGGCCCTATCTTTGGTTCTCAACTTACGTCAACGTTGTAGTGACATCTAAATAATATCTGGTGTGACTGTTTCTGCTACAGTTCAAGTGAAATTTAAGAAATTTCGGTGTCACACTATTTCATGCTGTGTATTTCATACACTAGGGCGTAACGTTTTAGTGTAAAATCGTAAATTATTTAGCGTAATTTATGATAGTTGACACCACAGATGCTTTATAATTACGTAAGAACCAGTGAGCTCAATACTGGTAAGAACAGACTTTGGTCAGAGATGACGATGTCTTTAGGCATCTCTCTGACTTGATCCACACTTTCGCTTTCAATCTTTATCGACTAAGTCAATAAAGTTATCTAAATAATTTTTGTGTTTGAAGTCTGTGCGGTCATTAAGAACGTCCTGATATTTTTTGTGTGAATATATATCTCAAGTTCTAGCAAAATTTTCATTTCTAATCCTTTTGGTGTTTTGTGTAATATTGTTAGTGCGGTTCCGATGTTTTGTGCTGAGTGATTTTCGTTTTATAGATGTAGATAGAAAGTTGATTTGTTGTTTTCACTGACTTACGGGTTCACGTAAGCATGTGATGAAATTACGCCCTGTCTGACCAATGAAGAACTTATTGCAGTTGTCGCATGTGATTTTGTTAAGTTCCTGGTTCCGAGTAGTGAGAATTTCTGGTGGTTGCGAAGTGCAGTTTCATTCTTAAATTGTTCTTAGTGCGAAAAGCGAATTTAATTATTGTGTTTTTCATAAGTGTGTTAATTTTATTCGAAGTGTTACCTAAATATACTGTGGGTGTGTATTTAAATTTAGTTTGTGTCTTGTTTTCTCTAACTAGGTGGATGTCTTTGTGTAGTGTGTCTTGTTTTGGTTTTATTCGTTTGTTAAATAACTGGATAACAATGTTAGGGTCAAAGTTGTTTTCGTAAGCTATGTATTGTAGTATTTCAAGTTCTTTATCGACTGCTTCTTTATTTAGAGGTAAATTTATTAATCAATTGATCGGAGTTGAAATATGCAAATTTATATGAAGGGGGATGACATGATTCGGCATGACACAGTCGGCGGTGGTAGGCTTTCTGTGTAGTTTAAATTTCTGTTTAGTGTTATTTTCGCTAATAGTTAGGTCTAAATAATTTAGTGAATTATTACTTTCGATCACAATAGTGAATCATCAAGAAACTAATTTTCCGGCGGTATTTGGCAGAACATGACAATAATATTAAAGAGGAAACACTTCCTAAAGTTCTGCAAAATTATATTTATTTGGTCACAAGCTGAAAATAATTTCTCTGCTTCTTCAAACAGTTGAGACCTTTGCTTCGTTAATACAATCATTCTTTTATCCACGTCAACCGTCTTCAACTCATCTCTGTTCTTTCATATAGCAAATTTTATAGGTTTCGTTATATCGACTCCTCGGAGAGATCAGAAACATTACTGCAATTCCCATATTTAGCAACTATTTTCTTTCTCGTTTCTGCTATAATATGCTTAGGGCTCCTCCTTATATCACTAACACTTGTCACTTCCTGGGAGCGACGAGGATGGTTAATTTAATGAAAAATGAATCATGATCGACGCAACGACAAAGTTTACAGCGAGTAAAAGCCTAACCAAAAACATGGAGCCAAAGAGATGTTTCTCCTATCATTTGCCGAAGCAGTGTTCGCCAGTCCATCTGAGCTCTCTTCGAAATAATGTCCGTAGAACGATTAGTATTAAAACCCCTTGAGGATTTGCTGAAGGAAGGTAAGGCCGAGAAAATCCGTGGTGTTTAAACGTCGTGATTTGTACGCTGCGAGAGATGTAGACCTTTATTATCTTGAATGATACAATCCTCTACTCGGACCAGTACCTACGCCACTGAATAGTCATTATGATCTAAAACGGTTTCTTGCTCCTTACCTAATCTATGATTTCATTTTAATCGTAGCACCTACTGCAAACCATGACATAGCCATTGGAGAACATCAGAAGCTCAGCCGTACTGCGCAGATGCAAGAAGCAAGTTTACATTGTACGATTCCCTTAATGTTCTCCATACGTAAACACTTCTCGTGGAAGTATGTGTAAAAGTTGACACAACAGAACGTATTACTAGTTCACTTGTCATTAGTCAAGGTTTCGTGTTGCGCCATTGAGGACTCGTAGTTACACTCGCCTAGTTTCAAGAGATTGGGAAAGAGCTGTTACGCCTGGCAAGCTTAGTACATGCAGTTTCCGCTGTATTGTTTCAGTCGACACCGTTCTCCAAACGGTTGTGAATACCTCCTTTCGTTTAATCTTAATAAAAGGAAATCTGTTTTTTGTACAGTTCACTTCTTTGCTAGTTAAAATGAATTGCAGGATAAAAAAGTTATCTCCTGGAAGAGGAAGCTAGGGAACGAAACTTCAAAACTTAATGGATTGAGAGGATCTGTGACGTTATTTCAGTGATTAAAAATTGACTAAAATTGACAAAGAAATTGGCAGTACGAGCCCACTTATCATTATTACTTTGTCCCCTCCGTTCTGATTGTTTGGATTGATTTGGTCGGGAGGAGTGCAGTAACGATGTTGTATCCTCTCCTGAAGCAGGCTTAATCCACAACTATTGTAACTGATCCTCGATATCATGGATACTGGCTCTTGGACACAGTTGATGTCCGAGCTGGTCAAACATCTTCTGTCGGGAACAGATCTGGGGATCTTGCTAGCAATGACAGATCAACGTCATACGTCCAGTTCATAGAGGCACGTGCAATTGTGTACGAGCATTTCGCTGTTGAAAAATGACACCACGATACAGTCACATGAAAGATAACACATGAAGAAACAGGACGTCCGTGACGTACCGTTGTGCCGTCAGAGATCCCTCAATCTCTACTACTCGTGACCCAAAGTCATACATGGCGCCTCCCCACTGGATCCAAAACGATGTACAGGCCCTGTGGCGTGCGTCACACCACGTGCCTCTACAGGTCTTACGAGTATCATCGTCCATCTCAGACGGGGAGCGAGTTACCATTTTAGACGAGTGTAGGGTAAGGTCGGGTAAGAGTACGCATCTGGCAAGAGTTCGCAGTGGCATTTTCTCTGTATTGGAGACACTGATCAATGAAAAACTACATTTAGTTGTTGCTTCTATAGCGACGCGATCACTTGTAATCATGAAAAGCTCCGCGAGATTTATTGGTTAAAGCAGGTAAATATGAGTTTTGTCCCAAATTATGTAATCTTTAAGTTGTATTTCGTAAGCAATAAACACTATCTAGGTGTGCACTAGAAAATTAAATTATTTGCCAAAAGTATCACCGTTCTGTGAGGAAAAAACCATGGCACGACAAACAGTGGAACGAAAGAGTGACTATCATTTGTGATATTTGTTTGAACGGAGTGGCGCATCGGTTCAGAGTACGCTGTAAGACAGCGGGAAAGAGTATGCGCGTATTTTTAATCCTTTTGTTTTGTTTCTGTTACTAATCCAGGAAGACCCATTAGGCAGACAGGTATTATATTCTAGAGTAGCCGCAATCCAAATAGCTGAGAAATCCTTCGAGTCAAGGGGAATATTCCCGTTCAGTCCGGAAGTCTTCACAGCAGAAGACATTTCTCCATCAGAATTCACTGAGAGAGCCGAATTTCCAGAAACTGAAGAAGGCAAAGGAGTTCAACAGGGACCCATGGAAAAATGCTGCTCCTCAGTGACAGATGTTTTGTCTCTGCAGTCACCAGGGAAAAAAAGAGCGTGACACAAATGAAGTTTAGAGTGCAGATGTGCGAACAGGTGTATGCTTATCCAGTATACACTGCCAAAATATGATCAACCCACAACAAAGAAGAAAATGGAGAAAAAATCCGAAATTTTGTCTGGGACTCCGTACAAAAATGCATTGTTAGAGAAACAAGCTAAACCACACAAAACCAAGAAGAGACTAAATACAGGTACCAGTAACAAACAACGCAGAATCTCTAGGGCTAATCTGGACTCAACCGCACCATCATCTCGAGGAACAACCAATGTCCAAATCCAAGGAGGGATCTAACGTTTTGAATTGCCCAGGGTCTGATGAAGCCTACAAGGAGTCTATTACGGAAGACTGAATAAAGTGTGATAACTGCTCCCAATGGTGGCATGAAGAATGCACGGGTTATGGAGAACATGGTGAATTTTCTTGTTATTTATGTTAGTGAGTACTCTTTGACGACGAGTCGCATACTCTTACTAGCCGAAGTAGCTAAGAGCACGAAGGAGCAGTGTCTTACGTATGTTGATATTTAAGATTTTTGATAAGAGTAAGGCAGCTGTAACTGATATATGTTGTTCCTAAATAAACCAGCAATAATTTGCTATAAGAAAAGTTTTTAACCTTCTCATCTACTAGATATGAGCGGTTAAATACAAAGTGCGAACTGTTTACCGACTTTCCCCTAATTATTCTTAGCTACGCAATTAAATATGCATGCTCCCAATAATACACGACAAAGTTAAGACCTTTAGTGGCACCTTTTCACTGACATATTGATTTCTCGTGAGTCCTGCACGGAGCCGAGCGTTCGGGATGTATGGCGGGCAAGGCGTGACGTCTAAAGTTCGTTGCGGGCCCGTATTTATCGTGGACCCTGCTTCCCGCGCCATGACGTGTCTCTTAAATACATTGAAAGAACACCTTTCCCCAGATATGCTATAGTGTAGAGCAACGATTCATCGTTGAGAGGTGATAATGCTGTCTGACAGGATCATGCGATAGCTCTGTCGTCTTCACAGTGATCACTCAATATCTGACGCTGTTTACATCCCTTATAGACCTTACCAGGCCTGGTAACAACACCAAACACGAGCAATGTTATTGCAGTCTGGTGACCATTCTACCTGTGGCTTAACTGCAACTCTATTCATTTACGTAACTGTGGATGGCGTGTACGCGTATTTGCCTACTAAATACATGTGATTTTACATACGTTCGGCCAGATTCTGGAATGTTGTTTCCACTCTGATGTTGGTATCTCAGACACATGGTTTTTGGACTTATTAAACAGCACCTTCAGATAATTAAAATCTCTGTCCAAGATTTCTTTTGCCATCTGATACAAGGGAACATAAGAGATCGTTAGGCAATAATCAAGTGAATATCAACTACAAGACGTCAACTTCATCAAATAATTAATTGTTTGATGTTCTGAACGACAGCTAGCACTGATTGTTATGACGAAGCATAAGCGTCGTTTTCGGTTGTTTTCCTGACATCATCGATGGATAGGAAGAAATTATTGCATACCATTCAGCATGGTTGGTTCTTCGACTCTATAAAATAATTCTCGCGACATGTGCAGTGCAACCAAAGGAATGAGCCATCATGCTCATGGAAATGCTGCGCGGAAGACCCCTTTTGTTGGTTTCAGTACATCTCTGAACACCCAAACAAATGATCAATGATCTCTTCTAGTTTCCGGCTCGTAAGAATATATCCAAAGTTCGTCTCCTGTTCTCTACGTATTCTGTACACCACTGGTCAAGTTGTCCGAGCGTTTCCTTAAGCCAACTACCATGAGGCCGGTTTTTGAGCTGCAGTCAAATTATCCAGAGTTCATCGCGTATCGATCTTTTTCACAGCTAGACTAAAGGTACATGAAAAACTCAGTGTTTGGCTGTCTTCGCTATTCCTAAAGATGATTATATCTCACTGTAAATGACATTCCGATCGTCTTACATCATGCTGCGGGCGGCATCAGTTTTTTTGTTGTTGTTTTTTGTCAATCTTGACAAAATTCATCGTTGGCGTAAGCACGACCATGACGGAATTCTGCAACTCAAATGTAAACATTGTTTTCTTACTGAGACTGACAAAAAAATTGAATGTAGCGGTTCGAGGCATTGTTTTTGAGCTAGACATTAGGAAAATCGCAAAAACTCATCCGATGAAAACCTTCATGTGCAATTCCCATCTTTTTCACAATACTGTTTCTTCAAACACTGACTGTTAACAAACTACTCGGCCAATTTCTAAACTGGCATTGTTTTAACAATAACGTACAGGCAAATCCTTTTTAACAATAATAAATAACAAATTTTAAAGCAATAGTAAATTCCGGAATTAGACTTTCACTCTGCAGCGGAGTGTACACTGATATGAAACTTTCTGGCAGATTAAAACGATGTGCCAGATCGAGAGTCGAACTCATAATGGTCGTCGGGCGAAGGTCCGGAGCTCGAGTCTCAGTCTGGCACACAGCCAGGAAGTTTCAAGAATACACTGGTGTGCAAAACTTTAGGACGAAAGTAACTAGTGTACGAAGCGCCACGGCCAAGTAACATAGCTTCAGGAAATTTGGACCACACATTGAAAGAACTGCTACAGTATAGCACGGAAGGTAAATGAAAGAAATACACAATGAGACGAACAGAAATGTGTGACCACTATTTATGATGGCACTTGGCCAATATAAATAGCGGGAGATGGTTGTTAACAGGGTGTGTGGGATCACCATAGACGGCAGTGCATGCCAGCAACAAGCTGCCACGATGGCCACAAGGTTGGTAGGGAGTTCTTGTGGTAGGGCGTCCCATCGCCGAATGGTGGTTGGTGCATGTGGACATCCAACAAATCCTACATGTGCTCAGTGGGATTTAAGTCGGGGGAACGGCAGGCCAGTCCAATCACCGAATATCCTCACATTCCAAGAGCTCCTTCTCCTGCGCTGTGCGATGCGGTTGCGCATTGTCATCCATAAAAATGAAGTAAGGGCCGAATGCACACGCACTTGGGGAAGGATTATACCGTCACAATAAAGTTGACCGGTGAGTATACAGCTTTGGACGCCAGTATACCCTCTCGCCATATGAGTGCGTCTGGAATCACTATTCAACCGGAGTCGGCCATCAACCGAGAAGAGCACCCGACACGCGACCCTAATCCTCTTTGGTCCAGTCCCTACACTCATGATACTATCGCAAATGGTGCCACTGACATTCTGAGAGAATAATCTTTATTTTCCCGTAGCAGACAAAGGAAATCACCACATGACCCAAAGCCGATTCATACAGCTAGATACTGTGTTCTTTCTTCCCCATGGGAACAGCATACTTATGCTTTAACTGTTCATCACGCCGAGAAAGAAAAGCTCACCATTGGAACGTCAGCGTCAAACGGTGCCACTGATGTACAGGTGTCAATGGAACACAACGTACCGGTCGTTTGGCAAAGAGACCACTCCCATCCATTCGCCGTGCCACTGTGGAGTGTGAAATTGCGTGCCTTGCAGTCCTGTTAAATGTGGTTGCAATTGCGCCCGCTGTTTGACGTTGGTACATTCTTACCTGTTGCCGAATGTAGTGGTCATCTGCTACTGCAATTGAGCGTAATCGACAAACTCCTTTCCTTAGGGCACCAGTGCCTGTGGTGCCACACGCTCTCCATGCTGTGACCATAGGCTACAATCGTCCACCTTCCACTTTTACCGACGATTCTTCCCCATGTGGGATCATTCAGATGTTGTGTCCGGGCCACGCTGTGATGAACACCACAACGCACCATAACTTGTCAGTGATTGGGCACACTGTCTTTTCGCGTTCCTTCAACTGCCTCGTTGTGCACGGCTCAAATCAAATAAATGGTTCAAATGGCTCTAAGCACTATGGGACTTAACATTTGAGGTCAACAGTCCACTGGACGTAGAACTACTTAAACCTAACTAACCTAAGGACATCACACACATCCCCCATTTGAGGTCATCAGTCCCCTGGACGTAGAACTACTTAAACCTAACTAACCTATGGACATCACACACATCCATGCCCGAGGCGACCGTAACAGCAGCGCGGTTCCGGACTGAAGCGCCTAGAACCGCTCGCCCATAGCGGCCGGCCTGTGCAAGTCCGACCGAATTTGGCGCTAGAGTCATTCTGACCTCAGACCATGAGACTTTCAACTTTCTTTGCACAAGGGAAGACCTCTGGCATCATGTTCCCGCATTTTCATTCATTTCCAGCGGGTAGTTATGATTTTATGTTTCTTTATCTATCTCGCCCTTAAGTTTTGCCGAGTAGTGTACTATACACTAAGGTAACGAAAAACATGGGATAGCGACATGCACACATACATATGGCGGTAGTATTGCGTACACAAGGTATAAAAAGACAGTGCAAAGCGTACTTGTCATTTGAACTCAGGTGATTCGTGTGAAATGGCGTCCGACGTGGTTGTGGTCGCATGATGGGATTAACAGACATTGAATGCGGAATGGTAGTTGGAGCTAGATGCATGGGACATTTCATTTCGGAATTAGTTAGGGAATTTAAATCCCGAGATCCACAGTGTCAAGAGTGTGCTGAGAATACCAAATTTCAGGCAGTACCTCTCACTACAGACAACGTAATGGCTTACGGCCTTCACTTAACGACCGAGAGCAGCGACGTTTGCGTAGAGTTGTCAGTGCTATCAGATAAGCAACACTCCGTGAAATAACTGCAGACATCACTATGGGACGTACGACGAACGTATCCGTTAGGACAAAGGGGCGAAATTTGGCGTTAATGGGCTCTGGCAACAGACGGCCGACGCGAGTGCCTTTGCTAATAACACGATATCATGTACGCTAGACGACTGGAAAACCGTGGACTGATCAACTGAGTCCGATTTCAGTTGGTAACAGCTGATGATAATGTTCGAGTGTGGCGCAGACCCCACGAAAAGCTATGCACCTAAGTTATCAACAAGGTACTGTGCAAGCTGGTGGTGGCGCCATAATGGCGTGGGCTGTGTTTTCTTGGAATGAACTGAGCATTGACTGGATGGAATTTTTATGGATGACAATACGCCATGTCAATGGGCCAGAATTGTTTGCGATTGGTTTGATGAAGCCGGCCGAAGTGGCCGTGCGGTTAAAGGCGCTGCAGTCTGGAACCGCAAGACCGCTACGGTCGCAGGTTCGAATCCTGCCTCGGGCATGGATGTTTGTGATGTCCTTAGGTTAGTTAGGTTTAACTAGTTCTAAGTTCTAGGGGTCTAATGACCTCAGCAGTTGAGTCCCATAGTGCTCAGAGCCATTTGAACCATTTTTTTGGTTTGATGAACATTCTGGGTAAGTCGAACGAATGATTTGGATGTCGAGATCGCCCGACATGAAGCCCTACAAAATTTATGGGTCATAATCGAGAAATCAGTTCGTGTATAAAATCCTGCACCTTCAACACTTTCGCGATTATGGACGGCAATACAGGCAGAATGTTTCAATATTTCTGGAAGGGGCTTCCAACAACTTGAGTCCATACCACGTCAAGTTAGTACACTACGCCAGGTAAGTGGAGGACCGACACGATATTAAGTTGGTATCGCATACGTTTGTCTCCGCAGTGTAGACGCAGTCTAACTTAAGACTCTATACGGGTGGTGCTGTAGGCAGCGTACCTTAATATATGTTTACATGGTCAATGGAGACTGCATATTGGAGACAAAATAGGCAGTAAATATTGTCCAACAACACTGCCGGCCACACGAATTGCAGCCTCGTGTAGGCAACATTGCCGGCAACTGTTACCCGCTAGTATTTGCGGAAATACATTTCCGAGCCAAAGTGTTTACACGGGCCGCACTATTTCCACAAAATGGACGAAAGCGAGCGAGAGGGAGTGAGTTCGTCTCTCCTACTGTATAAGTTTTTACGTAATAGGAATGCTTTAGAAAATGTAACTCTTGAACTGATGCTGCACAAAACATACCCTTTCAGAATTTTGCCAGAATGTCGAAACGCGATTTTTAATATCTCGTACAAGCATCTAGTCCGAGAACTACCGAAACTAATACAAAGCTGAGATAGTATATACCAGTTACAATGCGACTGGCTATCACGCACAGTTTTTCAGCTACTGGTAATCCGTAAAGAAGATCAATGTATCTCTAAAGTGCAGTATTCATCAGTAAACACCTAAGTACCACAGGTAGGACTACTGAAGGATTTTATGACTATAAGTTTAATATAAGAATCCAATTTTTATATTAATGTGTTATTTTTGTTCACCAGAACAGTGACAGAATTATGAATTTTATCAATGCGACACCAGAGCGACGGGATGCAGAAAGGTAAGATATACAAAGATCACAATCTACTGTTGGATAGTTGGCAAGTAGATGCCTTTTGAACATGTGAACAAATGTGATAGAGCTTTCAAAAATTTCAAATAATAACGTATACCTCATTGCTGTAGATCTTTGAATACATTACTTGCTACGCTCCATGTTCTTATCATAGATGAAGTGATAGAAATGGTATTATTGCCCGCTGGCGCCTGTCTTCCTATTCGAAGCCTCTTTGGCGACTTGCGTGTCGATGTAAATGAGAGGATATGATCAGGACAATACAAATACCCAGTTCCTGAAAGAAGAACATCTTCGATCCTACCGAGAACTGAACCAGGGCCACGCGAACTGGAGATAGCGGTGCTCGCCACTAGAGCATGACCTACGGACAATGGGCGTAGAAGTATCGCATTTGTGAAATTTGTAGTTCTCCCATTTGCCCACTTCTCCTTTACTGTAGTCAAGAAACAAGACAAGTGACCACCTCCTCGCTCAAACTTTCGAACAGCAGCGAAGGAATATTGTTACCGCTCTAACTCGTGACTGCAGCACTCTCGATGAGAGATAAAGGTCAGAGTGAGTGCGAAGCATTTACAGATTAGGACAGATATAGGTATGGCCCGGCCATACGAAATATTGTCTATTCTGGTGGACAACACCAGCAACATCCGGCAATACGTCGCCAACTACCTGCAACAGTTTGATACATCAGCAAAATTGACTGGCCATTGGAGCAGCGTTGACGGCAACAGTTTGCGGTCATACATTGCCGTAAAACATTGCCTGTCCAAACGCACCTATACGGTCCATCCCAGCGTCCCCCCCCCCCCCCCCCCCCCCCACTCCTCCGCCGAGCGTCAAGTTAGATTGCGCATATAGCACTATCACATCTGAATAGCGCCACCTAGCGGTCATTTGTGTAAAACTTAAAAGGGGAACCCGCTCGTCAAGCTCACAACATACTTTCATCAAGTGATTAAATCCTCCTTAACATTCTCTTGTCACTGCCAGACAGTTTGTTCCTTCTACAGTCGTGTTTACCACATGATGTGACACAGATCAAATCGACACTTAGCTAGCCATAAGAACTTTCGAGACGATGCTCCTGTCGCCTTCTCTGACTTTCTGTGTTCGTACCATTCCGTCAAGAATTTTGCGAGAACAGCCTGGAGCACGGCGCTGTCTTTACTACGGTGGTTATCGGCAATTGTATTTTACCGGCTTCCTTGATTACGTTATGCAGGAAGCCATTCGTTCGTGTGATGCCCCCCCTACACAAAGGCCCTGCAACGACGGAGAGTGGCTGGGGCGGGAGGAGGGGGAGGCGCACTTGCTCCTCTTGGACGTGTAGCTTCTATTGATTACAAAATTCGTATATATTTTTAGCAATTATTGTTTGAAATTCTACTAAACTGTACATTTAGAACGGCCGAGAAGAAACGGCAATAGTATGGCTGTACCAAGTACCCGAAAACCCCCTATTCAACTCCAGTTATTTAAAGAACTGAATTCTCGTGTATAGGTAAAGGGGGTTGGGTGTAAAATATGGTAAGTGACAGTTTGGTGTTTTTCAAACATATAATTATACATTAACAATGTCCCATCGTTTTCCTATTTTAATTAAACATTTACACAATAAAGAATTCCTGATATACACTCCTGGAAATTGAAATAAGAACACCGTGAATTCATTGTCCCAGGAAGGGGAAACTTTATTGACACATTCCTGGGGTCAGATACATCACATGATCACACTGACAGAACCACAGGCACATAGACACAGAACCGAGCGAGGTGGCGCAGTGGTTAGACACTGGACTCGCATTCGGGAGGACGACGGTTCAATCCCGCGTCCGGCCATCCTGATTTAAGTTTTCCGTGATTTCCTTAAATCACTCCAGGCAAATGCCGGGATGGTTCCTCTGAAAGGGCACGGCCGACTTCCTTCCCCATCCTTCCCTAATCCGATGAGACCGATGACCACGCTGTCTGGTCTCCTTCCCCAAACAACCAACCAACCAACATAGACACAGGCAACAGAGCATGCACAATGTCGGCACTAGTACAGTGTATATCCACCTTTCGCAGCAATGCAGGCTGCTATTCTCCCATGGAGACGATCGTAGAGATGCTGGATGTAGTCCTGTGGAACGGCTTGCCATGCCATTTCCACCTGGCGCCTCAGTTGGACCAGCGTTCGTGCTGGACGTGCAGACCGCGTGAGACGACGCTTCATCCAGTCCCAAACATGCTCAATGGGGGACAGATCCGGAGATCTTGCTGGCCAGGGTAGTTGACTTACACCTTCTAGAGCACGTTGGGTGGCACGGGATACATGCGGACGTGCATTGTCCTGTTGGAACAGCAAGTTCCCTTGCCGGTCTAGGAATGGTAGAACGATGGGTTCGATGACGGTTTGGATGTACCGTGCACTATTCAGTGTCCCCTCGACGATCACCAGTGGTGTACGGCCAGTGTAGGAGATCGCTCCCTACACTATGATGCCGGGTGTTGGCCCTGTGTGCCTCAGTCGTATGCAGTCCTGATTGTGGCGCTCACCTGCACGGCGCCAAACACGCATACGACCATCATTGGCACCAAGGCAGAAGCGACTCTCGTCGCTGAAGACGACACGTCTCCATTCGTCCCTCCATTCACGCCTGTCGCGACACCACTGGAGGCGGGCTGCACGATGTTGGGGCGTGAGCGGAAGACGGCCTAACGGTGTGCGGGACCGTAGCCCAGCTTCATGGAGACGGTTGCGAATGGTCCTCGCCGATACCCCAGGAGCGACAGTGTCCCTAATTTGCTGGGAAGTGGCGGTGCGGTCCCCTACGGCACTGCGTAGGATCCTACGGTCTTGGCGTGCATCCGTGCGTCGCTGCGGTCCGGTCCCAGGTCGACGGGCACGTGCACCTTCCGCCGACCACTGGCGACAACATCGATGTACTGTGGAGACCTCACGCCCCACGTGTTGAGCAATTCGGCGGTACGTCCACCCGGCCTCCCGCATGCCCACTATAAGCCCTCGCTCGAAGTCCGTCAACTGCACATACGGTTCACGTCCACGCTGTCGCGGCAGGCTACCAGTGTTAAAGACTGCGATGGAGCTCCGTATGCCACGGCAAACTGGCTGACACTGACGGCGGCGGTGCACAAATGCTGCGCAGCTAGCGCCATTCGACGGCCAACACCGCGGTTCCTAGTGTGTCCGCTGTGCCGTGCGTGTGATCATTGCTTGTACAGCCCTCTCGCAGTGTCCGGAGCAAGTATGGTGGGTCTGACACACCGGTGTCAATGTGTTCTTTTTTCCATTTCCAGGAGTGTAGTTACAAAATGGAAA
The DNA here is from genome assembly GCF_023864275.1 of Schistocerca cancellata. Taxonomy (NCBI): domain Eukaryota; kingdom Metazoa; phylum Arthropoda; class Insecta; order Orthoptera; family Acrididae; genus Schistocerca; species Schistocerca cancellata. The sequence continues at coordinate 281,886,812 of NC_064633.1, forward strand.
TATTTTTTTTAATTAGAAAAATCAAATGATAGCTTCCACATTATTCGTGGCCGTCAAATGTAGTTACCATCTTATTCACAGTATTAAAAATGTTCACTGGCTACGGGAAAATTTGACGTTAAAAACTGGTGGATAATAATTTAAGGTTCAAATGGCTCGGAGCGCTATGGGACTTAACATCAGTGGTGATCAGTCCCCTAGAACTTAGAACTACTTAAACCTAACTAACCTAAGGACATCACACACGTCCATGTCCTAGGCAGGATTCGAACCTGCGACCGTAGCGGTCAAGCGGTTCCAGACTGAAGCGTCGTAGAACCGCTCGGCCACATCGGCCGGCTAATAATTTAAGGCAACATGCTAATGAGGAAATATAATTCAATTAAATCTGATAGGTTTAAGACTTGAAAACACTAATCTTGGTATTCGAAGTCCACTTTCGCTGCTCTCATTATTTGCTTTGAATTTCTCAGCTTCTTTTAACGCCTTGTAATAAGCATGATTAGCTTCCAGTATGTATTGGAAACAAGACAGAACACCATTGGATATAGTTGCTTCGATGGGCCGAGGGCTTTTGCGTAGAACTGGAAGAGAACATCTGAAGCGTTCGAGAAACTACACTGGACACCTCTTCGTCTTAGTGATATAGGATCCATTTACCACGGTATAAATTACACAATTTCATTTTTTCAGCTTCCTGACTTCAAAGCTCCCTCTCCACAACATTTTTAACTCCAAAACTTTCACCAGAACATGTTGTTCAGGCAAATAGCATCTGCACTTATACACAGCATGCATAACATGTTAACTACAACAGATACCACTGTGTATATGAAAAAGCAAATGTGAGGCTAGTGACACGCCTTACCACATTTTCTTCGTTACCACCGTCGTCATCACTTTCATTTCCTGTCTCTTGGTAATCTGAGCCATAGAATCATCAAACTCATAATCACAGTACTGAAACTGTCATGTTCCCTACAAACGCAGCATCCTCAAATGGTTCAAATGGCTCTGAGCACTATGGGACTTAACATCTGAGGTCATCAGTCCCCTAGAACTTAGAACTACTTAAACCTAACCAACCTAAAGACATCACACACATCCATGCCCCAGGCAGGATTCGAACCTGCGACCGTAGCGGTCGCGCGGTTCCAGACTGAAGCGTCGTAGAACCGCTCGGCCACTACGGCCAGCGCAGCTTCCTCCTAATAGCCATTTTGTCACACATACCATGTTATACATGCAGCAGTTTCTATTCTTCTGCCATCTATAGTGATTTTTGAAAACCAATTTATTATTTAACTCTGAGTGTAAGATACTATATCATACGCTGCATAAGTGATTCTTGCCCAAAATATTAGTTACCATGTTTTACGTCCGAGCCCCTCAGATGTCATATATCCCGAACTGTGTGTCGTACAATGATATCATTTTGCAGGTACATCCAGGGGTACATGTCGATACGATCTGCAAATGTATTGCGAATAGTGTTAGTAGTAAAAAAACAAATAGAACCGTCATTCCTGATTCTGAACTTTTTCTGCATCAACAGCGAAAGTGTAATAAATGGTAAACTTATTTTCCCTTCATTATTTTGTGGGGGTTGTCAGCGAGAAAATGTTTCGGAAAGATTTAAAATTATATGTAAAGTTTGTTGGAAGTCAGAAAAAGCTCTCATTCCCCTATAGTGGATGAATATAGTCTGGGTGATTAATTTTAATACTTTACTTACTGTGTTATGACAGCATTTTAAATTTTTTAATTCGGTCACTGTTACATGAAACATTGAAACTCAGGCTTTTTTCCCCCTGGAAGCCGTTAGATAGGCTTCCTGTAAGAGGTACTTCGCACCTGTTTAGCCGATTACTACTACAAACTACGCAAGTTTGATTTATTTGCCTGTCTCGCTGTTCACGGTATATGGTGGCATTTCCTTGGCAAGATAGCAGTTTCGACGCCACTCTGCAGTCAAGGTAGACGCGAACTTTCACACAGGATCATCATCATCATCATCATCATCATCATCATCATCATTTAAGACATTATGCCTTTCAGCGTTCAGTCTGGAGCATAGCCCCCCTTATACAGTTCCTCTATGATTCCCTATTCAGTGCTAACATTGGTGCCTCTTCTGATGTTAAACATATTACTTCAAAATCATTCTTAACCGAATTCAGGTACCTTCTCCTCGGTCTGCCCCGACTCCTCCTACCCTCTACTGCTGAATCCATGAGTCTCTTGGGTAACCTTGCTTCTCCCATGCGTGTAACATGACTCCACCATCTAAGCCTGTTCGCCCTGACTGCTACATCTATAGAGTTCATTCCCAGTTTTTCCTTGATTCCCTCATTGTGGACACCCTCCTGCCATTGTTCCCATCTACTAGTACCTGCAATCATCCTAGCTACTTTCATTCCGTAACCTCAACCTTGTTGATAAGGTAACCTGAATCCACCCAGCTTTCGCTCCCATACAACAAAGTTGGTCGAAAGATTGAACGGTGCACAGATAACTTAGTCTTTCACAGGAGTCGAAATGAAAATCCCAATCTTTTCTCTGTCGCTTCCTCGCACATACCCTGCCAAAGAGCCCGTCCACTACCCTGTCACGATGATTCGATGGTAATTTCTAGCACACCATAAACATGGCTGCGGTCTACCTGCCCGACACCCGTCTCCGATTGACACGAGGACATCCTCTTCCCTTGCTGCACAACTTAACATCAGCAGCATCTCACATTTATCTAAAAATTTTTGCATATTGGTCCTGAGTTAAAGTTTAGCCAACAACCCAAAAAAATGTACCTTTCAAACACATTTTGTGCAGTTTAAATTGTGCTTGTCAACATTAAATATACAAAGCATGAAAATAAAAGAGCGCTACTACAATGATTCCTCCGTTTTCAAAGTTGTATATCCTGCAAAATAGGAGGGTGGTTTGGAAAGTTCTCAGAATCACCACGAGAGGTCAGCACTAGAGCAACGAGTTGTTCACGTGATATTCATTGGACTGTTGCCTGTAAACACGTGCCACTTCAGTTCTCTTGGAAGAGAGCTGTGGCGGTGTCGTGATTCTGTTGTTTTTCCCGCGTAATGATTTGCGAAGATGGAAAAAAATCGAGGTTCGAACAGTGATTAAGTACTTCGTAAAAGAAAGGGATGAAAGCAAAGGACATCCATGCCGACTTCCAGAATACACTGGGGGACTCTGCTCCTTCATATTCAATTGTTGACAAGTGTACAAAAGAATTTAAATTTGGTCGGGAGAGCTTAGATAATGATCCGCGCAGTGGTCGGCCAAGATGTGTCACTACTCCAGAGATCATTGCAGAAGTGCACAAAATAGTCATGGAGGATCGCCGATTGAAAGTGAATGAAATTGCTCACGCTTGCCAGATGTCATCTGAAAGGGTATATCACATTTTGACTGAAGCATCAGAATGAAAAAATTATCTGCAAGATGGGTGCCGTGATTCTTGACGTGCGCCTGCACACATGTACGGCACGTGGCAAAAGTACACGAACTAAGGTATGAATTGTTGCCACACCCGCCTTACTCACCTGATATGGCTCCGTCCACTTCCATCTCTTCCCAAAACTGAAAATTTTTCTAGGTGGACGAAGATTCGCTTCAAACGAAGACCTGATAGCCGGAGTCGACAGCTATTTTTTGCAGGCCTGGAGGAAACTCATTTTCGAGATGGGATCAAGGCACTGGAAAGTCGTTGGACCAAGAGCATTAATCTACAAGGAGACTACTTTTGAAAAATAAAAAAATTTCAGTGATGTAAGAACTTTTTTTTCTATTCCGTTCCGAGAACTTTTCAAACCACTCTCGTATTACTAGCACAAATATGGTCGATGCGTGAATAGAGTCCTAAACTCACAGAGTTTGCATTGTGGCCACCAGTTGGCGTTACGAGTGCAGTACTTTGACAAAATGGCTACAAACCGAGAAAAAAGTGTGTGTGTTGGAATATGCGAGATTTTTATCTGTGACAACAGTGCAGTGCGCATTCAGATGGATTTATTAATATCGAAAACTTAGGTGCACTGGTTGTCTCCGTAAACAGAAAAGTAACGGTCGACCAGATGTGTTAGATGAAACTTTGGAGAGGGTGAAGGAAAATTCCATGCCCGCATCTCGTGGTCGTGCGGTAGCGTTCTCGCTTCCCACGCCCGGGTTCCCGGGTTCGATTCCCGGCGGGGTCAGGGATTTTCTCTGCCTCGTGATGGCTGGGTGTTGTGTGCTGTCCTTAGGTTAGTTAGGTTTAAGTAGTTCTAAGTTCTAGGGGACTTATGACCGCAGCAGTTGAGTCCCATAGTGCTCAGAACCATTTTTTTGAAAGTTCCATACGCAGTCCAAAAAATTCAACGATCCACGCAAGCCTCGAACTTAGAATACCGCAGCAAAGACGGCAGTTACATTTGAAACCGTACCGTCAGCTAGTCATGCAACGATGAAAACTGGACGATTGTGGCCGGCGCTTTCAATTTTTCATCTCAGTACAAGAAGCAGAAGCACATAAGGGCGAACATTTCCCCTCCAAGCTAATATTCAGTGACGAAGCAAACTTCCATTTTTCTGGAAAGTTTAATCGCCACAATGTGCGTATGCGGGGCACTGAAAATCCTCATGAAATTGTGGCGCGCGAACGAGAATCACCAAAGGTTAATGTTTCACACCCGTCATTGGAGCATCGATGTTCATCGCTACCTAAACGACGAACTTCCACATCGCTGGATTAGACGTAGTTCCCGCGCCCCGCCCCCCTCCCCCCAGGTCGCCTGATCTAATACCTTGTGACTTTTTCCTTTGGGCGTATATTAAGGACAAACATGGCTACCGCTTGGACTTCGTCGTGCGACCGGCTCTCATAGAACTTAACGTTTCTACACATGCATCCATCACATATTTTGGAAAATAGAGAGCTTCGATAACGAATGGATCATTTATAGCAGCACGAGTATTTGTAATAAATTACCTTTGTAGACCGTTTGCGTTTTTTTTTTCCAAAATTCAGCCAGTAACCTGTCTCCCTCCTGCTTTATTTACGATTAAGCCTATGTGATCATTTCATTTCATATTCCACAAGTTATTACATGTAGATATATGTATGAGTTGACGGACTGCAGTTGTGATTCTTCTATACTGTAGTCACATGATATTACATTTCTGCTTCCTCTGAAAGTACACGATTTTACATTTATGAACAGTTAACGCTAGTATCCTATCTATCCATCACTTCGAAATCTTCTAAAGATGTGACTGGAAATCTGTACAAACTTTTCAGACAGTAATTCATTACTAATGTACCATCTACAAAAAGTCTGACGTTAAGATTAATATTGTCTAACAGGTCATTGATACACTACAAGAACACTAAGTGACCCAACACTTCATGTCTGTTGACGACTCTACTCCAAGATAACATTCTGGGTCCTACCTACCACGCTATCCTTAGTCTAGTCATAAATTTCATTTGAGAGCTCATGTTGTGGCCGTTTAGTTAGTAAACGTTGGTGTTATTCTGAATCAAATAGGTTTTGGAAGTCAAGATACACAACATCTACCTGGATTATTCCATGGCTTTCGAGATGTCTTGTGAGAAAAACGCGAGTGGGGTTTGGCATGATAGCGTCTTAACGTTATTTGACTTCAATCCCGAAGCGAAAATGGGAGAGAGCAAGCAACTGTGTTCTCCACAGCGAGAACCACGAGTCGATGGAAAAGTTTTTTTGTACAACCGCGAGAACTATACCAAGTTACACGCTTTTTAGCAGACTTGCAGGTGCTCAGAGCGCAATACATTCACAAAGAGAAACGGGCAACAAACGGAGAGTGTTGTCTCTAACGGACCACTGGGACTAAGGTTGGCTGATACCGCCAAGACTCAAACTCCCGTGATCACGCTCTTAAAGTGCCGTGGCGATGCGTCCATTATGGCTCTAAAAGCTGAGCCTACCCAAAATATTCCAAAATAATTCGTTCAAACTGAATTTAATCGGGTCTGATCACGTACCCTCATAAATGTTTTCAAATATTTTACGTGGGAACTTCGTATATGCTCCCGACAGTATCACAATGCATTACTCCTCTAGCTTTGCAACCAATAGCGGCTCCGAAATCCGTGCTTCTAACGAGCTTGCGCAGTAAGAGCGTTCTTTCACGTGGCAGTCTGAGGCTTCTACAGTGTGGATACGGTTTTTAAAAGCTGGCGTTTGATTTGTTTCTACTTCTCTCCAGCAGGCGGATGCACGCCCTGGTACTGCAAGTCATTCAGCAGTTCCGTAACAGATAGCTCTACTTCGCATCGCCTAGCACACTACCGGCAAGCCAAACAGAGTGAGAAACCATTAACTCTTAATTTAAATGTTTACTTAAAACACACAGAACGAGAGGTCATCCATAATTCATAGAAAATAAATGTGACTGTATTATTGGATGTTGTTACAAGATGATAGGAAATAGCCTATGTATTTTCACTGTTCCTCAGATTAAAATTTAGTAGCCTTACTTATTTCAAAGCCGGCCGTGGTGGCCGAGCGGTTCTAGGCGCTTCCGTCCGGAACTGCGCGACTGCTACGGCCGCAGGTTCGAATCTTGCCTCGGGCATGGATGTGTGTGATGTCCTTAGGTTAGTTAGGTTTAAGTAGTTCTAAGTTCTAGAGGACAGATGACCTCAGATGTTACTTCCCATAGTGCTCAGAGCCATTTGAACTTATTTCAAACGTTGGTAGCTCACTAACATGTCCATAGGTTTTCGTATCAACAGTACGGGACGTGCTTGTTGTGAAACCTGCAACATGAATTCTGTAGTAAAAATGTAATATGTTCAAATGTGTGTGAAATCTTATGGGACTTAACTGCTAAGGTCATCAGTCTCTAAGCTTACACGCTACTTAACCTAAATTATCCTAAGGACAAACACACACACCCATGCCCGAGGGAGGACTCGAACCTCCGCCGTGTAGTAAGTAGTGGCAGTGATTAACTGATTGTGAACTATATTTCGGTGTGCTCTGTCATGTGTGAGGTGTCATCGACAATTGGTCTTTCATTATGTTGTCGAGAGGGAACCTATAAGTTGTCTAATATTGCTAGCATTATCTTGTCAGGCGCGGTACTGCTGGCTACGTCAAACTGCCATGGAAGCCATGCTCTTTCAGAAGCAACACGCCTGGAGGCTTTGAAACATAATGAGAAGGTTGATCGAAACAGAAGTGTTATGAAGAGACAATTTCGACTACCTGCTTCTTAGCACGGCACAAGATCCACAGATTTTTTTAATGGAAAACCCTGCATTCTTTTCTCGTCTTTCTTTGGAAGATAAAGTAATGGTGAAGGATCAAAACCCGACGCCAAGTCTGTCTATTAAAAAATCTTATGAAAAATTTGTAAGAGGTTTTCAAACACAATGGCACAATTCAAACCCATGGTTAAGTGGCAGCGTTATAAGGAAGAACCATACAGAAAAGATCATTTAGCATCCGATGGAGTATTTAAAGGCACTTCCTCAGACACAGGACGAATTAATAGCTTGTATTGCGGATGCAGTTACAGAACAAATTTCAAGTAAAATTAAAAACAGTCCTTTTATATCAGTACAAGCCAACAAAACAACGGATGTCTCAACTAGAAGTCAATAGAGTGTAACTTTTCATTTCGAAAATAAAGCGCTACGACAAACAAGAAAGAGATTCGTAGAGTTTTATGACGTATCCATAAACTGGAGTGCGCAAGGCATAACCACTGTTTTGTTGCAAGTGCTATGCAGTTGGAATAGTGATAAAAACAAATTAGTGTCGCAAACATACTACCACTGCAGTGCAACACAGTGAAACAGGTTTTACAGAACTTGTCAATGAGAAAAAGTTCGCAGGTTGTAGTAGACCAAACAATTTCCCAACACACGAAGGTGAAAAACTACTTAAAGTGTATCATTTCTTTGACTGTAAAAAACTGAAAGAACTAAAAATTTAAAGCAGTGAGGATAAATCTCTATAGGCTCAGGACGTCTTTAAATCCATTATAAACAATGTGTTGTTATTGCTGTGGTCTTCAGTCCTGAGACTGGTTTGATGCAGCTCTCCATGCTACTCTACCCTGTGCAAGCCTCTTCATCTCCCAGTACCTACTGCAGCCTACATCCTTCTGAATCTGCTTAGTGTATTCATCTCTTGGTCTCCCTCTACGATTTTTACCCTCCATGCTGCCCTCCAGTACTAAATTGGTGATCCCTTGGTGCCTCAGAACATGTCCTACCAACCGATCCCTTCTTCTAGTCAAGCTGTGCCACAAACTCCTCATCTCCCCAATTGTATTCAATACCTCCTCATTAGTTATGTGATCTACCCATCTAATCTTCAGCATTCATCTGTACCACCACATTTCGAAAGCTTCTATTCTCTTCTTGTCTAAACTGTTTATCGTCCATGTTTCACTTCCATACATGGCTACACTCCATACAAATACTTTCAGAAACGACTTCCTGTCACTTAAATCAATACTCGATGTTAACAAATTTCTCTTCTTCAGAAACGCTTTCCTTGCCATTGCCAGTCTACATTTTATATCCTCTCTACTTCGACCATCATCAGTTATTTTTCTCCCCAAATAGCAAAACTCCTTTACTACTCTAAGTGTCTCATTTCCTAATCTAATTCCCGCAGCATCGCCCGACTTAATTCGACTACATTCCATTATCCTCGTTTTGCTTTTGTTGATGCTCATCTTATACCATCCTTTAAAGACACTGTCCATTCCGTTCAACTGCTATTCCAAGTCCTTTGCTGTCTCTGACAGGATTACAATGTCATCGGCGAACCTCAAAGTTTTTATTTCTTCTCCATGGATTTTAATTCCTTCTCCAATTTTTTCTTTTGTTTCCTTTACTGCTTGCTCAATATACAGATTGAATAGCATCGGGGAGAGGCTACAACCCCGTCTCAGTTCCTTCCCAACCACTGCTTCCCTTTCATGTCCCTCGACTCATAACTGCCATCGGCTTTCTGTACAAATTGTAAATAGCCTTTCGCTCCCTGTATTTTACCCCTGCCGCCTTCAGAATTTGAAAGAGAGTATTCCAGTCAACATTTTCAAAAGCTTTCTCCAAGCCTACAAATGCTAGAAATGTAGGTTTGCCTTTCCTTAATCTTTCTTCTAAGATAAGTCGTAGGGTCAGTATTGCCTCACGTGTTCCAACATTTGTAGGGAATCCAAACTGATCTTCCCCGAGATCGGCTTCTACCAGTTTTTCCATTCGTCTGTAAGGAATTCGCGTTAGTATTTTGCAGCCGTGACTTATTAAACTGATAGTTTGGTAATTTTCACATCTGTCAACACCTGCTATCTTTGGGATTGGAATTATTATATTCTTCTTGAAGTCTGAGGGAATTTCGCCTGTCTCATACATCTTGCTTACCAGATGGTAGAGTTTTGTCACGACTGGCTCTCCCAAGGCTGTCAGTAGTTCTAATGGAATGTTGTCTACTCCGGGGTCTCGTTTCGATTCAGGTGTTTCAGTGCTGTGTCAAACTCTTCACGCAGTATCGTATCTCCCATTTCATCTTCATCTACATCCTCTTCCATTTCCATAATATTGTCCTCAAGAACAATGTATTAAAAATAAATCTTCTCCGGATGAATGAAATAACTGTCGTTGGTTCTTGCAATTCCAGCAACCACTGCGTCTTGCGAAAGAAGCATGAGTACATTAAAACACGTTAAAACGTACCTTCGCAACACAATGACAAATCACAGACTGTCAAACTTAGCGATTTTGGCTATAGAGAAGGGAACTGTGAAATCTTCAACCAAACGGCAGGACTTCATATTTCATGTTATCGGTGTTTACGCTCAGAAAAAGGACAGGACGATAGTACAAATTTATAAGAAGATGTAACGTGGGTTACTGTGTTATATTTTTATTAATGTTTACTTGTTTATATTTTTGTGTATTTATTTATAACAATTTCTGTAGTAGCTTCAATCATAGTAGAAATATATACTTTAGTGACTTTTGCAGTGTTTTCAGTTTACAAGTTTTTGTTTTAAGATTTTTTCTTTTTTCGAAATCTGTAATTCTCAAAGTACCCTACAGAAACTACCATGCTTCGCCATTACTAATGTGTATTGACAAAAGGAACGACTATAGGTTAATTACAGACGAAGCACGCACAAGCGCGGACTGGCCAGGAGTGAAGCTGTTCAATGGAATCGTTCCAGCATTTGCCCTAACTGATCTACAGAAGCCCTAATTGGAATGGCGGGCAGAAGTTTGAATTTCGCTACCGCTGAAAGCGAATGCAGCATTACGTCTGACGTTAGGTACGTCGATGCAGTACGGATGCCTCGTCCTATACAAAGGATAAAGTTATATTAGCAACTCGAAAAATAATGATGAAACATAATTAACTTTTTTTTTGTTTGCAGTCCTGGTACATATTGACATCCGACGGTATAATACACAGCACGCACATAGAAGAGACAAAACAAAATGGGAGAGCCCAATGAAAGTGTAGTAACGTGCAGTAATTACTTTTAAGCATTTTAAGGGGAACAACGCTCGAACAATACCCTCTGAGTTGGTGGAACAGGATGTCAACACCGCACTGCCAAATAGGTAACAGCGTTTAAGGCGTGCAGACGATTCCATGTGGTCAAAAAAGGCTGAATGACGAAGAACAAAGTGGCAGACCATCTCTGAAGAAACGATGTGGCGTTCATGGCACTTCTTCATTTACATTTCATTGATTTTGTTACGTCTTAACATTCAGTATAGGAAGATTCACGTCACTGTAAGGTAGCGAGAAGCGCACACGCCATGTCACACAATAGATGGTCTCAGACTGTGAGAACGATGGAGTAACAGCCGTACTAATCTAAATAAAATTTCAGTTAATGCCGATAATCATTGGTGAAAACAGCGAACCAGTCACAGGTGCGCCCTGAGCGGGTAGGTGCCAAACTTAGCGGTAACTCACCACTAGTCTGTGATTGTTTCCGGAGAAGGCAATACGTGTCAAATGTGATCTCAGGCTGAGAAAGAATAATTTATTAAAACTGCCTCAGATGACGTACTTGTGCAATTTTGTGTTAATGGAGCGCAAATTTTAGAATTATGTGGATGATTTTATTGTGACCTTTTCCGGTGCTCTAGAAATAATTAACATCCGGAAACTTTGAATGCTGATAGCAAGCTGGCTCTCAGACTCACTTTCTTGGTTTTATGGTTCTCTAAATAGACATAAAATAAAGTTGCCTCCCAGTCCTCTGTAATTTCATTTTTAATACGACTGAATTCTTTCCCATTTGCCACTATGTTATGCACAGTATACTTACTGCATTCTCTACAGAGCCTGCAGCGAACAAAGAAGAAACCTGTCGGGATGACGGCTGCGAGAACACATTACACTTGACGTCCCTGTCCGAGAATATGTGACTGATATGATAGGTCACATTTTGAACAAGTGCATTTACCACCATCATTTAAATATTACACTTGGAATCACAAAAGGAGTAGCTGCCCTGGTGCTTTAGCACTGGCACATCACAATCTAGGAAATGGTGGAAAAGTGAATATCAATCGTGGATCAGATGTCAGCATTTTGCACGCCGGATTTTGGTACTGCTGACACCCATCCAAAAAGCCTGACGCCCAAGGCACGATGGACAAGTGCTGGATGTGTCAGAATGACCTCGATACAAAGTAGGAAAGCAAGTAGTGGAAACATGTGGATTCGCCATTGACGAGAAAGGCGAAATTGCAATTATCGGGTAAGGTGACGCCATATGCTTTTTTTGGGAGTGGGGAGGGGGGAGTCTGCCATAGTGTGGTTCAACCTGATTATGCTCATAACGGGGGAAACTATTAAAGGAGCAAACTAGCGGACCCTCCTGACGTTGTTAAGGCGGACACACACATAACTGCATGCTTGACAAACAAGCATAAGCAAGCGTACTGCTCAAGTGTGCTTCAGTGTGTAGAGCACAAATTTGCACAAGAATCAGGACTGTACAAGCCGGTTGATGCTAGATCGAATTTCGATTATTCATGCTCGAGCAAGTGTTGAAGAATGTGAACGCTTGAGCACATGTACCAACAATATGGAGGCTTGTGTAAGCATTCGTCAGTAATTTGATTTGATTTAATTTTTATTTCGTCCTGTTAAATTACATTCTGTACAAAGATTGTACTATAATGTAGGACAAATCAAATAGTACAGTTTGACATGCATAAAAAGTGAAGAAAAACAGGAATACTGTGAGACAGTTTCTGTGGCGTGTCCAATGCGAATAGTTGATATGGGACTAATATTTTTGTTTCTTTGACAAGTCTTTACTCCATATATATCATGATTCCTTTTCTTTTTTTTTCATAACACATGCAAAAAAGCTGCCAAAGCCAGCGCGCCGTCACCTGATCTCTACATATTCTGATAGAACAAACTGACCCTTGTACAAGCATGCTTGAGCCGTGTGAAGGAAGGAGGAATTTGTGCATGCTTACGCAAGTATGCTTGCGCCTGCGTGCTCGTCACGCATCAATTACGCGTGGGATTTACAAAAGCGAAGCGTTGTGGGAGGCTGTCCAAAGGGGTGTTTTTCCCTCTCAACAACGCTCCAGCTCATTCTGCACAAGAGACAGCGACACAGGTTGCTTCCTTGCGTTATCAAATGTCGCTTCTCCTCCTCTATTCTCTTGACGTGGTATGCAATGACTTCTAACTCTTTCCTCGATGAAGAACCATTGTGTGGCCGAATGACTTTTGGGTGATTTTCGATGAATGGATTATATGCTTTTAAGTGACCAGACTACAACGATTATAAGTCCCTACATACCGGGTATGTCAGATACAGAGAAGAAAGCCATCCGGTTTTAAACCACAATGAGGAGTGAAAGAAAACCAGCATAGGACAGCCGTAAGAGATGGGGGTAGACGTGTAATTTTCTAGGCGGGACGTTTCTGGGGTGAAATGTAATTCGAACAGCTGAAATACAGATTTCTATCATCAAGGTATCTGTCAAGTCACCCACTGTTGGGAAAATATTGAAGGATGAATATATAGACAAAGTCTAATATCGATGTGCAATGTTAGCAAATAATCGGTGCAGAATTCGATTTCATCATTGACGTGTAAACATCAGTGGCCGATAATATGATGAATTTATATAAAGGTGTAAATATCAGCCGGTCGGAGTGGCCGAGCGGTTCTAGGTGCTACAGTCCAGAACCGCGCGACCGCTACGGTCGCAGGTTCGAATCCTGCCTCGGGCATGGATGTGAGTGATGTCCTTAGGTTAGTTAGGTTTAAGTAGGTCTAAGTTCTAGGGGACTGATGACCTCAGAAGTAGCCGGCACGGTAGCTCAGCATGTTCGGTCAGAGAGCCGGTTGGCCTCTGTAATAAAAAACTGAGTGGAAGGATCAACCACCGAACTTGAACAGGATGTCTTGCGACGTCCGCAACGACCAAACACAACGATCAATAACGAACAAAATGCACGTCCGCCCCGAGCAGACGCAACGAACAAAAGCGAACAAAATAAGATTAAAAAAAAAAGTTAAGTCCCATAATGCCCAGAGCCATTTGCACCAATTTTTGTAAACAGCAACCTTCAAATATTATGTAAGGGGAGATCACAAACTTTCCGTTTGAGAGCATTGCTGCAGCGTATATGCGACGTAACGTTACTCCGACCTTGTTTTTCTGCAAACATTGAAGGTCGATATTTTGGACGTTACGATGTCTTTACTGGAAGACTGCTTTTCGAGGAAGGTTTGTATATATAAATCAATATAGTAATAATGAATGTGTTATATATTGTTACCTCTCCCGTATTTAATTGTCGTTTAGAGGGATATCTCGCGACAATAATTGGAGCTACGAATTGATCAGTCACAGAGGTGGCGGAATCTGGCGGAAAAACAGTAAACATTCGCTGCAACTGCAATGATTGGAGCTACGAGTTGATCAGTCATGGTTCAAATGGCTCTGAGCACAATGGGACTCAACTGCTGAGGTCATAAGTCCTCTAGAACTTAGAACTACTTAAACCTAACTAACCTAAGGACATCACACACATCCATGCCCGAAGCAGGATTCGAACCTGCGACCGTAGCGGTCGCGCGGTTCCAGACTGTAGCGCCTAGAACCGCTCGGCCCCTCCGGCCGGCTTGATCAGTCACAGTGGTGGCGGAATCTGGCGGGAAAAACAGTGAACATCCGCCGTAACTGCGGAGAGTTACGAAGCTCGACTAGAATATATCTATAATTCCCCCCCCCCCCCCCCCATATTTTTCTGTCTGTATGTGAAAGCTAATCCAGGAACCACTGTTGGGATTTGGGTACGTTTTTCATTAATAGATATATTGATTTAAAGAAAGATTTTTGTATATAGTTGGTCATTGCTACGACAGACAAGTAATCCAGCCGTGGATATTTACAGTGCAGCCCGTGCGAAGCTGGGGCGGGTCGCTAGTGTACGGATATTCCGAGAGCGGCGACGCCCGTATAGGAAGCCATAGTGTTTGTTGCTGACTTGGTCGGCTTCTGGCGTCAGGTGGCGTGTTCTGCGTAAGGCGTGGAGTGCAGCCAATTCGCAGGTTAGCGCTAGCCGGCGTGCCGAATCTGTAGTGAAGTCAGCCCGCGGACAGTGGACCACATCCTCATTCCCGTTGCACTGCTCTGCGATCGCTAAATTACTGATGCTCTTGTATGTTTGGTCAATATGATCCGTTTCTCGAAGACCGAACAACAACAATGTAGGAATCAACAATGATTCAGTAATCACGATGAGCAATTCAGCTCGCTCGTACATCGGAGAGGTTAGGAAATATCCAATGGCGGTAGTGTATTCATTACCGAAAAAAATATCATTCGGGAGAAGTGACATCAGAATGTAAAATAAGAATCAAAAGGCAGCTACAAATAGAACTGATCACAAATTATTGGGCGATGTAATAAGACTGTTTCTGCACGAATGCTAAAACCCACTGACTGACAAAAATAGAGTAACACAGGGAAGATACGTTCGGATGACAGTGTAATTTCGTACACGTACAAAGCATCGCTAGGTATGTAAATGATTCTCTGACAGGCAGAACAGCCACCAGAGCTAATTAGTGTTGGTGGTTAGGGTTGTTACTCGACTTGGTAGGGTGTATAAGGTATGTGAACAGTCAGTTGTTAAGTGACACATGTGAACAATGCGGAGATGCAGCGTTCTCGTCTAAGACAGCGTTATCGGTAACTGACAGAATTTGTAAGAGTACAGTATCTGGGACATCAAGGACCAATTATAACAGCTGTGAGTCGGCTTGTCTCAAGAGAGGATACAACGTGTTTACGGTCCTCTTCACAAATGAATCACTGTATGCACCCACGCCAGAGGGGTGGAACTTCATTATGATAATTGGGTTCATACTGTCAAGTTATTCATAAATTTGATTATTTCGTAATCACGTATCCTCTTAGTCCGCGAAGTTTAATTTCGTTTCCTACTATCCTTCTGGGTCCTTCATTTTTTTGTGAGGTACTGTAAGTACGTCAGTCCAGCATTTTAATGAAGGTGGGCGTTTTTCTAGGACCACAGACACACCCTACGGCAGCTTCACATGCAATAACACACACATTCAGGAGTTAGTGCCTATCTGATCTAGCTGTCTCAAGGAAGTATGATGGGATGAATTGTTGACTACGGCAGTGTGCCGTCTCGAGATTCCTGGAAATGCAGAGCACTATATGTCATCCTCGACGAAACCCCACAAGAAGAAATCATACATATGCGTCAGCCGAGCGGGACGGCCGTGTGTGTAGCAGGGTTTGGCATTGTAGTTTTTTCGCTACGATTTTATTGTGTGAAGTACCCTCGGTCTTCTTGCCCCGTTAAATTACAGTGAAAATTTCTCCATTGCCTTCGACGTAACTGCTTTTGTGGTAGCCTCACAATCTGATAGCATACGTCTCGATGACGTAGGTCGACCAACACCGGCCAATTCTAACGTCATCACAGCGGTAATTACGACAGTCAGCTGTTCCTGACGACGATGGAAGTTATCTACACCTATATAAATACTCTGCAATTCATACATAAGTGCCTGGCAGGAGATTCACCGAACCACATTCTGACTATTTTTCTACCGTTCCACTCTCTAACCGCGAGTGAGAAAAATAAGTCTTCCCGTTCGAGCTCGAATTTTTGTTATTTTCTTCCGATCATCGTTTCTTCCTATGTAGGCTGGCGTCTGTAAAGTATTTTCACATTCGGCGGAGTAAGGTGACTGAAATTTCGGGGGAAGATCTCGCCGCAACGAAAAACTCAGTTTTAATTATTCCCGCCGCGCGGGGTAGCCGTTCGGTCTCAGACACCTTGTCACGGTCCGCGCGGCTCCCCGCGTCGGAGGTTCGAGTCCTCCCTCGGGCATGGGTGTGTGTGTGTGTGTGTGTGTGTGTGTGTCGTCCTTAGTGTAAGTTTGTTTAAGTTAGATTAAGTAGCATGTAAGCTTAGGGACTGATGACCTGAGCAGTTGGGTTCCATAAGATCTTACCACACACTTCCATTTTTTCCAATTATTCCCAGCCAACTCGCTTAAGGAGCCGTCACACTCTCTCTCCAATTTCGCGATAATACAAAACGAGCTGCCCTTCTTTGAACTTTTCGATGTCCTCCGTCAGTTCTATATGGTAAGGATCCCATGCTGCATAGCAGTGCTCTAGCAGAGGACAAGTGTAATTTAGGCACTCTTTAGTAGACCTGTTGCATCTTCTAAGTGTGATGCCGATAATACACATTCTTATTTGCCTTCGCACAACATTACCCATGTGATCGATAGAATTTAAGTTGTTCATATTTGTGATTCCTAGGTGTTTAGTTGAACTGACAGGCTTTAAGTTTGTGTGATTTATCGTGTAACCGAAACTTAACGGATTTCTTTCGGTTTTCATGTGGATGACCTCACACTTTTTCTTATTTAGAGTCAAATACCACTTTTCGTACCACACAGCTATCGTGTCTAATTTTACAATCGGATTTGATCTTCTAATGCCTTTACTCGACGGTAAACGAAATCATGTGCAAACAATCTAATAGGGCTGTTCAGGCATCCAGTCGCACAACTGAGACAGTACTCCTTAGGCACGCAATCTGATTAGAAATCTCTTGTAAGGAACGGTATCAAAACCCTTCTGAAAATCTACAAATATAGAATCAACGCGAGAACCACTATCAACAGCTCTCAATACTTCATGCGAATGAAGAGCTAGTTGTGTTTCACAAGAACGATATATTCTAAATCCGTGCACACTGCGTGTCAATAGATTGTTGTCTTCGAGGTTATTCGTAACGTTCTAACGCAGTATATGTTCCGACATCCTACTGCAAATCGACGTCAGTGATATGGGACTGTAATACACCGGATTACTCCTACTTTCTTTCTTGAACGTTGCTGTGATCTGTGCAACTTTCCAGTCTTTAGGTACGGATCTCGTCCAGCGAGTGGTTGTATGTGATTGCTATGTTTGGTACTATTATGTCAGCACGCTCAACCCAGTTGATATGCAATCTGAACCGGAAGACTTGCCTTTATAAAGTGATTCAAGCTGCTACACCAAGGAAATCTACTTTTAAGTTACCCATCTTGGTAACTGTTCTTGTTTAGAATTCTGGAACATTTACTTCGCCTTCTTTGGTGAACGAATTTCGGAAAAATTTTTGGTAGCTCTGCTTTTGTGGCACTGTCATCGGTAGTAATACTATTGGTAACGCGCAGTGAAGATATTGGTTGTGTATTGCCGCTGGTGTACTTTACATATGGTCAGTAAGTCTTAGTGTTTTCTTCTAGATTTCGAGACAACATTTCGTTGTGGAAGCTGTTAAAAGCATCTCACATTGAAGTCCACACTAAGTTTCGAGATTCAGTAAAATGTTGCCAGTCATGGAGGTTTTGCGTTCTTTTTAAACAGGTATGCTTTGTTCGTTTCTGCGACAGTGTTCTGACCTGTTTTGTGTACCATGAGGGATCGGTGTTATATTTTATTAATTTATTTCATATAAATGTCAATTTCCGCAGATACGTTTTCTTTGAATTTAAGCCACATCTGGTCTACTCTTAAATGGTTTGGAAGGAGTGGAAACTGTCTCTTAGGAAGGCATCAAGAGAATTTTTATCTTTTTTAAATATATATATATATATATATATATATATATATATATATATATATATTGCGTTTATTTGTTTTGGATTAGTATATTACGATGTTCATTCTCGCTACAACGACTTTGCGGTCACCAATTCTTGTATTCATCATAATGCTCACGATTATTTGTTGCTAAGACGTTAAGTATGTTTTCGCAACGATTCACACTTCGAGTGGACTACTTAAATAATTGTTCAAAATGATATTCGAAGAAAGCTTTTAGTACTATTTCGAACGATGTTTCATACCTATCCCAGACTTTAAACGTGTACTTTCGCCGACAGATTGAAGTCACTAGAAACTATAATTATGTGAATGGGGTGCCTATTTGAAATGAGACTCAAGTTTTCTATGAATTGTTCAGGAACTGAATTATCTGCGTCGGGGGGTCGGTAAAAGAAACCAATTATTAACTTAATCCTGTTTTCAAGTATAACCTCCACCCATACTAACTCCCAGGAACTATCTGATTTCACTACGAGGTGAACTATTTCTAACAGCTACAAAACCACAATCACCAACGGTACTTAACATATCCTTTCTGTATAACGTTAGGTCCTTTGTAAAAATTTCGGCTGAACTTATCTCCGGCTTTAACCAGCTTTCGGTACCTATAATGATATGAGCTTCAATGCTCGCCGCTCAGGTTCTTTCCCAACATAGTTAGGACGATTTACCTCTACAATACTGCCTATTGCTATGTCTGCTCTCGACCTGTGTTTTCCTGCACCCTTTGAGACTGTAGCCCTTTCTATACCTAAGAGACCCTCTGTCGTCTGAAGCTCGAATTTTTACGCAAATCAAGGAGGCGGTAAGAAGACCAAGAATATTTTATGCAGAAGGCTTTGTTTTGTTGCTATGCGCGAGTAAACCATCGAACTGGAAGCTGTCGATTTAGGTACTGTGGGATACTGGTAAGCCGGCGGAATGGAGGTGCTCGGTAGTGCAATCCCGATTATCCACCTCCGCTATGACCGGTGACATTAACCAGAGTTTCAAAAGTCCGGACACACATAATGTGTTATAATTTTCACGATGAAGCAAACTGAACGAAACACACTTTAATGTTAAATACCTACATTATTTTAAACGTTTTTTATGTGTACTAACAACCCTACCTCGTACTTTTCTAAGGTATTTTCAGTTTCTGAAATAAGTTGCCTGTTTAGGTAGTTTGTCCTTCCACTTCGGGCTATTGTTTCGTAATTACATGACGAATTCATATTTAGAATACGTTTAATTACATTCCTTTAAGTTTGTATTAGTTTTACAGCAGTATTTTTGACAGTTTAGAGTAATTATGTCAACTGATTTTTACATTTTACTGTGCAAAACGTTAAGATTATGATATCACATTTGTCTTTAACATTTTGTTACACTTTAAGGCGTACGCCATTTTCAAAGGATCTACAATAAAATCGTTATGTATGAGAAACATGCGATGGCAAAATAATAGTAAATACACTACGACTAGCGAATTAAAATCAACAGTTAACACATATATGACACCCAAAGTCTTATGGTTCATTGAGTAGCAAAAGTGGGTGATACATAGTCTCTCGCCTGTCTTAATGTCGTGAGATATAATTGCAAACTGATTAAAATGTACTCACGAAAGGATTAAGAAAAGAAGTGCAAGGCGGTAATGATATATAATGATATAATGTTTTGGCACTACAAAAGTAATTTAAATTTTATGCTCATTGTAAAATATTGAATAACAACAGTTCAAATATCAAATTTGTACTAATATAAATAAACTCGTTGCTTCAAGCTGCAACGGTAAAAAGTAAGGTTTACATGTTGTAAACTATATGGCGCTTGGGTATAATGATGTCTGTATCATTAGTCAAAACAGCGTTTAAAAAAATGAGAAAAATACTCATGTAAGTACAAAATATAGATAGCAAGGAAACAATACACAGATACGGATAATGATCAAGCATAATCATTGTTGTATACCAAGAAGAAAATGCGAAAGTTACAATTCTGAAGCTGTATTTGGCGTGTGAGGAATGATTGTATTGTCACGGGATCAGTCAGCTGTTAGCTAATAATGACATACGACCATTATAATGGGAATACACATTTCAATTAAATCTGATTACACATCGCATAAACGAAAAATAATAAATCAGCCTCCTTGCAATTCCGTAAAATAGCAGAATGCTGAGGACATGAGTAGTAGAGTATTAATGAACTGTACAAGAGCATTACATAATCATTGTTTAAATAACAGCATTAGAGATATAATAAAAACAAAAGAGAAAAAATCTGTAATCTTATGATCGAGTCAGTAAGCTGCTCAAAGCGGAACTAGCTTTAAAAATGGTCATCCTAAGTACTAGTCAGCAGCATCTTCGCTACAAAATAAATGGATCCTATGGATCCAATATTTGTACACTCCTGGAAATGGAAAAAAGAACACATTGACACCGGTGTGTCAGACCCACCATACTTGCTCCGGACACTGCGAGAGGGCTGTACAAGCAATGATCACACGCACGGCACAGCTGACAACAGGAACCGCGGTGTTGGCCGTCGAATGGCGCTAGCTGCGCAGCATTTGTGCACCGCCGCCGTCAGTGTCAGCCAGTTTGCCGTGGCATACGGAGCTCCATCGCAGTCTTTAACACTGGTAGCATGCCGCGACAGCGTGGACGTGAACCGTATGTGCAGTTGACGGAGTTTGAGCGAGGGCGTATAGTGGGCATGCGGGAGGCCGGGTGGACGTACCGCCGAATTGCTCAACACGTGGGGCGTGAGGTCTCCACAGTACATCGATGTTGTCGCCAGTGGTCGGCGGAAGGTGCACGTGCCCGTCGACCTGCGACCGGACCGCAGCGACGCACGGATGCACGCCAAGACCGTAGGATCCTACGCAGTGCCGTAGGGGACTGCACCGCCACTTCCCAGCAAATTAGGGACACTGTTGCTCCTGGGGTATCGGCGAGGACCATTCGCAACCGTCTCCATGAAGCTGGGCTACGGTCCCGCACACCGTTAGGCCGTCTTCCGCTCACGCCCCAACATCGTGCAGCCCGCCTCCAGTGGTGTCGCGACAGGCGTGAATGGAGGGACGAATGGAGACGTGTCGTCTTCAGCGATGAGAGTCGCTTCTGCCTTGGTGCCAATGATGGTCGTATGCGTGTTTGGCGCCGTGCAGGTGAGCGCCACAATCAGGACTGCATACGACCGAGGCACACAGGGCCAACACCCGGCATCATGGTGTGGGGAGCGATCTCCTACACTGGCCGTACACCACTGGTGATCGTCGAGGGGACACTGAATAGTGCACGGTACATCCAAACCGTCATCGAACCCATCGTTCTACCATTCCTAGACCGGCAAGGGAACTTGCTGTTCCAGCAGGACAATGCACATCCGCATGTATCCCGTGCCACCCAACGTGCTCTAGAAGGTGTAAGTCAACTACCCTGGCCAGCAAGATCTCCGGATCTGTCCCCCATTGAGCATGTTTGGGACTGGATGAAGCGTCGTCTCACGCGGTCTGCACGTCCAGCACGAACGCTGGTCCAACTGAGGCGCCAGGTGGAAATGGCATGGCAAGCCGTTCCACAGGACTACATCCAGCATCTCTACGATCGTCTCCATGGGAGAACAGCAGCCTGCATTGCTGCGAAAGGTGAATATACACTGTACTAGTGCCGACATTGTGCATGCTCTGTTGCCTGTGTCTATGTGCCTGTGGTTCTGTCAGTGTGATCATGTGATGTATCTGACCCCAGGAATGTGTCAATAAAGTTTCCCCTTCCTGGGACAATGAATTCACGGTGTTCTTATTTCAATTTCCAGGAGTGTATTATTCTTGTGGAAATAAGTATCTGTCACATATTATGTGTGAAGGAATGCACTTTTGTTATTTGTTGATCCATACGACACTGTGTGTCATATCTGATAGTGGCACTTTTTATTTGCTTGTCTTGATGTTTCCACTACTATTGATGTCATCACATGTTTCTCATGTATTCCCATTTTATTGCAGATCCTTCGAAAACTGGCGTAACGCCGAAATGAGTGAAATGTAACTAAGTCAATAAAAGCTGTGGGCAAGACAAAAATGTTATGGTGCAACTAAATGACCGTGACATCTCACAAAGCCTTTATGCAACATATCACTTTAAGATTATATTGTATTTTTGCAAACCTTATATACTGAATTATCTGTTTATCTTAACCTGAAACGGGCAATGAAATAAAGAAATACGCATACCAACATATGCAATGCCCTTTTTCCACCGTGAAAGAAACACTTGTCCTTTAGGGCCGTCTAAAACATATTTACTGATGGGCTGATACTTTCGGTATCAATGGCAGCACAGAGTGCCTCGAAACCCCCTAGCTAGGCATCGTTCTCTTATTTTCGTGCATTCTTTTCTAGTTTGAACTGATTGCCAGCTTGTGTCAAATGCGCCGGAATT
The DNA here is from genome assembly GCF_023864275.1 of Schistocerca cancellata. Lineage (NCBI taxonomy): Eukaryota > Metazoa > Arthropoda > Insecta > Orthoptera > Acrididae > Schistocerca > Schistocerca cancellata. The sequence continues at coordinate 281,909,456 of NC_064633.1, forward strand.
TGAACTGGCACGTGTTGGTGACTAGTTAGTGCATTTATGGTATACTGTGTTTCTGCTGCTGCTGCTAATGATGATGGTTAAATATGGGATCCTTGAATATAAATGAAGAACGGATTAATCAATCACCATGAGTTCTGGCAAGTTCTTACCCTTTTTGATAAAAGTCGTAATATCTTCACAAATTTTCCTTTGTATTTACGGAAGCGTTAAGTCGCAATTTGTACAAGACGTAGTCTTTACAAGATCCACTACATCCACTCCCGTACATTCTTCATAAGAAGCGACGTTGAAGGTTGCGACTGTCTGCTAGCTCTAACGCTGCCTATGTGCACAGTGGGAACTCGGTTTATCGATTGCATCTCAAATAGCAACTGGGGTCTCAATGTCCTTTTCATCTATTGCGAAATAGCTCGTACTGCTTAAGGAGAGGCACGACAACCAAACTGTTCTCCGAACCGCCGTGCAGACGCACGTAACTGTATACACGGTATAGGGTACCACATGGTTCTATGCGAAAAGAGCCAGCAGAAGCTGCGAATTAGGTAGCGTATGGTACAGGCAGATGGCTGGGAGCAGTACGTATACTCACAAACAAGACGTAAACAGATATGGAGATGCTAATGCATAGCAGGCGTTCTTTTCAATCATCTTCTTTTATACTTCCCCGCTAAGAATATCTCAATATCAGTATTGCTGAAGACATCGAAAAGTACTGCTTGAGGTTGTCATCTGTTCTGTGAATTATTTTATTTCGCATGAGGTGAGTAATGAACAGGTTCGGGATCGGATAGCCAATCACTCCAATTTCTTCCGACAGTTAATGTGACTTACAAACGTTCTACAATCAAGAGCAATGAATTTGGGGTAGCTGCTGTTTCGAAGAGACACTATTCCAAAAGCCACGGCGAATGGGGTACACTGGTGTCCAGAATTAAAGCAACAAACGAAAATTTTGCAAAGTTACGTTTATTTTGCCACAAAACATTATAAACAAGTGACAGTAAAGTAGAAACAACGTAAAGAATACAGAAAGTAGACAACTGCAATATGCATAGATGTAGACAAACATGTTCTTCGTTTTTTTCCATTTTGTCGGATTTGCACGCACATTCTGACAACTGTTAATGTGCTCAGTACGGAGTGTGACCACCTCTGGCAACAATACAGACCTGACAATGACGGGGCATGCTGAAAATGATTTCCTCAGTCTCATGTTCAGGCAATAACGCCCATTTTTCCTGCGGAGCTGTTCGCAAGTCTTTGAGAGTGCTCTATGGGATTCAGATCGGGACAGCGAGCAGGAAGGAAACATCAACCACCTGTGTACTATGAGGACGAGCATTATTGTCCGTCCTTACGAAGTCTGGGCCCACCGCTCCTCGCACCAACCGCACATGGGGTCCCAAGATCTCGTCACGATACCTGACACGAGTTAAATCTTGCTGATTCACCCATACAGTTTCATGGAGAGGTGTTCAACTGGTCAATATGATACCTACCCACACCATTAGGGATCCTCCTCGATAACGGTACCAAGCGAGGTGGCGCAGCGGTTAACACACTGGACTCGCATTCGGGAGGACGACGGTTCAAACCCGTCTCCGGCCATCCTGATTTAGTTTTTCCGTGATTTCCCTAAATCGTTTCAGGCAAATGCCGGGATGGTTCCTTTGTTCTAGCAAATATTAATTTTAAGTGTAAAAGAAAGACGATACTGAATCTTAAATGTTGCTGAATGGTGGAAGAAAGCCAACAAATGGGAAAAATTTTTATTAATAATATTTTTAACAAATTGTTGCATGTTTACTGTAAAGAACGTCCGAGCAACCACTCAGCTTTACCTTCTGGAAAATGAAGTACAGTCGGTGGCAGAATTTGCTAGACTTCTCGCCTATATACTGAACGTCACAGCTTTCCTACACAGCATTACATGGAAGAAAATTAAGTGCTACCAACGTACTGATTACAGGAGTGAAGTAGAAAAACTATCCGATCTTTCTTAGATTGTTTTAGACCATTTGGCAGATTAATTTATCTCTTATGTTTAATTGTTGTGTTTAGTAAACTAACGAAGAAAACGCTATGTAGTGTGTACCGAACTAATACAGCCAACGGCCTTGCGACAGTGGTAACACAGGTTCCGTCCGATCACCGCTATCGGGGTTGGCAATTAGTTGGAGTGATAACTGTCCTGGTCTGTTGAGTGCTGTTGGCACGTGGAGTGCACTCAGCCCTTGGGAGGCCAACTCTTCGTGACTGAGAAGTAGCGGCTCTGGTCACGAAACCTAACAACAGCTGGGAAAGTAGTTTGGTGACCACATGTCCCTCCATATCCGCATCCAGTGACGCCTATCGGCCCTGGATGACACGGCAGTCGGTCGGTACCGTTGGGCCTTCTGAGGCCTTTTCAGACGGAGTTTTTTTAGTGCTGATATAAATCAACTGAAACTTATCATGAAAAGTTACGAAAAAAATCTCTTAATAAAACGAAAGTACACAAGATCGTCATATAGTAGGAAAATACTATGCACTTCCAGTCTCAAAACTGTTCAGTCCACAGCTATACTCAAGTAGGGGTACAGGACTACCCAAAAGCATATAAATTTAGTAGTATGGATAGATATCTAACAAATTCAGTAAAAAAATAATTCAGAGCCACAATTAAGTCAGAACAGTTGACAGAACCAGAAATTTCGGGAGCTAACAGGTGCGCAATTCAGCAAGTTTTTCATGTTTAGATATACAAGGTACAATATCAAGGTAGCGACAAAACATATGGGAAAGAAGTTGTCTTAGGATTTTTTTACTGATTGTCGAACTGCCTGCTAGTGACTCTTTCACAGAAGAGGTAAAAAGCTTATCTCCAGCGAGATTAGAAGCGAAAACTATCCGCTTCCGCTGGAAGGGCGAACACTTTACCGCTGAGCTAGCGCAGATCTGTGTTAAACAGCTCTCCATTTTTGTTCCATTTATGGGCAACACGGAAAATTCGCAATGTGAATGGCGAAGTAAGCTGCAGTTTCTGTTGGATCGAGGTTCCTGGAACTCAAAAGCATAGATTTGCTACCTATATAACATACCTGAAGTGAGAATCATTTAGAATCTTTTTTCACAGTAATAAGAAAATATCGAGTGAATGTAGCAGGATAATTCTGTCAACTATTCCAGGAAGTAAATCGACGGTAACATGACTTCAAATGTATGCTACAATGTTGCCAGTTCTCCGTTACATTAGCGACAAGCAGAATACTTAAGTTTGCTCAGCCAGTGTGTTTATGTACTGGGAATCTCACGCTTCGAAAACGAGGCAGTGCCCATTGCCACTGCATTGACTGGAAGCAGAAATCCCTATAGGCCAGTGAGTTTTACTTCTATTCCTGTAATTATGATTTGGGTCTGAATTGTACTTACGAATAATATCCAGATGCACTCTTACTCGAACATCGTAAATGAAGAACAGTGGGAATTATTTGAGCAGCCCTCCTCTTCAGTAACTGCTGTAATTTTTTTCTGTTTTAAGCGAAATGCAAACTAAAATTCATTCACCAGACGCGTTTTGCTTTTTTATCATCGTCAGGCATTTAACATTATGAGTAAAGAACATTATTTTTATTGTTATATACCTGAAAACAGTTTCCCTTGTAAATGCTTTCATTGGCACCATCTCTAACATATAATGACACAAGTGAAAAGACAACAAATCGCGAATATCCACAAAGAAATTTCATAAGACGTGAATAACATTCGATCTCCAATCAGAAGAACAAACATAGCGAGATAAACTTACTCAATGATCGACAAATAGGGGTCAATAGCCGTGGGAAAAAAGTGAGTAAGTACAGTTTAAATTAGATTCCAGTTTACAATAACATGAAATGAGAAGCAGTTGTGATGAGAACGTGGAACAAGGAACAAAAAGTGCTAACAGGAATGTATTGAATACGTGGTCCTACAGCGAAACTGTCGTGTAATGTAGAAAAACGAAACAGATGAAAAGTAACGTCTCGTAACCATTACAACGTAACTGCTCGTGAGCTCTGTCAATAAGTGCGCGGTGAAAGAGGTTTTCCTTTTTTGACAACTTAAGACAAAGAGATTCCAAAATAACAAAGTTGTTACCCTGAGTGAAAGATTGAATTTCTATCCAGTTCGTTGCCTTAGTGCATTTTGCTTGTAGCTTATTTCCCGGTTGATTTACACTAGCGACGCCTCTGGGCTATCAGAATGTTCATATGAGAATTATCAAAGTGCAAGGTTTCAAACAGACTGCTACATGAAATACTACGGTACTTGCGGCCGAATCTGACCTCATGCAGTTGATCACCGGCCCTTGCTAAACTAAAAAGTGAGTCACATAAATAGGCCAAAAATATAGACATTACGGTACACGACATCTAATTCTTGACATTGAGGAATAAATTGAAAAATTAGAACACTGGTAAGGCAAAGAATTTAGTTGAAATATGGTTGATGACATAAAACATTCCGATATCAAATCTAATTTGTTGCTTCTGCTAGTTTTCTCGTTTTGAAATCGCCCCTACACAACCAACAGACCCCAAACATGTGTCACTGAAGATCTCTTCAAATCGTTTTGACACTTTGGTAACTCGAGGTTGCAGTTGGGAGTGTCCGCCATCCGATACTATCTTCATCGCGGTCCTTGTGCAATGCAGCATGCCATCTCACTACTCGATGTAAATATACCATTATAGACAAAAATTGTTATCGGACCTGGTCGTCATTTTAATACTATGCTGCTTAAATACAGAGGTTTAAATGAGTGCATACATATCTTAGAGTTTCGTGGAAATAATGCAGATCTTCGAGCTTGCCGCCTGTTCAGTTGAAAAATACGTAACTTTTCACTCCATATATTCGAACCTGGCATCATTTTTACGCAGTTGTTAATACTACACTGATGCTGGCTGGAGGGGGAGGGGTACAAAGCACAACTGGGCTAGATTTATGTATGTGCCGGCCGCGGTGGTCTAGCGGTTCTGGCGCTGCAGTCCGGAACCGCGGGACTGCTACGGTCGCAGGTTCGAATCCTGCCTCGGGCATGGGTGTGTGTGATGTCCTTAGGTTAGTTAGGTTGAAGTAGTTCTAAGTTCTAGGGAACTTATGACCTAAGATGTTGAGTCCCATAGTGCTCAGAGCCATTTGAACCATTTATGTATGTATTTGTGTATTTATTTATTGAAACTTAATTCTAATTTGCTGACACTGTGGTTGCTTGAAGAGGAAGGGGGTGTTGCCTGAGATCATTCGTTAAGGGTGATGAAGTCACTGACGAGATTGCCCCTGCATGTAGGCAATCCGCACTGTAACTACCACTTTTTAAGGTAAAGTGACCGCAATTTTGGATTGTAACCTGTGGCACGACATACTTCAAAACCGTATTAAACTGCGCAGTGCGCTGGACAGTACATGGCCATACAATTCCCAATCCTGCCTAATCCGAGCTTGCACTTCATCCCCAATAACATCGTCGCCGACGAGACGTTAAACGCTAGTCTTCCTTTTCTTCAGATTTAAGTAAGAGAAGGCATATCCAAAAAAGCAATGTAGTGTGTAAATGTACCATCACGTTGAAGAACGGTAGACTCACTGTGGTCTTCCAAGAATATGCTTGCATGATGATCATAGACATAGACGAATGTCAGGATGGGTTTTACAAATGGGTCACGGCTGGTTCTTGTTCCATGCTTTCTGCTTGCATTAGTGTTCTGCCTATAACGCTCGTGGCATCCCTTTCTCTCTTAGTTTGGGATAGCAAGTCGAGACAAGAGTGCGAGGTCTTCAATTGGGTACTGATCAAAGCCATAATGAGTACGTGGGGATCTGTTTCTTGTACAGAAGCTACAAAACATGTTATGTTCACGAATACTAAATATCGTCACGTAAAGATAAGTCAGAGGAAACAAGTGACCTTGTCTATACAAAACTTACGCAACGGTAATAAATAAATCAACACGAATATATCTTAATTTGTAAATGTGTACATATATTTTATATACGTATCACGCTGGTTTCCAAAGAGACAAGTTTTATTTAAAGTTTTAAAGGAATTTGAAATTGATATAAAAGCGAGGGGAATCGTAAAACAACCCTGGCAGACAACATCTGGAAAGTTAAGTTTTTTGAAGAAATCTCTATGCACCTTTGAACTAAAGACAGGGGTCAGGCATGTTATCCTCAGCTCTTTTTAATATCGTCGTGGAGAATTGTGAGAATGTGGGAAGAAATTCCACAGATGAAAAAAATAAGTGGCGCAGTTGGAAAGAATAAATGGAATACACCTTAGGAAGAAAGGAAACAACTTGGAAATCAGGTGTTTAACTTTTGCCGATGACCTTGCCCTTTTAGCCAGAAACCGGAGATTCGCGCAAAGAATGCTGGAGATCTCAAATGAAATCACTGGAAAAACGGATCTCAGAGTCTCATATGAATAGACAGAGTGAATAGAACACAGACATCAAGGAGAGAAATACTTGGAGAGAAAGATTAGAAGGTCAGATTAAAAGGACAGATAAATTCACATACTTAGTTCAGTGGATGCAACCCAGTGGACGGGATGAAGAGACAGTAAAGGAAGGACCAGAAAATTAGACATTGCTTAAAAATTAACGGGCGAACAGGCACAACAAACGAGCGATATCCTACACGGCCAAAATCAGGCGCTATAATTCATTTATAAAGCCTGAAATACTCGATGCATGTTCTACATAAGAAGGGACAGTTGAAAGAAATCGAAAAGAAGGAAAGGAAGATTCTCGGGAAAATTCAGGGACCTCAGAAGACTTGGAAGAACAGAAAAAACGAACTCTATAAGTACGCCAAAAAATTAACGGACACAATATAGAAACGATGGTTGAAGTTTTATGGACACCTAGCAAGAATGGCCGAATTCTGACTTTGCAAAACTATCTTCAGTTATATCATACCATTGAAGTCCATCTCTAAGTGGGCAGAAGAGGTCAAAAGAGATGCACAAGAAACTGCTATTACACTAGAGATGACCCAAAACAGAAGAACTCAGAAGGAAAGTGAACAGCATAAAATCTTTTAAAAAGAAACTACTATCGAGGAGATCCACACATTACATTTCCAGGGAGGAGAGAAAGAAAAGAAGTGAAAGAACGAGGGGGGGGGGGGGTTCTAGGAAGAGAGGAAAAAAGGCTAGAAAACCATGACTTTTACGCGGTTCATAGTTGGCCAAATTCGGAAGAAAAAGCCGCGCGGAGTGGCCTCGCGGTTTGCGGCGCCGGTCCCTCTCACCGTTGGTTCGAGTCCTCCCTCGGGTATGGGTGTGTTTGTTGTTCTTAGCATAAGTTAGTTTAAGTAGTGTGTACGTCTAGGGACCAATGACCTGAGCAGTTTGGTCCATTAGGAATTCACACATACTTGAACTTTTTTTTTCGGAAGAAAAAAGCGAGTAAGAAGTGATAAAGTATGTGTTAATACAGTAGAAATTTGTCGCTGGCGAACTTTAAAAGTTCACTGAGATGATAAAAGCTTTTGAAAACAATATACAGTTTCACTGATGGGCTAAAACATTGTGACCACCTGCTTTATTGAGCTCAGAGCTGTCGAATTCGGTGAGCAAGACATGGAAGTGAGTTTGACTGTCATGCTCCTCTGTAGCACCATTCTGGCCTTTCGACGTGGACATTTATCCTGCCGGAAGGTGACGCTGCCGTCGGGAAAGACATCATATTGTGATGCAAATAGTCCGCAGTTATGGGTATATAGTTCCCAGCTGTCTTCCTGTTTTTGACTATTACCATAGGTGCCATGGAAGAGCGGGTAAATATCCCCTATAGTATAATATTGCCTAACTGGTCTCTGCCCACGGAGCGGAGCATATTTGGGGCTGCCGTCCGCCTACGTGACAGCGTATGCGGACACGATCATCGACCTAGTGTAGCAATAAAAGTGATTCATCCTACCAGGTGACACGTTTCTATTGCACCAAGGTCCAATCTCGATGCCCGCTGCAGTCGTCATTAACGATTTCATTGGGTTAACATGGACACAGGTAGGGGTCGTCATAGCAGGGCAGCATATTCAACATTGTGCGCTGACAGGTGTGCTCTGAAACAGTTGTGGCTGCACCAGTATTTTACTCTGTCGTCAGACCTGCCACAGACCACCAACTATGCTGCTTTGCAGAGCGGCAAGCCTCCAACCAAAACGTTGTGTGATGACGCGCGGGCGTCCAGTGCCTTGTCGCCCACTCGTTGTTTCACTGTACTTTAACCAGTCTCCACGGATGCTCACTACAGTAGCACAAAAACAGATCACCAGCTTCGTCGTTTCTGGCGGGCCACAGCAGTCGGCCCTCTGTCAAAGTCTCTTATGTCAGCGGTTTGCATTATTTGAGGCCCATATTGTCGCTAGATTGGTTTCTCATTCGTCCATGCTCCGCTTGTACAGGGTGGTAGTAACAGTTGGAGAGTCTGTATGGATGTTTCAGGGTAGGTTTTACTGAGAAATAACTGACAAGAAAAAAATTGGGATTGAAGTTAGCCAATCAGCCTGCTGCGCGTGCAAATTCAAGCGGCCCGCCAGATACAGTTAAGTGTCAGTTGTTCTCATAGCGTAGATGATAGCGCACGAGAGTGGTCAGCTTTTGGATCGGATTCGATACTTGCTACTGCCCCTTTCCCAATTTTTGTATCGTCCTCTTGTTCGGTTTTAGAGAACCATACGAAGGCCACGTTTGGTGAGACCATCTCTGGGGGGCCACTTGAATTTGTGCGCGCACCAGCCTGGTAGGCTAATTTCAATGCCAATTAACAAGAAAACGTGCCAACGTATAGAATTTTTTCTTTAACAATTATTTCTCAGCACAATCTACAAGCTTTTCAGACTATTTCTGGCCACCCTGTATACTTTCATCATCGTGTCGCGTCACATGCACGCACCACCATCACCAGGCGGCATTTAGTTTCGTGGTGAGCAGTGGTCGTAGCGGTTTCGCTCGTTACCGAGTTAGGTGGCGCAATGGTTAGCACACTGGACTCGCATTCGGGAGGACGACGGTCCAAACCCACGTCCTGCCATCCTAATTTGGGTTTTCCGTGATTTCCCCACATCGCTTCAGGCAAATGCCGAGATGATTCGTTTGAAAGGGCACGGCCGATTTCCTTCCCCACCTCCCTCTAATCCGTGCTTGGGCTCCGTCCCGATGTCGACGGGACTTTAAACCCTAATCTTCCTTCCGTTTCCGCTCATCAGTGTTTATCTTTCATAATACCGAACGCCTGCCTGCTTAGCCTGTGTAGTCTGATGCCATAAATCGAGGCACTCTCCGACTTGTTCATACCTGAGGACTGCCTTCCGTGATACAGATGCCAGCGTTACTGACTGACACAAAGAAGACCTGAATCCTATACCCAGTACTACCAGGGTACTTAATTAAGGGAAACAAATGAATTTCATAATCTTTTATTAAATACAATAGAAAATATACGGACAAACAATTCAAGAGAAAAATTACAGGGGTATGTAGAAAAAGCAATACTCATAAAATTCGGTCATATTAACGTATCATCAAGCTCTCCTTCTGAAATTAAGAGAGTTACATATTCTCTCAAAAATAAAAGCTGATCTGGATTTGATGGCATTTCCAATCGAGTGCTAAAGATTTGTTTCCACACACGGTTCAGTCACATTAATGTGACCACCGCTTATCTTCACCGTTAACGTGCAGTAACCACTCACAGACGGTAGGTAGCACAAGCACTAGCAGTGGAGGGTGGATAAAACCTGTCGGTGGTACGCGGAAAACAGTGCAGTAGTTGTAATGCGCAAACGAAGTGATTTATCGGACGTCGAAAGTCCATGACCATTGGGTGGAAGCATTTCCGAAAAGACTAATTTGTTAACCATTCGCGTATCGCCACGGTTAAACTATATCAAGCAAAACCGGTGCCTAGGCAGTTGTGGCGAACCACGGGCGATAGATCACAGGTGCGAACGTCGGCTGCGAAGACGTGTACGAGCGAACAGACATGCAACTGTTGAGCAACCGACCGCCCAGATGGGGCTAAAAACAGTGTCTCCTCAACGACCGTTGCTGCGTATTGACCTTCGCAACAGGCGCTTGGTTTATTCACCCGTGCTGACTGCTGTTCATCGGCGACCAAGGCTGGAGTTTGCACGCCATCCACAACTCGACGTTTACTGAGTGGTGCAAACTCTGGAAGCAAACGCTCTGCAGCAATCGTCGGGAGCTTCCAGGCCGGAGGAGGGAGCGTTATGGTCTGGAGAATGTTTTTGTGGCATTCCCTGCGTGATATCGTCCTTCAGCAAGACACTTTGCGTCAGTACAAGTATGAATCTATTCTCAAGCACTTTATTCAGGCTGGTCACGAAGTGACTGGACATTGTAATGTCTTGTCTTACCTGAGTTACGTAATGCATCACTAACTCAAAGTATTTTTACAGAGAGACTGAACTATGCCATTGTTAAACCTCTCTGTATAAGAAAGATGGTAGCAGAATTGTCAATAACTACCAACCTGTTTCACTGCTAACATCATTTTCGAAAATTTTTGAGAAGGTGGAGTATTCAAGAACAGTGTCCCACCACAGCAACAATAATACCCTCAGTAAATCAGAATTTGAATTTCCGAAGAGTTGCTGTATCTAACAACGCCATTTACATTTTCAGTCACCGGATTTTACAAGCATTAAATGACAAAATACTCCGGTTAGCATTTTCTGCGACCTATCTATGCTGTATGAACCACAACATTGTCCTAGACAAATGAATATTCTATGAAACTGATGGTATAGCTAACTAATGGATAGTGTTATATCTAACCAATGCATGCAAAAAGTTGCATGTTTATTCCGGGGACGCTATTCTGACTGCGGAGAAATCAGGTACGGCGTTCCATTAGGCTCAGTCTTAGGCCCGCTGTTGTTTCTCTTACATGTAAACGATCTAATATACAACAAGTGAAATTAGTTCTTTTTGCGGATGACATTAGTATTGTAATCAATCGAAGCATACATTCAGCAACAAAAGAAATACTAAATGATCTTAAAAGAATCATTGACTGGTTTTCTGTGAATGGTCTCACTCCCAAATTTAAAAAGACATATTCAGTTTAGAACCTCTAGAGGTACCACACTAACATAAGTGTAACACATGGTGAGGCAATAATAAATGGGGAGTCAGCTCCAAAATTCTCTGGTGTCCATATTGATGAGAATTTAATCTAAAGGAAACACAGTTAGAACTCCTACAACAACTTACTACAGCCACATTTGCACCTACAATTATTGCTAATCTTAGCGAGAGAGAAATCATTACGTTGACATTTTGCATACTTCCATTCAATAATGACATATGGAATAATTTTCGGAGGCAACTCATCCTTAAGAAAGGAAGTCTTTATTGGTCAAAAACGTGCTGTAAGACTAATACGTAATGCTTATCCACATTGATCTTGTAGACATCCGTTTGAGGAATTTGGCATTCAGATTGCTGCTTAAGAGTATATTTACTCCCCAATGAAGTTTGGTATAGGTAATCCACTGCAGTTCAAAAGAAATAATAATATATACAATTATACTACCAGAAGGAAAAATGACATTCGACATTCTATATTAAGGTTATCTTTAACACAAAAAGGAATGTACAATGCTCCAACTGAAATTATAAAATGTCTGACAACCAACAAAGTAAAATTTTAACATAAACTGAAAAGTATTCTGTAGAAGAATTTCTGTTATTGTATTATGTAAAAGATGGTGGGTAGAAATTACTGACTCACATATGTATGTCTTCCTTTGCTTTTTCTATATTTAAAGAAAGAAGGAAAGAACTTGTAAATGGTCAGCATGTAGGCATTTTTACAGAATAATTTGTGATGGGAATATAAAACGACTCTTTTCACATCATTACGGTTCGTCGTGCAAATGATAAACGGAAAATGAAACTCGCACTACAAACGGATGCGCTGAAGAACTGAGTGTGGTGTCACCGCCAGACACTACACTTGCTAGATGGTAGCTTTAAATCGGCCGCGGTCCACTAGTATACGACGGACCCGCGTGTCGCCACTGTCAGTGATTGCAGACCGAGCGCCGCCACACGGCAGGTCTAGAGAGACGTCCTAGCACTCGCCCCAGTTGTACAGCAGACTTTGCTAGCGATGATACACTGACAAATACGCTCTCATTTGCCGAGACAATAGTTAGCATAGCCTTCAGCTACGTCATTTGCTACGACCTAGCAAGGCGCCATTACCAGTTTATATTGAGATTATAATTAATGTATCATCAAGAGCGATGTTCTCCAATTATGAATTAAAGTTAAGTATTACATCAACTACGTACTTTATTTGCTACTATAATTCCCTTAACAGTTCCAGACCTCACGCCAGCCTGCGTGAGCTTTTAACGCGTGCATTTCGGCCTCCTCTAGCAACACGGTGTTGGCTCTTCTGCCAACACATCACCGAGAAACTACACGAAGAATAAGTGGCGGCTCCTGATAAGAAAGCCGACGTTAACCGTCGCGAGAAGAATATGATAGCCGCATGCACCTCCGGTACTACCGTCAAACAAAGCCGTGGTCAACTAGAATGCTAGCATCACTCTAGTAGTATGCTAGTGCGACAGAGTTGAGATGATGCACCCAGTCTGTTTGATGTTGTGCATAGCCTTCTGATAGCTTTTATCACCTCTGCAACTATTATCAGCCGTTATGTCAGAGACTAGCGTGGTACAAAGAGTGAAATCCTGTATCAAACTTCAAGACTAATCACACACTCGGCACGTGAATATTGAGAACGACACGGAAATCCCACATTACATTCCTCGACATCGACCGAATGGAGGTGGTTTGCAGTTGCACTCTTACAGCCTATTAATGAAGCTCGAAAAATGCGTACCTGTGTCGCGTGGATGACTGTGATAAATGCTTCAGCGGTGTAGTATTGTGTTTGCGTTGTTACAGGTGGCTCAGAAATGTGTGTTCTGGTCTTTGCCGTTGGTGCAGCCCTCTACACTAATCTTCCCTTCAGAAGCCTCTGAGTAACTACTGCAACGTACATCCATTTCAACCTGCTACTGCCTCCCTCTACAATTTTAACCCCCACATTTCGTTCTACACTCCTGGAAATTGAAATAAGAACACCGTGAATTCATTGTCCCAGGAAGGGGAAACTTTATTGACACATTCCTGGGGTCAGATACATCACATGGTCACACTGACAGAACCACAGGCACATAGACACAGGCAACAGAGCATGCACAATGTCGGCACTAGTACAGTGTATATCCACCTTTCGCAGCAATGCAGGCTACTATTCTCCCATGGAGACGATCGTAGAGATGCTGGATGTAGTCCTGTGGAACGGCTTGCTATGCCATTTCCACCTGGTGCCTCAGTTGGACCAGCGTTCGTGCTGGACGTGCAGACCGCGTGAGACGACGCTTCATCCAGTCCCAAACATGCTCAATGGGGGACAGATCCGGAGATCTTGCTGGCCAGGGTAGTTGACTTACACCTTCTAGAGCACGTTGGGTGGCACGGGATACATGCGGACGTGCATTGTCCTGTTGGAACAGCAAGTTCCCTTGCCGGTCTAGGAATGGTAGAACGATGGGTTCGATGACGGTTTGGATGTACCGTGCACTATTCAGTGTCCCCTCGACGATCACCAGTGGTGTACGGCCAGTGTAGGAGATCACTCCCCACACCATGATGCCGGGTGTTGGCCCTGTGTGCCTCGGTCGTATGCAGTCCTGATTGTGGCGCTCACCTGCACGGCGCCAAACACGCATACGACCATCATTGGCACCAAGGCAGAAGCGACTCTCATCGCTGAAGACGACACGTCTCCATTCGTCCCTCCATTCACGCCTGTCGCGACACCACTGGAGGCGGGCTGCACGATGTTGGGGCGTGAGCGGAAGACGGCCTAACGGTGTGCGGGACCGTAGCCCAGCTTCATGGAGACGATTGCGAATGGTCCTCGCCGATACCCCAGGAGCAACAGTGTCCCTAATTTGCTGGGAAGTGGCGGTGCGGTCCCCTACGGCACTGCGTAGGATCCTACGGTCTTGGCGTGCATCCGTGCGTCGCTGCGGTCCGGTCCCAGGTCGACGGGCACGTGCACCTTCCGCCGACCACTGGCGACAACATCGATGTACTGTGGAGACCTCACGCCCCACGTGTTGAGCAATTCGGCGGTACGTCCACCCGGCCTCCCGCATGCCCACTATACGCCCTCGCTCAAAGTCCGTCAACTGCACATACGGTTCACGTCCACGCTGTCGCGGCATGCTACCAGTGTTAAAGACTACGATGGAGCTCCGTATGCCACGGCAAACTGGCTGACACTGACGGCGGCGGCGCACAAATGCTGCGCAGCTAGCGCCATTCGACGGCCAACACCGCGGTTCCTGGTGTGTCCGCTGTGCCGTGCGTGTGATCATTGCTTGTACAGTCCTCTCGCAGTGTCCGGAGCAAGTATGGTGGGTCTGACACACCGGTGTCAATGTGTTCTTTTTTCCATTTCCAGGAGTGTATTATGAAATTGACGATTCCTTGATGCTTCATGTGCGCTGTAAAACAGTTCATTAGCGTTAGGTCACAATTTTTTTTCCCTGACTCAGTACCTCCTTATTAGTTATTCGATCTCTGTACCACATCATTTCAAAAGCGTCTGTTCTCTACGAGTACTAGTCAGAACCACTAATCGTCCTCTTTTGACTTCTGTTGAAGGCTACACTCGACACAAATATCTTTAGAAAAGTCTTCCTAACACTTAAATTTACGAGTATATTCGACATTAAATGTCTATTATTCAGAACCACATCTTTTACTGTTGACAGCCTCTCTTCTTCGGCTATCGCATTATTTTGCTGCCCACAAAGCAAAACTAATCGACTGATTTCACTGTTTCACCACTAACAGTAATTCCGCTGCTTTAAAGAATCGAACGCCCATCTCATTGTTTATGATGTAGTATCTCCTGAACTATGTTCTGCACAATGGTATAATTTTGTACCTACTTTCGAAGGTATTTGAGGATAGTATCTGCAAAATTAGTTGGAAATAGAGTTTGTAGAAATTAAGTAATAAATTGAATCATCATACCTGATGGTGAAGTTTTACTGTGTGAACAGCAAAAATGTAGTAAGCGATAAACTTTTTTCCTTTCACTGGTGACCAGTTATGTGCTAATGTACTACACCACATTTTAAATACTGCAATAAAATTGTGCCACTTCTCTTCAAATGTGAGGTGGAAACCAAACTAAGATTATACCATTTCTATTCGAATGCAAGCCAGAAAGAGCGCTAAAATTATTCAATTTCTCTTCGAATATGTGCTGGTATGCAAATAAAACCGACGAAAACATGTTTTATTGTGCTCTCTCCATGATAACTAGAAACCAGTAACAAGTGCTGAAACAGTGGTCAACCGCGCTACGATCAATCAGAAAAAGAACGTAGCTCTCTGTTCTCGACTGCACATCCTCTGATGTGAGATGATAACTTCCAGCACAGTGCTCACAGCACCAGGTCAGTATTTTTCTTTTTCTTGCGTGTAACCTACTGTGCAAGCGTAAAGTGTGAGGGACTGTAGAGGAGCAGTTGATGTAACGGCGCCGTAACCAAGTGATCATGGCGACTAACTGGCAATTACCAGCACAGGTTTAATTCCCACTGCTACCACACTTTTTCTTCCACTTTATGTGTAAAGTTTCAAATTATGTGTAAAGTTTGCTGGTAGTCACTAAGAGCTCTCATTATCAAGTCCTGAATGATTATAGTCTGGGTAATATGCTCGCTGTGAGTTAACGCTGCTTCAACAGATATACACGTCTGTTACTTTTGCATTTGAATTATTATATTACATATTTCATAACTTTTGATTTATTTTAGTTTATATTCATCGAAACCTCTTTTCTCGAAACATATTGACGATTTCGTGGTATGAACTCTGTTGTACCTTGGAGGAATAGTGCAGAGGTTTTGAAAACGCCAACGTCTTTTGTGCTACCGCTCGCTGTCCGCTGCCGTCGCCGATCTGCACATAATGGGAACTGTGAGCTGTGGAATTTTCCCACGCAATGCCGCAGCCTCCACCCCCTACTTACTAGTCCGGTCAATTGCTGAACTTCCGACGCGCCGCGTCGCCTGCATCGCTTCCTGCGCCGACCACGTGTTGGACGCGTGGTGCGTCACGCGATTCGCGGCTGCCCGCCTGACCGGCTGACTCAAGGTCGCACATGCGCAGATCGCCGCTTTCCGCGGGCGCGGATGCGAACTCTGTCCCAGGGCGGCAGCGGGCAGCAGGCGTAATCATCTCGCCCTAAGTGCTTCATGACGTCACCGGGCTACGGACGGCACCTATTGTCTGTATCAGCAGCTTCTTCTAACTGCCGCCTCCTTACTGGAAGTTACTCTCTGTTCTCAGCTGTTGTTATCAGTGATCTCTATGCAACCTTGGGGTAGAACTCAGGTGTTTCTGATTTCTGCGCTTTGCATCGTCCGAAATTCAAAGGCCGCTGGGAGCCAGCACTGAGGCCGGGGCAGGATGTTTGGTTGGGCCCCATCTTCAAATGCAGCAGTCCAAATTTATTGTTAAGGTTCGCCATAATTTAAGCTTAAAATAATTTAGGGAACATCGGAAATACACAAAAATTACTCACTGAGATGAAATATATAATTTATTACTAAACGCTAAGAAAGCTTTTGACAATGTTGACTGGAATACTCTCTTTCAAATTCTAAAGGTGGCAGGGGTAAAATACAGGGAGCGAAAGGCTATTTACAATTTGTACAGAAACCAGATGGCAGTTACAAGAGTCGAGGGACATGAAAGGGAAGCAGTGGTTGGGAAAGGAGTGAGACATGGGTATAGCCTCTCCCCGGTGTTATTCAATCTGTATATTGAGCAAGCAGTCAAGGAAACAAAAGAAAAATTCGGAGTTGGAATTAAAATCCATGGAGTAGAAATAAAAACTTTGAGGTTCGCCGATGACATTGTAATTCTGTCAGAGACAGCAAGGGACTTGGAAGAGCAGTTGAACGGAATGGACAGTGTCTTTAAAGGAGGATATAAGATGAACATCAACAAAAGCAAAACGAGGATAATGGAATGTAGTCAACTCGGGTGATGTTGCGGGAATTAGATTAGGAAATGAGACAAAGTAGTAAAGGAGTTTTGCTATTTGGGGAGTAAAATAACTGATGATGGTTGAAGTAGAGAGGATATAAAATGTAGACTGGCAATGGCAAGGAAAGCGTTTCTGAAGAAGAGAAATTTGTTAACATCGAGTATAGATTTAAGTGTCAGGAAGTCGTTTCTGAAAGTATTTGTATGGAGTGTAGCCATGTATTGAAGTGAAACGTGGACGATAAATAGTTTGGACAAGTAGAGAATAGAAGCTTTCGAAATGAGGTGCTACAGAAGAATGCTTAAGAGTGGATGAGTAGAGCACATAACTAATGAGGAGGGCCGGCCGTGGTGGCCGTGCGGTTCTAGGCGCTACAGTCTGGACCCGCGTGACCGCTACGGTCGCAGGTTCGAACCCTGCCTCGGGCATGGATGTGTGTGATGTCCTTAGGTTAGTTAGGTTTAAGTAATTCTAAGTTCTAGGGGACTGATGACCTCAGAAGTTAAGTCCCATAGTGCTCAGAGCCATTTGAACCATTTTTTAATGAGGAGGTGTTGAATAGAATTGGGGAGGAGTTTGTGGCACAATTTGACAAGAAGAAGGGATCGGTTGGTAGGACATGTTCTGAGGCATCAAGGGATCACCAATTCAGTATCGGAGGGCAGCGTGGAGGGTAAAAATCGTAGAGGGAGACCAAGAGATGAATGCACTAAGCAGATTCAGAAGGATGTAGGTTGCAGTAGGTACTGGGAGATGAAGAAGCTTGCACAGGATAGAGTAGCATAGAGATCTGCACCAAACCAGTCTCAGGACTGAAGACCACAACAACAACAACAACAACAAACGTATGTTCAAAAATGTAATGTATACAATGGCACTATGCGTGTTTACTTACTTTCGGGTATTAAAATTCAAACATTGTTTCTCTTCGAAAGTGCGGAAAGACAGACTTCCTACTTACAAGACTGACATTGAAAGTTAAATTTCCTGTCTCTGGTACACACTTTTTTTCGAGCACATTTGCTGCGTTCACATTTCTGATTTCCACATACATTATCAATCAGAATTAGAATAGATTGCTTTAGTTACAAATTTAAATAATATTTATAAATGTATTTGAAATTTTCATTATATTTAATTATAATAATTTCGTAGAAAGGAAACATTACTTAGCACACTTGCATGATGTCCCATTGATACGATCATGCTCTAAATTTCACACTCATTTTGCAGTGAAGTCCTCTCAGCT
The DNA here is from genome assembly GCF_023864275.1 of Schistocerca cancellata. Taxonomy (NCBI): domain Eukaryota; kingdom Metazoa; phylum Arthropoda; class Insecta; order Orthoptera; family Acrididae; genus Schistocerca; species Schistocerca cancellata. The sequence goes on from NC_064633.1 coordinate 281,927,861, forward strand.
CTTATTACAATATACAGTTTCCTTCATTCCAGTACAAAATCAAACCAATGCGTCACTGCACATAATTTTATTAAGAAAAATGTTTATTTTCATGCCCTTCACAATTTCAGAAGACTAAATTAGCTATTATGACACACCTTGCATACTGTTCTGTCAGGGTCAAAATCATTTGGAATGTTGTAAAACAAAAAATAGTCGTAAACCATGTGTACCATGTCTCCAGTTTTCACTGTTGCTTTGGTAGAAGATACCAATCAAATAAATCATGAATGAGTGTGCAAAGGTTAAATACGAGTATATCGAGAGAGAATACCAACGCCGTGATGCTTTCATAGTGTAAGAGACATAAAGAAAACTAATAAATATTAATTTGAAATGTAGTGATGAAGATAGTTATATAGTTATCGGGAACCCAAGACCAAATATCTTCACACGCTGAGGAGAAAGTTGGTGACTGAAATTTCGTGAGAAGATCCTGCGAAAAACGCCTTTGATTTAACGACTGTCACCCCAAATCGTGTATCATATCAGTGGCACTATCTTCCCTCTTTGGCGGTGATACAAAACGGGTTGCCCTTCTTTGGACTTTTTCGATGTCCTCCGTCAATCCTGTCTGATGCGGATCCCACAAAGCACAGCAATACTCCAGGAGAGAGCAGACAAGCTTAGTGTAAGCAGTCTCTTTAGTAGACCTGTCACATTTTCTAAGTGTTCTGCCGATAAATCTCAGTCTTTGTTTTGCTTTCCCTACAACATTATCTATTTGATCATTCTAAATAAGTTACTCGGAACTGTAATCCCTACGTATTTAGTTGAGTTTACAGCCTTTAGATTTGTGTGATTTATCAAGTAACTGATATTTAGCGAATCCCTTTTAGTGCTTATGTGGATGACTTCACACTTTTCGTGATTTAGAGTCAATTCCCACTTTGTACACCACACAGATATTGTGTCTAATACATTTTGTAATTCTTTTTTACTATCGGATGACTTTACATGATGGTAAATATGCCTTATGCCACTGACCACAAAAGCAAGTGAAACAAAATTGTCAGATAAACAGAATACTGCGAAACTTCTTTAGAAGACGCTTACACGAGCAGAATAGTTGCTTCCACCACGTAGAATAAGTTACGAATTTTACAATAGCTCTCGTGATTTTGTTCCTGCAAATGGTAACAGAAAAATTTAATGCTCCAGAAATATTTAGTGTGCTTTGTATCTTTACTGCGTACACTAATCAGCCAAAACCTTACTACCACCTGCTTAATAGCTTGTTTGTCCCGCTTTCGAACGAAGTACATCACTGATTCTGCGCATTAGGAATCCGAAGTTTGGTGGTAGGTTCGTGGAGGTACGTGCCACCAGATGTCTAGGCAAAGGTCATGTAATTCGCTTAAATAACAGGCCGCTTATATGCGCATGCGGTGATGGCGTCCGATAGCGACCCAGATGTGTTCCATAGGATTTGATGATGATGATGAAGTCCCATACTACGTGACAGAGCGTAGGGGACCGATGCGGGAGACCTGCACCACCGTACTAGGCGAGGTCCTAGTGGAGGTGGTTTTCCATTGCCTTCCTCCGACCATAATGGGGATGAATGATGATGATGATGATGATGATGACGACACAACAACACCCAGTCTTCTCGAGGCAGGGAAAATCCCTGACCCCACCGGGAATCGAACCCGGGATCCCGTGCTCGGGAAGCGAGAACGCTACCTCAAGGCCACGAGCAGCGAACTCATAGGATTTACAATAGGCGAATTTGGTTGCCGTGACATTGACGTGAGTTCACCATAATGCTCCTCAAACGGTTCTGGCTCCGACTCATGTATAATTATAGGGCTGGAAGATGACATCGCCATCTGGGAAGACATCAAACATGAAGCGATTCAGGTCGTTTGCAGATGCCAATAATCTACGTCAAAGTAGGTGGCTCAAGCCCTGCCCGACTCGTGCTGAAAATGCTGTTTTCTAAATGTTTGGCCATCTGGAGCTTCCATTTCTGTCACTCATTTTTGGCCAAGCCCTGCAGATATCATAAAATTGGACGAAATTGATGATGATAGGTAAGTGTGGTCCCCTTGAGAGTGCTGAAACGTGGAATCAGAAATAATAAACTGCGACTAACACAGGAAAAAATGTGTATAGATTACTGAAGCAGCGTAAAACCGGTTCCAGCTGATGTAAAGAGCTCAGCTATTTTGTGGTTTTTGAGAGCAAGGGTTCAACTTGACGAGTGAGCAGTTGTCAGGTGGACAGAGGCCTCATATCGGAATGTGGGGTCATCAGCTGCCGGAAGGCAGTGTTTGATAATGACAAGGCGGACCTGGTGAGGTTTTATGGAAGAAAATACATTTCATTAGTTCCAGTGAAAACTTTTGTTTTTGTGTGTGTCCTACTTTTTAACTATAGACTACTACCTGTTTTGTATGTTGAGGAGATGCTAGGAACCGGTTAGAGACGGTACAGTGCACAGAGTAAATCCTGGTCCGCCAGTAAACGTTTCCGATTAAAAGCCCTCCATACACAGGCGGACGAGTCCGCTGACTTGTCCGCTGAGTGGGTCTGTCCATCCTGGTCGCCTTCGTATGGACGATGATGGATCTGCAGGCCATCTGTTCCATCAGCGGACCTCTACTTACTAGCACCGCCCACTACTTGGCAGTCCACAATTCGTCAGTGGAGACAGCTAGGGTCCACTAAAGCATTCTCCAGTGTCCACACACAGTCGGATAGGTCGGCATGCTCGAGCTGGTGGCCATTCATGCTGTGAATGGATGCCTGAAGACTGCGGAGCAACAAATTGCGCAATTTGTCTCGTGCGGCCCACCTCGTCAAGAGTACTTCACATGGCGTCACAGAAGTTTTGGGGTCTGGACGGAAGCAATGTTACACTCATGTAAAACGCCTTCTTCCTCTTCACGGCTGAGGTTTTCGTCATCCAGGATCCTACTCCATATAGCAGTACAGGTAAAACATAGCACTTTCCAGTTCACTAGTCTGCGGTAAAATGAAAACTGTGATTATACACGTCAGTTGTGCGAGTTTTTGCAGTTTCAGTTTTTAGCTTTTTATCATTATCCCATTTTTCTGGTAGGTGTCTGATTTGCTGACTTAGGTACATCCCATTCACAATGATAATCTTGTTCCCTGTTCTCTTCTTGGTAGCGCCTATAAATTCGTTTATTGGAAACCAATATTAGGTCCAAACTATTCTAACTGAACAGCAGAACATCCTCAAGAATATCACTGCAGAAGGTTTGAAACATCGAATAAACTGAAGAGGCAAATAATGTGGCCTAACAACCTAGATGTTACCTTCCAAGTCCAAACTCTTTACTAAAGATGCTAATTTTATGTAATTGGAGATGAAGTTCTTCTATGTAATAAGCAAGTATTACTAATTAATTACCATGTGATTAATTAACAAAAATCAAATGAAAAGATGTTTAAAAAATCATACTCTTTAACAAAAGACGTTTATGCTATTTTGTCAGATAATGGCATTATGGGAGAACCATGGCTGTTATGAGATACAGAATGTTTATAGTGTACAACAGCAATTAGCCACAACGTGGTGTTGGTTTTTTTTTTTTTTTGCTGAAAAACACTTACCTGTAAGAATTTATACAGTCATCATCAGACAGCTTGTATGTGTTTACCGAAGTACACGGTACGTTGATTTACAGGCGGGTTACCATAAAATGAGCATAGGGAAAATTTGTTTCCATCGTTCGACACAAACGATGCGTGAGACTGAAAAAAGAGGCCTCTGTTCAAATTATTGAGGATAGGGATAAGAACATAGTGGAAGTTTCATTCGCCGAGACGGATATGAAATCTGGTTCTCTGACAGAGAAATTACCCATATCGTGATCTAGATACATGAAGTACAATGAATTTTTGTTATCATTCCATGTATTACAAATTCGTATTGTGTTTCTTCTTTACCACAACAGTGCATCACTAGGAAATTAGCATTTTTGTCTCTTGCATTTGTTGCTCTGAATGTAGCACTTTTAATATATGCATATTTTGGGATTGTTTTCGTTATTTGAGGAAAAGAAGATTCAGTGCCAACTGAAAAAAACTAACTTCTGGCAGTCTACATATTGGGTTGAATACAGAAGAAAGGAAGGCAATGGACACACTGTGCTGTCTACGAGACAAACGTCATTGCTAAAAGAAATGGCTTGCCATTTCAAAGAGTGTTGCTTTTTTGAAAGTGATTCACAAATTTTAGGAAAGCAACTAATGCAATGAAGACCCTGTGAGCGCTTTCACCAAAGGCAAATGAGAATTAACAACTCTGATAATTATTGTTATGAGATACTTGCATTCAATGCGAAGATTAGTGTCCTGTGAACACTAATGAACAACTGAATTACAGATAGAGATGGTGTTGGAGAGAGTTTGCAACTCTCAAAACTGTGAATGAAGTAGTTCGGCACAACTTTAGCATATGAGAGATGTGGACTCATTGGCATGTTACCACATGTGAGATCTGCTCTTATACCTGAAGTGAGCTGGCCTTTTCGAAGTATATCTTCTCCTCTTGTGCTTTTGGATGAGACAACGCCATCCAGGCGAACGGCTACTCGAAACATGGACCACGTCACAGATGCAGACTGTCGGGTCAGTATAAAGCTATGGAGGCATTCATGTTGGCCACCATGGGACCTGTGGTAGTAAGGTATCAAGTTTACACAAAGACTTTGAAATGAAATTCTTGACTACAAAGCATTCTGATGTGTGGACACAGGCTTTGATAGATATCTAGTAGTGATGAATAGCAGGCTGAAATTTTAGAGGGTAAAGAAAAAGGAGTAAACGAGCAATGAAATACTGAAAATTTAGGATGGAATGCGACGAAATGGAAATTCTCTGAAGCAGTGATCACGGTTAAGTAAAAGTGTCGAGTACTTCACTGGAAAGGGAGTCAAATTAATGAAGAATTACGTAATATTAACGCTGGGCAGGGCAACTGCGAAAGCAGTGACGAAGAAGAGATGGTTGACTGAAGAAAAACACGACCTTACGGGTGGAAGACGAAAATACCGGAAATTTTAAGAACTAGATTGGGAAACAGGATTTTAAATTGCTTAGGGTGAAATTAACAGGAAAAGGAAACATTTTAAATCAGAATTGGTGAGAGAAACGTGCCAGGATATTGAGAAAGATATGAAAATAGGAATAACCGACACATTGCACAGGATAAGTAAATGTACACTGGAGAAGTACAACATATAAAGATGCTAATCTGTGAATTTCATATGGAATCCCTCGTATCAAGCGCAAAAAAAAGAGTGGCAAGAGTACATGGAAAACCTGTACTATGGAGAAGAGATGGAAGTAGTTGATTAGGAAGAAATAAGTAGTCCAGTAACTAAGTAATTCAGTTACATTACTGGATTACTTATTTCTTCCATGTCGACTAATCTGTTCGAGCACTGAATGATTTGAGCTGAAACAAGTCAGCAGAAGTCGGTGGTATACATCTGAATTCCTTACATCTCTGGGAGATTAAGAATTAGAATTTTTTGGTTGGTGCCAAAGATCTATAAAACAGATGACTTTTCATCAGATATCCAGAAAAGCACTATTAACACATTATCAGAGAAAGCACACCAAGATAAAGGTGGAACTATCGGGCTGTCAGTTTGGTAATTCACTCTAGTAAACTGCTGACGAGAGTTAATATACACAATAAAAAGAAATGTTGACAAGATGCTGAACAAAGATCACATTGGTTTCAGGAAGGGGAAAGGTATAAGAGCAACAATTTAAGTTAAAATGAACAGTTGAGATCGCAATAATATTTGCACTGCAGTGTATGATCGTGGTATCACTAGAAAACCGAGGAGCGGTCAGCACAAGACGCAGGGGCCAAAAATTTTGAAGATGCCTTTTAAATAAAAATAAGCAAATATTATTGCGATCTCGAGTGTTCAAAAATTGTTCAAGTGGTTCTAAGCACTATGGGACTTAACATCTGAGGTCATGTCCCCTAGACTTAGAACTACTTAAACCTAACTAACCTAAGGACATCACACACATCCATGCCCGAAGCAGGATTCGAACCTGCAACCGTAGCAGCAGCGTGGTTGCGGACTGAAGTGCCTAGAACCGCTCGGCCACAACGGCCGGCCTCGACTGTTCATTTTTATCTTCAATATAGCATCAGGTCGCGGCTCTCCATAGACAATGTTGTCTAAATTTATGAATAAGAGTAACAATACTGACATTACAGTTAGCAGTGGACGACAGATTGAAGAAAAATTAGGATATCTTTCTAGAATTTTGGACTCTGAGAAAAATCTCAACAGTATAAGGTGAAAGAAGGTGTTCATAGTCCTTAGTAGATTTCGGCTAAGTTATATAGACAGAATAACACGCGTCGACAAAATCCATGTGAGTGTAAGAAAAGTGGAAGATCAATTAAGACAAGTCTGTGGGACAAGGGTGAAAGGCTGAGTAGCAGCTTATCAGCACTATAATTCAATCTGTACGACAAAGATGCAGTTACAGAAAATTTTGAAGGGAGAAATATAAGTACAAGGAGAACAGATAGCAACGCCGGCTTTCACAGATGGCCGGATCCTAGACCTGGAAGATCCGTTGCAAGGAAAGGGCTGCATACTTAGCACTGAAGATGGTTTAAGGATAAACAAAGCAAAAACGAAAGTAATTCAGATAGAGAAAGACAGACAGCGCCAAACCAGTGGAAATACTGGCATTTCTCTTAACAAATAAGCAGCGCTTACTGCAGCTTTCGCGTTCCGTCGTATTTTTGCTTGTCTCGGCCTCGGTGTCAGTGATAGCTGACACGGACATGCACTATCTCGTTCGTGAATAGAGAAGCGCACGTTTGACGCTCTAGCTGGTGTGACGCGTCGCGAGATTACAGAGCGGTACCTACCGGCCGGATTTCTGGCGACTGCCCTGTTTTCCGCAGGGCCACTACCGGGAAAGCGGCAGTTCTGCGTTCGCGTGATACGGCGCGCCATAACGAACCCCGTCAGCAGAATCTAACTACAAGGTGATTAAGCAATTTCACTTCCACTCCAGGTCCCGTTGCAACGTCTCCAACGGAACTGCTTCCCGGTGTGGTGTTCTGTCGAATGTGCTACTTTCTGGGTAACCACTGAACACGAGGATGGGTTGTACGACGTCGTTCATTAAGTGTGTGTTTGCAAGAGACTAGATCTGTCCATGGGCAACCTTTGCTGTCCGTGGGCCTGATTCACATGCTGAAGCTCACCTGCCGGGTCGCACCAAGACGCGACAGCAGTGCTCCTAGCCCGTGAAGTCAGAACTACAGCACTTGTGACAATGTTTGTTGGGAAACGCATCGTTATGAATGGCACCCCTTTCCGAAACGCCACGCCAACAAATTAGGCCTCGAAACTAGCATTTTGGAGAGTACATTCATTTCACCGAGCGACAATTATTGAACTACATGAAGAAAAAACGAAAATTTGTTAGAAACTACGGCGTGACACACTTTGTTGAATATGTAAACGTCACTAAAGATATTCGGATTTAGGTTATGATATGTTCAGTATGCCTGCCATTCTTGGCGACGATGTGGCGCAGACGACGTGGCGAGCCGAATAGCGAAATTCTGCGTGACCTGCTGAAGTGTCGGGACTTCGATGCAGTAGAAGACCTCCTGAGTGGCTCAGCAATGGTCTTGGGGTTATTCCTGTACACCTCGTCTTTAATATAGCTCCACATAAAGTAATCTCATGTGTTCAGATTCAAATGGTTCAAATGGCTCTAAGCACTATGGGACTTAACATCTGAGGTAAGCAGTCCCCTAGACTTAGAACTACTTAAACCTAACTAACCTAAGGACATCACTCACATCCATGCCCGAGGCAGGATTCGAACCTGCGACCGTAGCAGCAGCGCGGTTCCGGACTGAAGCGGCTATAACCGCTCGGCCACAGCGGCCGGCGCATATGTTCAGATCCAGAGAATATGGCGGCCAATTGAGGCCCATGACAGTGGACCCTGGGTACCCCCAGAGCCAGAATGCAGTCCCCAAAGTGCCCCTCCACGACATCAAACGCTCTCCTTTTTCGATGGGTCGAGTTCCATCTCGCATGAACCACATCTTGTCGAAATTAGGGTCACTTTTGGTAATGGCGTGAAATCATCATCTTAAACCTTCAAGTACCGATCGGTAGTCACCGTGCCATCAAGGAATATCGCGCCGATTACTCCGTGACTGGACATTGCACAGAACACAGTCACCCGTTGAGGGTGAAGAGGCTTCTCGATCGCGAAATGCGGGTTCTGAGTTCCCCCAAACGAGCCGGTTTTGCTTATTCACGAACCCATACAAATTAAAGTGGGCATCGTCGCTAAACTAAACTATACTACACAGCGCATACTAATTCGCATCATGAGCCGCAGGCAACTGCACAGTTTAAACGTCCTAACGCAAAACGTTTAGAAGTTAGCACGATTTTAATTCATATAGCTAAATAATTATCGCCCTGTACGTATACCCCATCTTCAGAGGTTTACACTTCTTTACGAGTCGTGAGCACTGTTTATTTACTTACTGCGTTTTACAAAAGGGTCTTAAAAACTTCAACTGCAATATTCTGCAACACTGTTAGTAAAGAAAGTTTGTCCACGATGCATAAATGCAAACATCTGAAGGTGAAGTGCCAAGCTTCTTGAAATGTCATCATGGAAAATTAATTCCCATCAAAAGAAAATGGTTGCAGCTAATTCATTATAAATATCCTTCAACTTGAACTGTTGCAACGTTCCAATACGCCCACAATAGACAAGAATTATTTACTAATGTTAACGCGAGAAAGGATTGAGAAACAAAATACGGCAATGGACAGGCAATCCCGGTCGACAAAGAATTAGGAGTAACTTTGCGATTTTTCATCACATGCTGGTCATTAGAGTGTTCGAAATTTAGTGTGTTAATGTCTGCGAACACTATTTGCAAACATTTTTATTCATCCGGAAATAATCTTGTGCTTGATTACAAGGACTAAATAAATTAAGCTAGCATTTGCATGTTCATTTTAGAAGGTATAAATCGCTTGGAACTTAATATATATCGGCTGTATTACGCAGAAGCCAAGCTTGAAAAATGAGAACAACAGAATGTCGAATATTCGAAAATGCGTCATGTGTGTAGTACAATGTGAGCGCTTTTCTCCTGCCCACCAATTTTTTTCGCGCTTGGAACTGAAACCAGTCGCGGGCGGGATCCAGTCGGCGGGTCACGGCTTGCCCACCAGTGGATGAGATGATAAAAGAGAGGCCGATCAGCCAGACAGAACTGCAGCATCGGCATATTCTTCCAGTACACGTCGCCGTTTTACCGCAGTAAGACGGTAACAAACCTCAGTGTGCGTAAGGAAGAACTGCTAGAATGAACTCTGTTATGAGGAAACAAAATGGAACGAAAGTAAATCGAAAAATGACGAAAATAATGAGGTAAGAGATGTAAAATTAGCTATAAACTTATCAAAACTTGGGACCATGAAGCAGACAAAATGTATGAATCCTTTTACATTGGAAGAAAAATAGCACATGGAGAACGGACCAAGACGACAAGAAAGCTGACTACTACAGGCGAAGAGAGCTTTTATGACCAAGAGAAGTCTACGAGTATTAAATCTCGGCCTTAATTTGAGCGTGTACGTTTGCAGAACAGCGGTGTGAACCCCTGACTCAACGAAAATTGGAAAAGGAATCTAAGCTTTTCAGAAATAAGGCTGTTGAAAATGAGGCGAACTGATACGATAAGAAGTGAGGAAGTTTTTCACAGAATCGGCGAGAAGAGGAAGATACGGGAAACGCTGGCAAAAAGAAGGGACAGGATGACAAGTCACATGTTAAGACAACAGGGAAGAACTTTTATGTTACTCGAGGGAGCTGTAGAGGGTAAAAACAGACTTCGAGGACATATTGTCAGTTTTATGCAAAAGCAGAAGACTGATTAAAAAAAACGAAAGGGGCCGTGAAGGCTGGACGGCAGTATTTTGAAGGGCTACGTGGGCGTAGCCTCAGACATCGGCCTAAATGAGCCTACGCAAGTAACAATAGTCCCAGAATGCAGAATTGTGCTTATGGAAGCCGGCGGTTGTAGACGCTTCAGTCCGGAACCGCGCTGCTGCTACGGTCGCAGGTTCGAATCCTGCCTCGGGCATGGATGTGTGTAATGTCCTTAGGTCAGTTAGGTTTAAGTAGTTCTAAGTCTAGAGGACTGACGACCTCAGATGTTAAGTCCCATAGTGCTTTTTTGTGCTTATGGAAGTTGCAGTCGTTTTAACAGTGAAGCTATTTAAAAATTTTTAGCTGAAACACTTCCCTCGAGACAGACACTCCGGGCCAGCCACACTGAAAATTTCCAAAGTTTAATACAAAATACCTCGAGTCTGTAACAAGATATCAAAGTGCTTCGAGTTGTATAAGAAGCAAAGATCCCCGACCAATTGTTTCGCTAATGACTCAACGACGTAGCGCAATAGTATGACACTACAACGCAAATAAACAAAGCCCGTACAACTGCGCGTGCCATGTACGAAAGCGTTAGGTACCACTATTAACAATAGCCTTTTTGCAAGGTACCCAACTTCAAATGTCCTTCGTTTGCAATTCCCTTCGTAATGGTCGCTCGGAAGCTGGCTGAGATGACCTGACACCTATCTCGTTTGAAATCTGTTGCCATTGACAAGGCATGGCAAATGTCCGATCGTTCGCGAAATAGAAACCACAGTGAAAATCCGATGAAACTTTGCGCTGATGTGTTGTGCAGTGTGTCTAGAATGGCAGTCAGTTGCGTCACGTCGCTCTTTTCAGTTCTGGAAGCACAGTTATGACGTAAAGTTGCCGAGAAAATAGTGTCTCCTGCCAAGCATGAATACCTGCTGAGAGGTTTGGCCTGATTTCATGGAGCCGGCATAACATACCTGTCACACACCAGCCAACTCTCAGCCGCACACTGCAGGGACAATAAGACGCTCCTGCAGCGTTCTCGATGGGAGGTATTAGATGACCCGTCATACAGCCTAGACTTGGCTCCCTCTCATTTTCATCTCTGCTCAAACGAACTGCTGGTTATAAAGACAAAAATTTGCCACAGACAACGAGCTGCAGACCAGCGGAGAGAATTGGTGGAAAGCACAGGCAGCGGTCTTCTATGACGAGGGTATTGGAAAGTTGGTACAACACTACAACAATGTCTAAGTCGGAGTGGCGACTATGTGGAGAAGCAGCTGGAAGGCGTAGCTAACTGTTGTAAATAAAACATTTTTGTATTTCACTGTAGTTTTCATTTCGCGACCGATCGTACTTTAATAGACAAATAGCCCTCGTACTAATTCCTCATAGACATGTTAGAGAGCCCGCATTGATACAACCACAAACCGGCCATATTTATTCTCGGGGTGGTGTGGTTATCGCTACGTCCAAAGACTTTGTCATTCTGTCACGTCTCCTCGACGACCTTCTTACTGCGCTGTTCCCTTACAACCTACTGGCACATACACAGTACTTCACTGGCATGACTTGCATCAGCGGTAGAGCGTCACATGACAATCTGGTACTGTCATCGTCGGCTGATACTCGTATCCGAATATTCAGTTCTCTTCTGCATTTCCATTACTGCACCGCAGTTCAGGTGTGCACATGCTTTTGATCGCTTAGCAGACCAATCCTGGCATGAAACATGCGACCACATAGATTACACGTAATGGAGGGTGGAGGGCGTGGCTGGGCCTGGCAAAGTTTGCCTCTGACGTGTTCCCGCCTTCGACGTTCCTGCTCTAAATATAAGGCAGCAGCAGAAGAAATTACGCGCCAGTGATTACGAACTTCCGCTGCGGCGTACCAGTTTCTGAGGTCAATGTTTAGACTGTTCAGATTCTGCTAGACTTTGTCCGTACAGCGCAAGCACTGGTAACCTTTAGTGACACGCAGGCCTGATTCACATACTCAAGCTCGCGGGCTGGCTCGTCACGTGAGGTGACAGTAACGCTCCTAGCACATAAAGTCAGAACTACAGCGCCAGTGACGTTAATGCCTGTGGGCTAACGCACCGATATGAAAGGCACCCGTTTCCCGACACGCCATGCGTTAAAGCATGTTTTTAAGGTACATCCATTTTACAAATCATGCAAGTTAATTACAGTCTTTTGCAAGTCTAATGAAAGTCTTAAGACCATTACAGTTGCAAAAGACGGTATTTAATCTACACAACTTGTATACCTACGAATGCGGGAAAAGTGGCTGAAAAACAGACAACATACACTTTCATTTTATTTTCAGACGTTTATATTTATTTACGCGTCTTCAACTTTGTTTCTTTGCTTACGATGTTTTACGAGGGTGGTTTGAAAACTTCTCCGAATCACCACGAGACGTCAGCGCTCGTGCGAGTTGTTAACGTAATATTCATTGGACTGTTGCCTGTAAACACGTACGACGTCAGTGCTCTTGGAAGAGAACTGTGGCGATGACGTGGTTGTGTTGTTATTCCTGCACAGTGATTTGCGAAGATGGAAAAAAAAATCGAGATACGAGCAGTGCTCAAGTACTTCGCCACGAAAGGCACAAAAGCAAAGGACATTCATGCCGACTTCCAGAATACATTGGAAGACTCTGCTTCTTCATGTTCAATTGTTGCCAAGTGGAGAAATGAATTTAAATTTGGTCGGGAGAGCTTAGATAATGATCCGCGCAGTGGTCGGCCAAGATGTGTCACTACTCCAGAAATCATTGCAAAAGTGCACAAAATGGCCATGGAGGATCGCCGATTGAAAGTGCGTGAAATTGCTAACGCTTGTCAGATGTCATATGAAAGGGTATATCACATCTTAACTGAAGAATTAGAAATGAAAAAAATTATCTGTAAGATGGGTGCCGCGACTCTGGACGCGTCCACGCCATGGCAAAATTACACGAACTAAGGTATGTTGCCACATCCGCCTTATTCGCCTGATATGGCTCCGTCAGACTTCCATCTCTTTCCAAAACTGGAAATTTTTCTTGGTGGACGAAGATTCACTTCAAACGAAGAATTGATAGCCAGAATTGACAACTATTTTGCAGGCTTGGAGGAAACTCATTTTCGAGATGGGATCAAGACACTGGAACATCGTTGGACCAAGTGCATTAGTCTACAAGGGGACCACACTGAAATATAAAAAAAAGTTTCAGTGATGTAAGTACTTTTTTCTGCTCCGTTCCGAGAACTTTTCAAACCACCCTCATACAACAGCTGACTTAAAAACTTCCGTTGCAAAATTCTGCAAAGCCATTAATAAAGAAATGATGTTCACGACACGTAAATAAAATTAATGTAAACATATGAATATTGGTATCTTGAAATGTCATACTAGAAAAATAAAGAACTATAAAGGCAACTGGCTACAGCTAATTTACTATTTTCAACACTTGCAGTTTTGTAATTCGTCCACGATGGACAAGAATTATTTGTTAGTGTTAATACGGGACAGAACAGTAAAACAAAATATGGTAATGAGACAGGCAGCCCCAGTCGACAAACGATTAGGAGCAACTTTACGGTTTTTTTGTCAAAGGCGAGTCCTAGTTTCTTTGAAATTTAGCTTGTTAATATCCAGAAACATTATTAGAAAGCGTCTTTTTTAAACATTGGTCCAAAAATGGTTTAATGACTGATCTATAGAGGTTGTTTCTGTAACGCTAATTAAATTAAGCGTTTTTTGTTCATTTTAAGTTTACTAGTCTTAATAGCTCGTATTTATCACATATCGGCTATATTATACGGAAGATAAACTAGAATAATGCGAACAACAGAATGGGGAATATCCGAAAATGTGTCATGGGCAGAGTACAATGCAAGCACTTCGCTTTCCCCCACGAATTTCCTCCGCGTGTCGGACTGAAACTAATGGCGGGCTGGATCCGTGTCATAGAGCTTCAGAGGAGCACTTCGGACCCTTGTACCTATGGTCACTCCACTACACAAAATTTGTCGAGGAATTCTTTTTTTCTCATGTGTTGACATGCCCAATCCATGTGTGTTGGGGATCAGTAACGATGGCTTCTATACTGTACGTCTTCGCCTTCTCAACAACAATAATGTTTGATAAGGATTTGATCACATTTGATGTTAATAACGCACCTGAGCTTGTGTTGGTTGAAGTATTCTAGTTTCTTGAGATCAGGCGATACAGCGCCCAGGTTTTGCAACCATAGAGCAGGATACAAACAACAACTTCTCGATACACCATCAGTTTGGTGCATAGTGTCAGATCTTTATTCAGGAAAACCCGCTGTAGGAGACGTCCAAATTCGATATGTCCAGCATGAATTCTGCACTACACGCCCTTTTCCAATGAGCAGTTAAATGAAAATATATTTTCTAGAAAAAGGAAGTTATGTACTTTTTTCAAAGGTGTGCTGGAAACAGAAATGTTGAAATCTGGAAAGGTAATTCCAGAAGCTGGCTGTGCGAGTATCTTTGTTTTTTTGACATTGATGGTCTGCCATCTGTTCATATGCAGTACTAAAACAATTTACAGACACGTGCAGCTCTGCTAATGATTGAGCTGTAGATGCCTGTCGGCTGCATACTGCAGTTCACTAACCTTGACAACACTTGTAAACCGTTTATAATGGAGCCTGGACTGATTAAACAGCTCTCCGTCAAATCTGTAAGCTCTACGCCTGATTGTCTGCAGACGATGTATCAAAGAATAGCTGGTAGGTACAGAGCAAACAATGTTGATGCGAAGACACATCCTCTTTTGAGCCCTTTAGTAACAGGGAGTTCGTCAGATATTATATTTTGGAACACTCATATAATTACGGAAAGCTCGAATCAGTCAAACAAACTATTCATGACAGCCAAAACGTTTTAAGACCTTCCAGACAGCTTCTCTGGGCACCGTATCAAACGCCTTTGGCTGGCTCTGAGCACTATGGGACTTAACTGCTGTGGTCATCAGTCCCCTAGAACTTAGAACTACTTCAACCTAACTAACCTAAGGACATCACACACATCCATGCCCGAGGCAGGATTCGAACCTGCGACCGTAGCGGTCGCGGAGTTCCAGACTGTAGGGCCTAGAACCGCTCGGCCACACCGGCCCAAACGCCTTTTATAGGTCACAAACAGTAATAGTAAAGACCTGTGTTCAAATGGTTAAAATGGCTCTGAGCACTATGGGACTCAACATCTTAGGTCATCAGTCCCCTAGAACTTAGAACTACTTAAACCTAACTAACCGAAGGACATCACACACATCCATGCCCGAGGCAGGATGCGAACCTGCGACCGTAGCGGCCCCGCGGTTCCAGACTGTAGCGTCTAGAACTGCATGACCACACCGGCCGGCAAAGACCTATGTTGTTCCCCGCACTTCTGCAGCTGTAGTGCACAGAAGACCGTATCAGTAGTTCCTCTGGAGGGGCGAAATCCACACTGAGATTCAGGAAATAGTCTCGAAAAGAGTCTGGAGGCAATTCAACAGAATTATACCAAAATTTTACCAGCCGCAGAGAGCAAGGATATGCCACAACGATTAACACACACACTGATGAGCCAGAACATTAAGACCACCTACAAGGATATGCCACAACAATTAACACACACACACTGATGAGCCAGAACATTAAGACCACCTACATAATAGCCGGTATGTCCAACTTTGGCACAGATAACAGTGGCGACGCGTTGGAAGGAATATGGCGTTGGTAGGTCGCTGGAGGGAGTTGGCACCACATCTGCACACACGTCACCTAATTCTCATTATGTCTGGGGAGGAGGGAGATGAACACTGACACCACATTCAGTCATATCCTAGATGTGTTCGATCGAGTTCAGATCTGGCGAGTTGTGGGGCCAGCACATCAATCGGAACACACCACTGTGTCCCTCGAACCTCTCCATCACACTCCCTGAATTGTGACACGGCGCATTATCCTGCTGAAAAATGCCGTCTGGAAACATGATAGTCATAAAGAAGTGTACGTGGTCTGCAATCAGTGCACGATACACCTTGGCCGTCATGGTGCCTTGCACGAGCCCCACTGGACTCTTGGATGCCCAAGTGAATATTCCCCAGAGCATAATAGAGCCGCCGCTTGCTTGTCTCCATTCCGCAGTGCAGGTGCCAAGGAGCTGTTCGCCGGAAGACGACGGATTCGCACACTTAAATCGGCATCTGAAGAAGGTATTTGGTTTCATCAGACCGTGCAACATTCTGCCACTGGGCCAACGTCCAGTGCCGATAATCACGTGCCCATTTCAATCGTAGTTGCCGATGTCGTGGTGTTCACATGGCGCATGCACGGGTTATCAGCTGCGGAGGCCCATCGCTGCACTGCGTGTTCAGACACCACTTGTACTCTGCCCAGCATTTAAGTCTGACGTTAGTTCTGCTACACTCCGGCGCCTGTCCTGTTTTTACCAGTCTGCCCAATCAATGACGTCCGACATCTGTAATGAGGGGTGGCCGCCCAACCAAACACCTCTGGACATGAGTTCACCTTGGTTTCGTCACATGTTGAAGACAGTCACCACAGAACCTGTAAAACACCCGACAAGTCGTACCGTTTCCGAAATGCTTGTGCCGAGCCTCAGGACCATTAAAATATGCCCTCGGTCAAGGTCACTGATACTATGTGCAACGTGCTTGTGTCCGACTAGCAGTCATTACTCGCTCGGTGCCGCTGTTATCGCCTGGACGGGCTTATATCAATGGCCCTAATGTCCTGGCTGATCGTATGCTTCGTGTGGTGTAGTGCGGAGAGCGAGGTGCCAAGGCAAGGTTGGTACTTTGCAATGGAACCCCAAGGAAACGCAGTGGCTGCCAGCAGCATCGACGAAAGAGAAACTACGGCGTAGACCCGTCCAGGAGAGTTTCCATATGATACTGCATCAGCGCACGTCTGCGCGCAGTGCCACTCAGATCATTAGCAGTCATCGCCGAAGGCGACATCGTCGTTTCTCTACTGAATCATCAGTGCAACAGTTGTATTAGACAAAACTCTACGTAAAAGATTAAACTGAATTGTACTCTGAGAGAAAAGACTAGTACCTTCTTCTGCATCATTTGAACCATTTCTTTGGCCATGGATTGTTACAAGTTATGCACATATTTCATCTTATTCAAGTTGTAATAACGTGATCTAATATTTTAAAGCTTGTGGTGTCATTTCGGCCTCTCCAGGAGTAAAGCTAAGAACCCATCAGTGTATCAACGTTACTCGTCCGTTTATTACCTCTGGTATGCGAGAACAGATATAAAATTCCTCTGTCGCAGCGACTTCGGTCGTCCGTGTTACTGAACATCGCAACGAAAATACATTACAAAATAGTTAAGAAGAAAATGAATTAGCATGAATCGGTTAACCATAATACGTTATAAATAAGTCAAGACTTATTAATTTATCTTATTTATTAATAATTACTCGTATTTATCTTCGTGCAGTATTTACAATTAACAGCCCTGGGTGAATAGTCCAACAAATCTATACTACTACAGGGTTATTACAAATGATTGAAGCGATTTCAGAGCTCTACAATAACTTTATTATTTGAGATATTTTCACAATGCTTTGCACACACATACAAAAACTCAAAAAGTTTTTTTAGGCATTCACAAATGTTCGATATGTCCCCTTTAGTGATTCGGCAGACATCAAGCCGATAATCAAGTTCCTCCCACACTCGGCGCAGCATGTCCCCATCAATGAGTTGGAAAGCATCGTTGATGCGAGCTCGCAGTCCTGGCACGTTTCTTGGTAGGAGGAGGTTTAAACACTGAATCTTTCACATAACCCCACAGAAAGAAATCGCATGGGGTTAAGTCGGGAGAGCGTGGAGGCCATGACATGAATTGCTGATCATGATCTCCACCACGACCGATCCATCGGTTTTCCAATCTCCTGTTTAAGAAATACCGAACATCATGATGGAAGTGCAGTGGAGCACCATCCTGTTGAAAGATGAAGTCGGCGCTGTCGGTCTCCAGTTGTGGCATGAGCCAATTTTCCGCGGGCTACGCGTGAAACTTGCCCGCACGCGTTCAACCGTTTCTTCGCTCACTGCAGGCCGACCCGTTGATTTCCCCTTACAGAGGCATCCAGAAGCTTTAAACTGCGCATACCATCGCCGAATGGAGTTAGCAGTTGGTGGATCTTCGTTGAACTTCGTCCTGAAGTGTCGTTGCACTGTTATGACTGACTGATGTGAGTGCATTTCAAGCACGACATACGCTTTCTCGGCTCCTGTCGCGATTTTGTCTCACTGCGCTCTCGAGCGCTCTGACGGCAGAAACCTGAAGTGCGGCCTCAGCCGAACAAAACTTTATGAGTTTTTCTACGTATCTGTAGTGTGTCGTGACCATATGTCAATGAATGGAGCTACGGTGAATTTATGAAATCGCTTCAATCATTTGTAATACCCCTGTACTTATAGACAGGTCGTTGTTACCACAAATATCGAAAAGTACTTGACCTATTTACTTAAATTTTACACGTTACTTTGATAAACATTTCTATGAACAAAGGCTATATATTATACGCTGTGTACAGGTGTCCCACTCAAACCTCCCTGATTTCAAAGACCCAGGATAAAAACACCACAGTAGATACGACAATGAAAAATGCACTACACTGTAGAGTATCTCATAGAAATTATTTGTTATTCATCAATACACCTCTACATGTGAACCATTTGTAGTACGAAGAATATCGAGTCTATATTCAATTTCTTGCCAAGTTCTTTGTTAACATTTCCGCTGTTATTATTGCAATCGCATTAGTGGTACGATGTCGCAACGTAGGAATATCGTCCACTTTGGTTGCTTACACCCGGTCCTTCACGAATTCCCACATGAAGAAATCAAGCGGCGTAATGTCGGGTGAACGTGGCGGCCAGGCAATGTGTCCTCCGCGTCCGATCCATTGATTGGGAAGTTGCCTATCCAGGAACTTGCAAATAGCCGTTGACCAATGCGACAGAGCTCCATCTTGTTGAAAAATTATGTTGGGTTGCAAATCTTGTATCTGAGGATACACAAACTACTCCAACATGTCCAGATACACTGACCCATTCACTGTCTGTTCCGCAAAGAAGAACGGTCCAACAATCATGTCATGCATTAGCCCACACCAGATGTTTAGTTTTATGGCTGTCACGAACATGTTCAATGACAACGTGACGATTTTGTGAACCCCAAATCCTAACATTATGCCTATTAACCCTTCCAGATAGGTGAAAGGTTGCATCATCTGAGAATAAACATCTTTCCAGGAAGGTGGCATCCATACCAATACGCTGCAGCATATCCGCAGCAAATAGTTGTTGGCGTGGTTTGTCGTTTGGCGTCAGATATTGTAGAATTTGCACTTTGTAAGCACACATACAAAGACGCTGGTGAATGACACAATACAAATATGATCGAGGTACATCAGGTAGCCTAGACACTTGACGAATTGACTTATTACGTGGCCTTCTGAGAAACGTTTGTCTGATGAACTCCACTGTCTCCTCTGAAACTCCGTAACGTGCACCGCCAAAATTTTCAGAACACTTACTGTGGCCAGAAACTTCCTATACCATTACTTAATTGTTTTCACACCAGGTGGATCACCAATCATACACATGACAATTTCTTTGCACAGTAGTCGGCGATTTTGTTTCTGCAAACCACACTACTGCTTGCGTGCACTGCTGTGGAGTCGCCATTTTCACTTCATGTGACCTTGCTGCACTCTGGCGACCATAAAAAATGGTTCAAATGCCTCTAAGCACTATGGAACTTAATATGTGAGGTCATCAGTCCCCTTAACTTAACTACTTAAACCTAACTAACCTAAGGACATCACACACATCCATGCCCGAGGCAGGATTCGAACCTGCTACCGTAGCAGCAGCGCGGTTCCGGACTGAAGCGCTTAGAACCGCTCGGTCACAACGGCCGGCCTGCGACGATACTTTGGGCTTCTGACGTGGGAATATAAATTCTTTGAGATGCTCTACAGTGTGGTGCATTATTAATTGTCGTATCTACTGTGTGTGGTTTTTCTCTCCTGGGTCCCTGAAATCAGGGAGGTTTGAGTGGGACACCCTGTATAATGTGGAAATAAAGTTAGCAAGTATCTTTAGAAGTTATTGACAATTTACTTCAAATTTTTACCCGATCCTCTATTAAACATTCAGACAGACACCGGCTATATAATTTTTTAAGCAAGAGTGTACAGGTTTTCTGTTAAAACTGACTGCGCTATAAAATGCTGTGCTGTGATCTGCAGTGAAAATGTACCGTTTTGTTTTTTACCTCGATGGGCAAAGAGAGGGGGAAAAGCTGATGGACGAAGAGATGCGGAGGAAGACGAGATGGACAATGAAAGATGGAGGGGAAGGTGGACAGAGAGAAGGTGGAGAAGGTCATTAGGGCGTGTATCCAATTGCCATACATATATAGCAACTGCGAGGCCTTTTGTAAGGATGGCGACAATAGTTCGTGTCAGATGGTACCTTACAGGTCTCCCGCATTAACAGTTCACCATTTACAGCATTCCAAGACAAACAGCGTGCTCTTGTAAGGGAATGACCAACATTTTGTCTAGTGAACTTATTTCGAAACTTGTTCGATCTCGTGACGAAAGCAAATATGAGGATGATTGGAAGTAGCGTATTTTTATTAATGAAGGAAGACAACACGGAGCTTAGTATTTAACGTCATGTCGACGACTTCATTAGAAGAAAGGAATCACAAGTCCATTACAGAGGTAGCATGAACTCTGATTCTCCGAAGGACATACATATACATCTACACTCCACAAGCCAAATAGCAGTATGTGGCAGAGGGTGCTTTGTGTACACCTGTCGCTTCCCCTTTCCTGTACCAGTCGCAAATAGTTCGCGGGAAGAACGATTGCTGGTAAGCACTCGTGTGTGGTCTAATCTCTCTAATTTTATCTTCATGGTAGTTTCGGGAGACATCCTTAGGATGAAGCAATACATTTGTTGACTCTTCTAGGAACGTCCGCTCTCGGAACTTAACAGTAGACCACATCGTGATGCAGAACGCCTCTCTGGCACACCTGCCACTGGAGTCACTTGATCATCTCTTTGGCGATTTCATGCCTACTAAATGAACTTGTAACGAAACGCACTGCTCTTCTTTGGATCTTCTCTATTTCCTCTATCAGTCTCATCTGGTACGGATGCCATAATGACGAGCAATATTCAAGCATTGGTCGAACGATTGTTTTGTAAACTACTTCCGTTATTGATGGACTGCATTTCCTGAGAATTCTTCCAATGAATCTTAATCTGGCACCTGCCTTACCGGCAATTAATTTCATGTGGTCTTTCCACTTCAAATCGCTCCATATGCATACTCCTAGATAGTTCATGGACTTGGCTTGTGTAGTATATAGATTAGTCGGACTATTAACTCAGCGCCTGTTATTTGTAAGCACTGCACTAAGATAAATAATTATTAATAAACAAGATAAATTAACAGGTCGTGACATATTTATAACTTAGTGTTAACCTAATCATAGTAATCCAATTTCCGTTTAAGTATTTTGTAATAGTATTTTCGTTATGGTGTTCAGTAAAAAGGACGACCTATGCTGCTGCGAGAGAATTTTATAGCCAGCGGTAATCACGTAAGGACGGACCTGCAGCTTATTCTTCGGAATAGCAATTATTGGTCGTCCTACTAGAAAGATTTTTAAACAGGCACTGTTATTATAAAAATACTATTATTATTAATTGAAAAATGAGAGAACAGTTAATTAGGACACCACATTAGCTTCACGAAAGCTTGTAAAGATTTTGGTGTTGACGGGATGTTACACTAACTCGCCTTCATAACATTTAGTGAAAATGATTTAAGGCGGAATCTAAGAACATACTGTCGGCTCTAAAATGCATACAGACGTAAAGAATGTGGGCTTATGGGCACTCTTTAGCTGCAATTGTTTCATAAAAGGTGAGTGATAAAACAGTCCCCCCCCCCCCAACCCGCCTGACGTTAAACATGTAAACAGTAAAAACAGCACGAACGGGAATCGTACCTCTTTTCTTTAAACAATGAAAAGTTATCAGCAAAACTGATACTCTCAGTATAGTTTCTTAGCTCTGGTATAACGGGAAGAGACAGTGAAGAAATCGATACGTCGGCTGACAGCTGTTTAAAAATTAATGTGAACCGTCGAAGACTGGCCCAGTTTCCCCTGTCACCCCATCAGCTGCTTCCCGGTATGAAGCCACTGCCTTGATAAGGTCTTACATAACATTATTTGACACAGTCACAGCCTTAAATTCTTCTTATGCCTAAACACAATTCTTTGTTATATTTTCATCTGAATGATTCTTCTCCTTTTCCTTTTGACAGTGTATTAAGTGGAAATAAATTGATATTTGTTTACTGACGCTAGAGTAAAAGGTATGAGAGTCAAATGAAAGTGTGGGATGAAAACGAACCGTGGGGGACTCATAGCTAAGTTAGTTTTGTATTACAAGTAGTTAAGACACTTGACACGCATACGAGTTGACTGTGGTTCAGTTCCCGATACGCCCAGTCTGATTAAGTTTTCCGTGGTTTTTTGGAAAAGCACCCGCCCGATCTCCGTTCCCTTCCTTCCTCCCAAACAACCTTCGGTTCCGTCCCTAATGACATCGTCATCGACGAGACGTTAAATGCCAATCCTTTCTCTGTTTTATTGAATACACGTGCACCGAAATATTTGACTTCTTTCTATTTAAATGTTAAATACTTTACGTTTGTCACAGTTCATTGGTGCAGGGAAATTTAGAGAAACTTCGAAGGCTTACTGAAAAGTGATGTCTCAGAATATTTTTGAGAAACCTCGTAAAACTTTTTAAATAAACCAAACGTTGTATTGTATTGTATTGTATTGTATGATAACCGGGGACCTACAAACGACGGAGAGGCTCCGTCCCCGCCGCAGCCGCAGTGGTCCACAACTACCGCAGTCCACTTCACCCCTCCGCCGCCCCACACCGAACCCAGGGTTATTGTGCGCTTCGGCCCCCGGTGGACCCCCCCCCCCCCCTCCCCCAGGGAACGTCTCACACCAGACGAGTGTAACCCCTACGTTTGCGTGGTAGAGTAATGGTGGTGTACGCGTATGTGGAGAACTTGTTTGCGCAGCAATCGCCGACATAGTGTTGCTGAGGCGGAATAAGGGGAACCAGCCCGCATTCGCCGAGGCAGATAGAAAACCGCCTAAAAAGCATCCACAGACTGGCCGGTTCACCGGACCTCGACACAAATCCACCGGGTGGACTCGTGCCGGGGACCAGGCGTTCCTTCCCGCCCGGAAAGCCGTGCGTTTGACCGCGCGGCCAACCGGGCGGGCTTAAACGTTACTAACATCCCGCATCTTCAACAGCATCACCCTGTCGATGAACACGTATCTCCCAACGAGAGACCGGTTTGTTCAAAAATGGTTCTAAGCACTATGGGACTTAACATCTGAGGTCATCAGTCCCCTAGACTTAGAATTACTTAAACCTAACTAACCTAAGGACATCACACACACCCATGCCCGAGGCAGGATTCGAACCTGCGACCGTAGCAGCAGCGCGGTTCCGGACGACCGGTTTGTTGAAACTGTCTCTGTAGACTGTCTTTGTTGCTTGCACTGCATCACTATCAAAGTAGAGCCCTCGAAGATGATCTTTAAGTTTTGCAAACAGACGGAAATGGGAGTAGGCCAAGTCGGTACTGTGTGGAGGATGATCGATGACAGTGAAAGCAAGGCATCGGAATGTGCCCATGTCGCTTCGCTGATGTGTGGTGTGACATTGTGATGCTGAAGGAGAGGGCGCTCCATGCGTGACCGAACTCTTCGAATTCGAAACTATTACAGAAGCAGATTCTCACGCACTAACATAGTTACGTAACACACCGCAATGTTACACGCTACAATTCGGAGCTCACTAGTGGCAGAGGGCTGCAACTACGTAGACATCAAAATAAAGATTTGCAATGTTAATAATGAATGTTTTACTTAAAATGATTTAAAAATTGTCACACAGAAAAATTCATAGTCATTACTTTTTCAGCACGCTGTGGAATTTCTTCTTTCTTAATATACATGCAAATGTGGTAGCGTGATCTGGAAATGTAACAGACATAGGTGCTCCATTAAGTACAGTATGTTGGCTTTCAATGATCAGTCTGTGGTTCCAAAACCTGAGCAGTACTGCTACTTTGAACGGACTGCGGTTACGGAGACTATCGTTTTCTGAGAAGTGTAGAACTTCGTACATTGTGTTTCGTCAAAGTTTAACGACTACCCGTGTAAAGTTCAATTTAATCGAGAGAACTATTATTAATCCTATTTTCATTATTGTATATCTCTAAAAATCAGGTGTATGGTAA
The DNA here is from genome assembly GCF_023864275.1 of Schistocerca cancellata. Taxonomy (NCBI): domain Eukaryota; kingdom Metazoa; phylum Arthropoda; class Insecta; order Orthoptera; family Acrididae; genus Schistocerca; species Schistocerca cancellata. The sequence goes on from NC_064633.1 coordinate 281,952,274, forward strand.
CAGCGAGGTAGATATTCCTAAATTAAGGAAAGCTGTCGTTATCCCCAAGGTTTGTTTACACACCCTAGCACTTAATCTCTGATAGTCACGAATCTCTTCGTCCTGCGATGTGAGAACTAGCTCACGCAGCCAATTACTGTTAATTCGGAGTATGCTGATGCATTAGCTCCATACGTAACAATCATATACAACCGTTCGCTCCATGAAAGATCCGTACCCAAAGACTAGAAAGTTGCACAGGTCACACCAATATTCAGGAAAGGTAATAGGAGTAATCCACTAAATTACAGGCCCATATCGTTAACGTCGGTATGCACCAGGATTTTAGTACATATATTGTGATCGAACATTATGAATTACCTCGAAGGAAATGGTCTATTGACACACAGTCAACATGGGTTTAGAAAACATCGCTCCTGTGAATCACAACTAGCTCTTTATTCACTTGAAGTGCTGAGTGCTATTGACAAGGGATTTCAGATCGATTCCGTATTCTTGGATTTCCGGAAGGCTTTTGACACTGTGCCACACAAACGGCTCTTAGTGAAATTGCGTGCTTATGGAATATCGTCTCAGTTTTGTGACTGGATTTGCGATTTCCTGTCAGAGGGGTCACAGTTCGTAGTAACTGACGGACTCGTTAAACTTCGGTTACACGATAAATCAGTCTAATCTGAAAGCCGTAAATTCAACTAAATACCTAGGTATTACAATTACGAATAACAAATTCGAAACAACACATAGAAAATGTTGTGGGGAAGGCTAACCAAAGGCTGCGTTTTATTGGCTTAGAAAATGTAACAGACCTACTAAGGAGACTGCCTACACTGGGCTTGTCCGTCCGCTTTTAGAACACTGCTGCGCCGTGCGGGATCCTTACCAGATAGGACTGACGGAGTACATCGAAAAAGTTCAAAGAAAGGCAGCACGTTTTGTATTATCGCGAAATATGGGGGAGAGTGTCACAGAAATGATACAGGATTTGGGCTGGAAATCATTAAAAGAAAGGCGTTTTTCGTTGCGACGGAATCTTCTCACGAAATTCCAATCACCAACCTTCTCCTCCGAATGCGAAAATATTTTGTTGGCACCGACCTACATAGGGCGGAACGATCACCACGATAAAATAAGTGAAATCAGAGCTCGTACGGAAAGATATAGGTGTTCATTCTTTCCACGCGCTATACGAGATTGGAATAATAGAGAATTGTGAAGGTGGTTCAATGAACCCTCTGCCAGGCACTTAAATGTGATTTGCAGAGTATCCATGTAGATGTAGATGTGGAGTACGCCATACCGCTAGTGGAAATTACCAGTTTTTACTTATGTGAAGCATTGTTAGAAGTGGTGCTATCAAAAGTATCCAGACATCTCTCAGTGGACATTTATAAGGGGTGCGTCCGGCCTTAGCCTTTATGACAGACTGAACCCTGCTGGAGACACTTTCAATGAGGTGCCTGAATACCTTTGGAGGAATAGCAGTCCAGTCTTCCTCCAGAGGCGAAACCGGTGAAGGTAATGATTGGCCACTGAGATCTGGAGCTAATTCCATATTCTAACTCATCCCAAAAGTGTTCCATTGGGTCAGATCAGGTCTAGGCAGGCCAGTCCATTTCAGGAATGCTATTGTCCACAATCCATTGCCTCAAAAATGCTTCTTATAACAGGTTCCATTGTCATGCTGATGCAAACAATAATCGCATAAGAAATATTTCTCCACTGTAAGCAGGATACAGTGCTGGAAAATGTGCTCAGCTCCTTCAGCTTCTGAGTTTTCTTAAGCACAATAAGGAAACTGCACACAACAGACAAAAAACACCTCCGTACCGTGACACCACACCCTCCGTACTTCATTGTTGGCGCAACACATGATGGTAGGCACGGGCTATATCACAAGGTATAGCGTGATTCATCAGTCCAAATCACTCGTTTCCAGACATCCGCTGTCTAGTGGTGTCGCTCTTTGCTCCACCTCCAGCGTCGCGTAGCTTTGACCACTGAAATGTGTGGCTTATGAGGAGCGGCTCGGCCATTGCACCCCATTGTTTTTAACTCCGTACTCGCAGTCGGTGTGATAGATGGGCTGTTGGTAGCAACTGGAACTCAAGAGTGATTCCTTCCGCTGATTTCATGTGCTTTTTTGAAATCACTCTACGCAATGCTCGATGATCCGTCCGTCAGTACATGCGGCATGCATGGTCTTCGTTTAGTTGTGGTCGTTCCTTCACATTTCGACTTCACAATCACATCGTCAATAGCTGGTTTTGGTACCTTTAGAAGGGTTGAAATGTTCCCGATTCTTACTCCGGTCACATCCAATAACTAGTCCACGTTGCAAGTCACTGTAATCTCGTGACAGACCCATTCTATGGTACTGCTTCTCTACTGACAACACAATAATTGGTGTCTACTTTGATCCTGGAGGGCCTGCCTATTGCGAAATATAGTTTTCAATTCCGCATTACATAGGGGCGTCCGGATACTTTTGAACAATGAGTGTATTGATGATGAGGTCCCATACTGCGAAGAGCGTAGGGTGCGATGTGGGAAACCAGCACCGTCGTACTAGGCAGGGTCCTAGCGCAGGTGGTTTGCCATTGCCTTCCTCCGAACATAATGGGGTGAATGATGATGATGAAGACGACACAGCAACACCCAGTCATCTCGAGGCAGGGAAAATCCCTGACCTCGCCGGGAATCGAACTCGGTACCCCGTGCGCAAGAAGAGAGAACGCTACCGCAAGACCAATTACGCGCTAGAAAACAGTCATTTAAGAAGAGAATAAGAATCGAACCCTAGCTTTTGGTTTACGTAATCGAACGAATCATAAACCCATAACAGTCACGAAATACTTCTGGTCCAGTTCCTCTGCGTTACCACTAAACAAATTGATTATTCGCGGGAAAATCGTCGTTTGAAACTCGTTCGCCGATTAAACGGAGTTTTGCGAACAGCTAAGAAAAAGAAAAAAACAACAGTAAACTAATGTCAATAGGTAGCTAATTAAAGATGAACTTCAGCTTCCGAAACGCGATGTTGTTGCTCATCTTGTCTACTCTTCGATTGTTTGTCCTTTCAGTGTGCTCCTAAACATCTAATAAAGATTGATCTTTCGAGCCACGCCTAAGCCTATTTAGGTGCGTTTAGCGTGATGGGGCCTTCACATATTCTTGTCGCTATTGAGACAGGACGGATTTTTTTCCAATGCTGCAGAACATCAGTTATCTGAAAACCGACCAACATCGGTTAACCGAAATCCTTTCAGTCGGTTAATTCAAATTCGCGCGCGCCCAGTCGCTATCAAGAATCGACAGGCGATATAACAACTCAGTGTTATCGACGACCAAGACTCTTGCGTCGACAAGGAAGAACGTCGCGACAACGACAGTGATGAAAAACGACCACCCAGTGAGTAAGTTTTTCACAACCTTGAGAAAGCTGTGAAGTGGTTAGAATAACAAACAAGAATGTGATCCTGTATTACTGGTGTCTTTAAAACGATTCAGTAACGAAGAGAGAGAGAGAGAGAGAGAGAGAGAGAGAGAGAGAGAGAGACTGACTAGTCTCAGCTCTGAAACAAATTCTGGGCATTTGTTTCAGGTAATCAAAGCCCTACTGCGTACGTTAATGCAGACATATTCTAGTTTTATTTTGATTTCTACAAAATCCAGCCGGCCAGAGTGGCCGAGCGGTTCTAGGCGCTTCAGTCTGGAACCGCGCGACCGCTACGGTCGCAGGTTCGAATCCTGCTTCGGGAATGGATGTGTGTGATGTCCTTAGGTTAGTTAGGTTTAAGTAGTTCTAAGTTCTAGGGGACTGATGATCTAAGATGTTAAGTCCCATAGTGCTCAGAGCCATTTGAACCATCTACAAAATCCGGCTACCGGTACATTAGCAGACAATACGACGTCACTTCGAAATGCTGATTTCTAAGAAAAAAAAAATGGTTCAAATGGCTCTGAGCACTTTGGGACTTAACTCCTGAGGTCATCAGTCCCCTAGGACTTAGAACTACTTAAACCTAACTAACCTAAGGACATCACACACATCCATGCAAGAGGCAGGATTCGAACCTGCGACCGTAGCGGTCGCGCGGTTCCAGACTGTAGCGTCTAGAACCGTTCGGCCACCCCGGCCGGCAGTTAAGTTACAGTTTAGGATTGAATTATAGTACATACTTATGGTATGAAGACTTTTCACAAACTCAATGGCTCCTCTGGTAATCGTTGGCTTGAAAATAGCACTAAGAAACTGTTATTATAGTCTCCATCACTCACTCCCTGTATAAGGGAAAGTGATTATTTATAGTAATGTTTTCAGAATCTCTGAACAGCAATTGTCGACAAACAGCAATGAAAAGAAAAAAAAATTCAAGCGGATTTGGCCGATTTTGCTTTCCATAAAAAGATACATCATCACTCGGCATACTTTACCCTTGGCGTCGGCGGAGGCTCACTTATTAGCGGCATAGCTTGGAGTGTCAAGTAGTGGTTTGCTGTGACTTTCCGTCGGCTGAATCTCTTGCGTAATGATTCTAAGCCTCCAATACTAGAGAGAAAAATGCCTTTATCATTTGGTGTCTATCTGATCAATTTCCGTTACGTTTCTTATTTTTGTTTCGAGTACGGTAGTAGGTGCACGTAACGTACACGGGTTGCTTCCAAATTCGTCAACCCAGAGCAAAAAACACAATACAATATCTCTTGTTAAGGCTACCCAATTTCTTTCAGATTTCATTCAAAACAATTTTACAGCTGTGACATGAATGAAAGGTAACAATTCCAATTCTGTAATTTGAAAATGGACCTACATCGAGTCAGACGTAATGTGGTCACAGTTAGAAATATTCATGGAGGTATGTTCCGTCTATGGAGCTAAATGAAAGGCAGTTTTTTTTTTTTTTTTTTTTTGCAGTATGCGTTTCGCTTCTTTTATTTACGAAGCATCTTCTCTGGCCTGTAATACATGTTCGTTTTAATATATAAAAGTGAACTCCGCTCGAACAGGCCATGCAGGCCCAAAGGTACCGACCGGCCGCCGTGTCATCACAGGATGCAGATACGGAGGAGCATGTGGTCAGCACACCGCTCTCCCGGCCGTATGTCAGTTTACGAGGCCGGAGCCGCTACTTCTCAATCAAGTATTCTCATGTCACTCTTGTTTTTCCGGTTAGACACAAGTTTTGCATGACAAGTTTCGTGAGGTTAAATTGTCCTTTTGGTGTTATTTACGATTTCCATTGTCGTTAGTTAATGTGAGTCGTCTTGGAGATGTGGTTACTCTGTCTCCATAACACGTCTCCAGGATGATACATGTGAACTAACAACACTGGGAATCCTAAGTAACACTAAAAATTTAAGGTTACGAAATTTGTGCTGCGAAAGTTGTTTCTAACTTGGCAAACAAGGGTGTTTTGAGAAAAAGTAACATATTAATATACTTGTAACTACTACAAAATGTGTTTATTACATGCATAAAAATATGTATTACAGGCCACTGAAGATGCTTCATAAATGAAAGAAGCGAAACGTCTATCGTAAAAAAACAAACTGCTTTTCAATTAGTTACAAAAAAAGAACATAGCTCTACGAATTTTTAAGCAACTAAGGAACGGCGGAAAACGAAGAAAGCGACAGTTAGAAGTACCTTTGCAATGAATAATTCTTTGCAACAGATACTAAACCCCGAGAAAATTGTTCAGTAAGCCGTAGTGGTTGCGCCTATATTTTCAGCTGACTGCTCCGCATAATTGCGGATTTCTAAGGTTATCACCATGTACTTCTTCATACCGGCTTGTACTGTCTTCCGTGATATTTACAGTTCAACGCTACCTTGCGCGGAATCACGCCACCCAACGCATCGTTGTTACCAACCATATCCGCTACACCTGTTAGCGCCGCCAGTCCCTTGCAGGATCTCTTACTGAATGACAGACGGATATGTATTACAAAACGCCGGCATGGTATACTGCATCAATTACAACAGGTGAGCCTAGCCACCGGCGCTTCTTACCTGCAGTATTCGGTGATAGTGCGTTCCTCGAGATTTGTGTTCCCCCCAAGCGACAAAGCAATTGTGGTGTACGCTGCGCGCAGCTGCAGCGGCGGCCCGATGAGCAAGCACAGTGGGCTGACGCTTCCCTTCGAATAGGCTGCGCTTTCCTGACTGAGAGGGAAGCGGCTACTGGAGCGCGCAGGCGGGTGGGTTGGCAACGGTGAGGCGCGCGCCGCGCTCCCAAGCGGACGGGAGTGTAACTAATACGCCGGTAATATTTGACGAGCCCATTCAACTGTGAAGTGCTCAAATTGTGGGAAGTTATACGGTATTTTTTCAGAGCTTATAAAGGAGGTATAAACGCAGCTAGTAATGTGTTGTGCAATTATAATCTAGCAAGTGGGAATACTGAAGTCTGAAATCAAGCTGTTTAGTCAACATTATTTTTTGATATCTTAAATAGTTATATTTTTGGTATATTAATGTTTTAATATCTACGAAGAATCTTAAACATAAACTATTTTCTTGCTTATGTCATAGGTGTTCAATGATACTGGTAATTTCCTAATTTTTACTTGTGCGGATTTGAGATGCTAACTGCAAAAAGGGAACAAGTCCACTTCTACAAATTTTACAGGAGGGTCAAAAAACTAATTCATACAAAAACCCTAAAGCAAAATTATTCTATTTTTTTCTAAAAACATGTGATTGTACGGTGTTCTATATTATGTAGTTTTCATCCAACATTGTGTTACCGGCAGCTTAAAATTTTCAATTCTTCAAGAGTTCTTTTTGCAGTAAACCATGTGGAACAAAAATTAAAAGCCTTACATTCTGAGAGCACAAATTTATTTTACATATTTTCATCAAGCTAAATACATTTTAAGTACTATTTCACTAAAATAAACGCATTGACTTAAGAATTCTCGTCAGTTCCATCTCTCTTTGTTGTCGAATATGTCAAAATCTCATTCCAAAACTGCATCTTTTCTTCAGGAATCTAAATTAAACGTTTCTTAGTATACAGTAATCCATTTTAAGGTGTTTATGAATGTTTGGCATTGTAGGCAGGTTCCTCAGGAAGTCCTAGATTCATCCGAGTATTCCTCAAATAAAAGCAATCAGCTCGCAGGCTATTGGTGTTGATCTTACTTCGAGATACCTGCAGCGTATCGTTGTTGAAACTAAATTCATGTTACTTTGATAGGGCAGAATTGTTTGATTGAAGTTCCCATAACGAGAAATGAGAAGAGGCGATCTATACGTACTTTAAAGAAATTTTTTATAGTCAAGATCGTGTTCAAAACTGTATTTTATTGACCGGTTTCGACAGGTAAGACTTTCATCTTCAGATCTCCAAAAACTTTTCTAATTGTATGTTATGTTCCATCGTGCGCTGATTACAAACGGCATGTTATCGTTTTAGTGGAGAGTATATTGCGTATTCGACAAAAATAAAATCACAAACAGGTTTGAAACTGCAACTTGTGGGACTTGGTATGTCTACGTATGTAGCACTCGTTTTATGCTTGTCAGGTTGTTAAAATTCACAATATATAGTAAAAGCGCACGCTTATGCCAGTGCTTACATTTACCGACGAGACATCTAGCAGCCTGTTCACTCGAAATACAGTGGCCGCATTTCTTTGATCCTTGCCGTTTAGCTGGAACAAGTTGTGCTTTTCAGTTCAATTCTTCTCTACCCGAAACGTTGGCTTTTTTATCGTATTTCTCTTGTATTTGCAGCTTTAATGGTTCCCTTCTTCTTTTTTCTGCTGTCAGTTTATTTTTCCGTTGAACTCATTATGAAGAGTTCAACATAATCATGAAGCTAATAATTCACGAAACACAGAACGCAAACAGTTCCGCTGTTTCAAATGCTATGTAATCAGACTTCTGCAGAGCTACCTGACCACACCAGCGCTGCCTAGGAAATACTGTTAGCAGCCGAAAGGGAACACGACCGGAACAGTTCCCTTCCTGCAGTAAGCAGTTAATTGTACCTGTTGCCAGAGGCGTTTTATTGACTGCGGATAAAATCTGTTGCCCTTAGGAAACGACATGCCTACCTAGTTGGACTCATTTGATGCAATGAAATGAATTTAGAAAATTTTCGACGTGTTTCCTTTCTGTCCTTAGTGATTCTTTTACTTTACTATGACTGGCGAAAAATCTCGTCTGCAGGAAACAACACGTGTTCCGAAAACAACGGTCATGTGAAACCCAGTTCGCTCTTTTCGTCCAAGAGACGCAGAAAGTAGTAGGTGCAGGCGTCCAGGAAGGTGCCGTGTTCCTTGACTTCAGGAAGGCATGCGATACCGTTCCGCACTGCCGCCTAAAGAACAAAATACGAGCGTACGAAATACCAGGTCAACTGTACAAGATCTTTTCCAGACTGTTGTTAAACAATGCTGAATCAGTCTTAGATCAACAATTGGGCGAATATCAAGCTGGTTTCAGAACATCAAGATACTGTGCAGAGCAGATCCATAACCTGAAATCTGTTATATCATACGCCAAATCAAGATCAAATACGATTGTTGTGACCTTTGTCGACTTTCAAAAAGCGTATGACTCAACTGATCGAGAGACAATAAAGAACACTCTTACCGAATTTGGTCTCGATAGGAAAATAATCAATCTGATAAGCGCCACTTTAAATAACACAGTGTCAAAGGTCAAGTTCGGAGGCGAACAATCAGAACCATTTGAAATCTGTACAGGGGTGAGACAAGGTGACCTGCTCTCTCCATTGCTTTTCAACTGCGTCCTGGAAAAGATAGTCCAGGTTATGGGACTCAAATTGGACAAAAAAGAAATGGCCTTAGTGGAAATTGTTTGGCTTTTGCTGATGATCTGGCACTCATTGCAAATAATATTGCTAAGGTTCAAGTGTCCAGCCTACAATCAGTTGCTGCTAAGACTGGCCTAAAATAGCATTTAACAAAACTGAAGTCATCACAAACATCAAACACGCTTCTCCTCATATTGAAACAAGAGAAAATAAAGCAGTCGAAGAAATTTAAATATCTTGGAGAAATAATTACACCTGACGGTTCAGAAAATGCAGCTGTAGAAAGTAGGTGTTCTAAACCAGTAGGCGCTTTTCATCTGTGCCAAGACTTATACAAAAGCAAAAGCCTGTCTTTAAACCTAAAACTTTGTCATTATAACACCTTAATTAAACCGTCAGATTTGTATGCATCAGAATGTTTAAACATGACGAAGAAAGGACCACTACGAAAACTTGAAATAAAAGACCGGAAAATTTTGAGGAAAATCCTTGGCCCTATCAAAGAAAACGGAGAATTCCGCCGAAGACACAACTGTGAATTATACGAACATACAGAAGACATTGTTACTAGCATGAGGAAGTGGAGAATGATGTTTTTTGGTCATTTGGAAAGAATGAACCCGCAAAGACTTACTCATCGCATACATTCATCAATTTCAAAAACAAAATCGTATTCAAACTGGGCAAGCGAAGTTAAAAAGGATTTACAGGAAGCGGAAATTTCATTTGATGACATTCAGGATCGAGAAGTTATCAGAGAAAAAGTCAAAATTACTAAAAACCTTATTTCGCTAACTACGCCAGTTCCAAGTCCTGCCGGCAAATGGTCAAAACAGAGAGAAGAAACACAATCAGCCAAAATGAAAATCTACTTGCAAAAGAAGAAAAACATAATCAGGGAAGAGAGAAAAATATTCGTGGTCCAAAGCAGGACGAAAAAAAAAAAAAGGCCAACTGTATGACTGGACTGAAGAGCTTTTCCGCTAACAGTCCGCAGCTCGTGGTCTAGTGGAAATTGTTGCTGCCTCTGGATCATGGAGTACCAAGTTCGATTCCCGGCCGGGTGGTGAATTTTCTGTGCCTGGGGATTGGGTGTTTGTGTTGTCCTCAGCATTTCATCATCATCATTCGTGACAGTGGCTAGATTGAATTGGGTAAAAAAATTGGACTGTGTAAAAATTGGGACTTTGTACGGGCGCTGATGACCGCGTAGTTGAGCGCACCACAAACCAAACATCATCATCATCCAACTAACAGAACACAGCATGCCATTCTGTACGGAGAGAAAAATACGTTCGGACATGCCCCATGGGAGAGTTATAGTTCGTAATTTTTCATGAGGCGTTTCGCAGATGATGCTTTTGAACGCAGAGAACTCGCGGCGCTAGAAAATTGTAGCGAAGTGCAGGAAGACCTGAAGAGAATTGACACTTGGTGCAAGGGGCTGCAATTGACTCTCAGTATAAACAAATGAAACGTATTGCGAATAAACATACAGGAAGTACCCTTATTATATGATTACACGATTATAGAACAGTCACTGGAAGCAGTTACTTCCATAAACTATATAGGAGTATGCATACGGAGCGGTCTGCAGTGGAATGATCACATAAAATTAATTGCGGGTGAGGCAGATACCAGATTGAGATTCATTGGCAGAATCCTCAGGAAATGAAGGACAACATGAAAGGAAGTAGCTCACAAAACACTCTTTCGGCCAGTACTTGAATATTGCTCTTCTGTGTGGGATCCGTAGCAGATAAGGCTGATAGAGGAAATAGAGAAGATCCAAAGAAGAGCAGCGCGTTTCGTTACAGGTTCATTTAGTAAGCACGAAAGCGTTACAGAGATGATCATCCGACTCCAATGACAGACGCTGCAAGAGAGGCGTACTACTTCACGGCGTGGTTAACTGTTTAAGTTGCTAGAGTGTAAATTCCTGGAAGAGTCAGCCAGTATCTTTCCTCCTTCAATGTATATCTCGGGAAAAGACCATGAAGATAGAGTCAGAGAGATTCTAGGTCAGATGGACGGTTACCAGTAACAGTACTTCCCTGAACCATGTAATGTTTCTGGCTTATTCAGCCATCATATTAGGCTCCAGGAAGCTATTCCCAGGGCAGCGGAGATGCAAGAAGCATAGGTTCAAATGGTTCAAATGACTCTGAGCACTATGGGACTTAACTGCTGTGGTCATCAGTCCCCTAGAACTTAGAACTACTTAAACCTAACTAACCTAAGAACATCACACACATCCATGCCCGAGGCAGGATTCGAACCTGCGACCGTAGCGGTCGCGCGGTTCCAGACTGTAGCGCCTAGAACCGCTCGGCCACTCTGGCCGGCTAAGAAGCATAGAGATGACGCAATGTGGGATGAGGTACCGGTGACAGATGTTATATTCGGTACCATTTCCGTGAGAAAGACCGCCTGCATGATGCTGCTGTTCTGTGATTGGCTGCTGTGTTCGGCAGTAGGGCGCCAAAACGTTAAACTTTTGTTGCTATTATTAATTAAACCTGTCATCCAAATTACTTCATTTTTTAAAATAAACATCTCTCAACAGCCAGAAATCAATCAGTCATTTCGAAATTATTAAAATCAAAGTATTACTAAAACAAAAGACTGACGATATTACTGCCGATGCACTTCGGTGGCGTTCGGGTCACACCTTGCTGGCTTGGCGCGCGAAGTGTCTCGGGCAGTCCGGCTCTCCAGTTCTGACCGTTCCAGTAAACAGACATGTTGTCTGTTATAGCAGTATTTGTATCATGCAATTTCATTTACTACAGTTCCGACCGTCGCTAGGTACAGACATGTTGTCTGTAATAGTAGTATTTGATTCATGTAATTTTATTCTCCAGTTCTGACGGTTCCAGTAGGCAGACATGTTGTCTGTGGCAGGATGTATTTCATATTATTTTAGCCAGATATAATGACTGTGGAAAGATATGTTCAAAACGTTGTGATCAAGAATAGTTTCTCGTGTCTATATCAATAAAAACGCGAGTGGCATCCCAAATGAGTTACAGTTTATTCGTAGCAGCAGTTGCTTGCGAAGTTAATTTCAGCCTCAAGAAAAAGAATCCACGACCTGCGTGCTGTTTTCTGCGCTGGGGACATCATCATCATGAAGACAGCAGGCTAGTGAAGTGTACAAGAACTTATGTATTCCACACAGGGCAGTGGAAACAACTAGGCACCTCATGTGTACTGCTTGCACAGTACAAATGTGCTCAGTGACACGTCATCTGCAGTAATGCAGAGGAGGTAAAGAAGGATAAAAGCATTAACACTATCTCACTTTTATTCCTTTTTCTCGCCATAACCATTCGCGACTGGAACTGATAAATGGGGAAGTGACTGGTACAGAAAGTGTCCTCCGCCACACACCACTAGATAGCTAGAGGAATATAGCAGAGATTCCTCTAGTTTCACACAGCAAAACACGTTAGGCAGTATGCTCAACCCATGTAAGAGCACATGAACTGGCTTTTAATAAAATTATTACCTGGTGCCTTGATTTCACTTTTTACCTATTACTTTTGTTCACATTTGACTTGCTACCGTTTCCTTCTACCGACAGTCATTTTCAAAAACAGTAGGAAAGTGTTATCTATTCTTTTTATATTGTCACTAACGTGCTCGAAGTCCTAGTATGTGATATGTATGCAAGTGAAGACAATAAAATAATTGTTGTTACATTACGGTTTCTATGTAGTTTTTGCTCTCTACGTTTCTCTCTTCACGTAAAAAATTTTTCCCTCTTACAAGAAGACAAGCCAGTTATTGTTGATTAAATAATAGGCATCATGTTTATACCTTCATTTTGTAATAAGTTCATTTTCAGCACAGCAATTTCTACTTACAGTATTACAGTTTCCGTACCGATTTCCTCAGGTCTCCCCATCGGGCCACAGCTTGGATTCATGATTGCCATAAATATGAAAGGGAGCAAAACTGAGTGGGAGAAAAAGTGTCTCTTTAGAAAATGATGTTAATGATAGTTTCATTGGGTGAAATACTTTATACCTCTCAGGCAGGTTTTCAAAATTTGGCCGTCATTGCGGTACATTTCTTACCTTTACGAGTAGAAACCGTGAACAACGAGGTCAAAGCAAGTGTGTAACAGATATGTATTTGCAATTGGTAAATATTAGCAAACGTGTTTGTGCCATGCAATGTACGCAGATCAAATTACGACTGAAACAAGAAACACAAAATTCTCACTGTCATTAAACATAAAATTCCTGCAAGGGTAGTGCATGTGCCACTTTCAACCTTTGGTTACGTGGAGCGAAAAAAGAGGAAACTCACCAGGACACGTACAAAGAAAGTATCTGTATCTCTGTAAGTACCCTTTCATTTTAGATGATGGTCAATGTGTAACATTGTCATTTTCCACTTTTGCTATATTAATTTTATTTGTTGACAACTAATTTCAGACTTCTAGGCCATTTTCAAGTGATTTTATGGTTCTGTAATAAACAGAACACATCATATATTGAAGAGTCAAAGAAACTGGTACACCTGCCTAATATCATGTAGGGCCCCGCGAGCACGCAAAAGTGTCGCAACACGACGTGGCTTGGACTCGACTAATGTCTGAAGTAGTGTTGGAGGGTAGTGACATCATGAATCTTGCAGGACTGTCCTGAAATCCTTAAGGCCCTATCCAAACGGGGATACTCAAATCAAGTCTCCATCTACGTGACAACCAAAAGACTGAGAGACTGGACGACTCGAGTAGCCGATCACATTCATACAGCCACGATACGAGTCTCCTGTACTGCGAAATCACTTGCGGTGTGAATAGAAAATTAAATCAGTTTCATTGGCTGTGGGCAAAGGACGTACAGCGCGCTTTTTTGCGTGCTGTGGCCCCTGTAGTACGAAGTCTAATGACTATTAGTGATGATGACGATATTATAATACAGTATTATTATTAACGCCGGTACAGAAGGAGAACTGTGAGAAAGTACTTGGGTCACCCTTACACTGAGAATAATATCAATTGTAGGTTACAAGTTGTGTAATTGCTTGGGTGCATTGTACAGGAAACATATCCGCATTGAAAAATTACCTGGGACGGGTTCAACTAACTTCAGTTATAAACAGTACCACTCCATAGTACTGTTGGCATGCAGTGATGCTGATGGCTTACTCATTATCGTTGAAATTGGTTATGCAGGTAGAAATAGTGATGGAGAGATATTTCGTGTTTCAGCAACCAAATATTGGATTACAACTGGAAGATTAAACTTGCAATTACCTTCGAGATTACTACATGATGAAAATGAATATGATTTCCTTATTACTTTGTAGAGATGAAGCTTTTCTTTTATCACGCTACCTGATGCGACCGTACCCACAAACAACACTCGATAATGTGAAGAGAATTTATTATCATAGATTAAGCAGAGGAAGAAAATCTGTGGAATGCGCATTTAGAATGCTGACACAGAAGTTCTAAGTCCTGATTAGTTCTATTCGTTCTCGAACTAAAGAAAGAGTGGTGTGCAGTGCAAACAGAATAATTTCATTCGAAAACGTGAAGGTATCCAATACAGTTATGGTGAATGACAATGCAACAACTCCGAAACGCCGACAGTCAGAGTACAGCCAAGTAAATACATGCTTTGTGTCCTCATTCTACTGCTAATGAGGTAAGGAATTATTTAGCCAACTACTTTCTGACACCTAATGCTTCCTCCCATTTCAGTGGAAGTACTGCATCAACAATAATCAGGATCTACTATAACTGTCTTTCTTTACAAATCTTTTATGTCTGATGTGTATTTCTGTAAAACTTATTATTGATTTTCTGTACGTTTTTATTTGTGCGTTAATACATAATTAAAAAGTATTTGTTATGTATTCATTACATTTATAAATCATTGATTAGTTTTTCAATAAAATGGATCTTAAAGCATATTGAGTAGGGCGTATTTATTTTACGTTAAAATTTTTAATTACTGATAATGATGATAGATTAATCTACTTGGCTACTTCGTGCCGTGCTCTGTCATCCCCTTCCTTGAAAACGCTTTCAATTTGTAATTTTATAGTTCCGGGTATTTCACCACTTCTCCCAGGAATTCCAAATTAACGATTTGTTCGCACATTGCGCAACCCAGTGGCTGGAATGCAACTGAGAGACGGAGACTCGACGCCTGAACGATCACACCTAATAACACATGCAGGGTCTCTTGGTTGCAGAGTATCTCAGTCACTCGGGGACTTAAATATCCTCGTGTGTATAGGGCCTAAGATTACGAGGGGGTGGAGATCTCTTCTGAACAGCATGTTGAAAGGCATCCCAGATATGCTCAATAATGTTAATGTCTGGGGAGCTTGGTGACCAGCGGAAGTGTTTAAACTCAGAAGAGTGTCCCTGGAGCCACTCTGTAGCAATTCTGGTCGTGTAGGGTGTCGCATTGCCCTGCTGGAATTGCCCAAGTCCGTCGGAATGAACAATGGACGTGAATGGTTGTAGGTGATCAGACAGGATGCTTAGGTATCACCTGTCAGAGTCGCATCTAGACCTATCAGTGGTCCCATATCACTCCAATTGCACACACACCCCCCACACCATTTCAAAGCCTCCACCAGCTTGAACAGTCCTCTGCTGAAATGCAGGGTCCATGGATTCATGAGGTTGTCTCCATAACTGTACACGTCCATCCGATCTACACAATTTGAAACGAGGCTCGTCCGACCAGGCAACATGTTTCCAGCCATCAACAGTCCAATGTCGGTGTTGACGGGTCCAGGCGAGGCGTAAAGCTTTGTGTCGTGCAGCCATCAATGGTACACGAGTGCGCCTTCGGCTCCGAAAGCTCATATCGATGATCTTTCGTTGAATGGTTCGCACGCTGACACTTGTTGATGGCCGAGCACTGAAATGTGCAGCAATCTGCGGAAGGGTTGACTTCCGCCACGTTGAACGATTCTCTTCAGTCGTCGTTGGTCTCGTTCTTGCGGGATTTTTTTCCGGCCGCAGCGATGGCGGAGATTTGAAGCTTTACCGGATTCCTGATATTCACGGTAAACCTGTGAAATGATCATACTGGAAAATCCGCACTTCATCGCTACCTCGGAAATGCTGTGTCTCATCGCTCGTGCGCCGACTACAGCACCACGTTCAAACTCACTTAAATCTTGATAACCTGCCATTGTAGCAGCAGTAACCGATCTAACAACTTCGCCAGACACTTCTTGTCTCATATAGGCGTTGCCGACCGCAGCGCCGTATTCTGCACGTTTACATATATCTATACTTGAATACGCATGCCTATACCAGTTTCTTTGGCGCATCAATGTACAGGGCTATTACAAATGATTGAAGCGATTTCATAAATTCACTGTTGTTCCATTCATTGACATATGGTCACGACACACTACAGATACGTACAAAAACTCATAAAGTTTTGTTCGGCTGAAGCCGCACTTCAGGTTTCTGCCGCGAGAGCGCTCGAGAGCACAGTGAGACAAAATGGTGACAGGAGCCGAGAAAGCGTATGTCGTGCTTGAAATGCACTCACATCAGTCAGTCATAACAGTGCAATGACACTTCAGGACGAAGTTGAACAAAGATCCACCAACTGCTAACTCCAATCGGCGATGGTATGCGCAGTTTAAAGCTTCTGGATGCCTCTGTAAGGGGAAATCAACGGGTCGGCCTGCAGTGAGCAAAGAAACGATTGAACGCGTGCGGGTAAGTTTCACGTGTAGCCCACGGAAGTCGACGAATAAAGCAAGCAGGAGCTAAACGTTCCACAGCCGACGGTTTGGAAAATCTTACGGAAAAGGCTAAAGCAGAAGCCTTACCGTTTACAATTTCTACAAGCCCTGACACCCGATGACAAAGTCAAACGCTTTGAATTTTCGGCGCGGTTGCAACAGCTCATGGAAGAGGATACGTTCAGTGCGAAACTTGCTTTCAGTGATGAAGCAACATTTTTTCTTAATGGTGAAGGGAACAGACACAATGTGCGAATCTGGGCGGTAGAGAATCCTCACGCATTCGTGCAGCAAATTCGCAATTCACCAAAAGTTAACGTGTTTTGTGCAACCTCACGGTTTAAATTTTACGGCCCCTTTTTCTTCTGCGAAAAAAACGTTACAGGACACGTGTATCTGGACATGCTGGAAATTGGCTCATGCCACAACTGGAGACCGACAGCACCGACTTCATCTTTCAACAGGATGGTGCTCCACCGCACCTCCATCATGATGTTCGGCATTTCTTAAACAGGAGATAGAAAAACCGATGGATCGGCCGTGGTGGAGATCATGATGAGCAATTCATGTCATGGCCTCCACGCTCTCCCGACTTAACCCCATGCGATTTCTTTCTGTGGGGTTATGTGAAAGATTCAGTGTTTAAACCTCATCTACCAAGAAACGTGCCAGAAGTGCGAGCTCGCATCAACGATGCTTTCGAACTCATTGATGGGGACATGCTGCGCCGAGTGTGGGAGGAACTTGATTATCGGCTTGATGTCTGCCGAATCACTAAAGGGGCACATGTCGAACATTTGTGAATGCCTAAAAAAACTTTTTGACTTTTTGTATGTGTGTGCAAAGCATTGTGAAAATATCTCAAATAATAATGTTATTGTAGAGCTGTGAAATCGCTTCAATCATTTGTAATAACCCTGCAGCGCCGCATTCTGCCTGTTTATATTTCTCCGTATTTGAATACGCATACCGATACTAGTTTATTTGGCGCTTCATTGTATGATCTCAACGAATAGTAATGTAATGATGTGAATGCAAAATTTAGCCAAAGTAGATAATTTCAAACACAAATAAATAAAGAAATGTATAGACAGAAACTGAAGATTAAGAAAAATGGGACGCAAAAGAAATTATTCTGGGAATAGAGGAAGCGAAACAAAAAATTTAATTCGTTGTTCTGACCCATTATGGAATGATTTCTAATAAAACAGGCAAAACTCTCAAAGATTCAAATATCAGAATTGGGTTCTGTTTTGAAAACAATATTATTGATACTATAAGATACGCCACTAGTGTAACAGGCCGATTTAATGAGTCACTGATCTACAAAATTGGACGTGACTATTCTGATGAAGTATACATTGGGCAAACTGGTCGAAACTTTCGGATGCATTTTATAGAGCACATAAAATCTAACGATAACAATACATGTGTCTTTGCACTACATCTTCTAAACAACAAACATACAGCATTCACCCACTATTTTCTGCTTGGTGGTCTAGTTTCCAAAAATGCTGAACCCATATTTATTGTTTTATGTCTGAGAAACCAAATACCAGTTTTCGTAGTTCTAGCTTCAAAATACCATTAATAGCGAGATACTTTCAAAAGCTTTCGTCTCCTATTTTACCCCTGAGGAGTGGAATGAACAATCTCTTCTGAAACGATCCCTACAGGATGAGATACACTCCCTCTCCAAATTTCAAGTTTCTATCCTTAGCCGTTTGGGCTGGGCGATGATGAGTCACTGAATCAGTCTGACCCTTTTTACCCCTTTAGGGGTTGAATTTCCAAAAACGTAAGAGAGGTATTTTTTCATCTCTAACCAAGAACCCAAACACAAATTTTCAAAAGTTTAGGTTTAAAAATGGTATCACAATAAATATTTTCAAAAAACGTTTCACGGCCTATTTCACCCCCTTACGGGTTCAGTTTTCAAAAACACCGAAACACGTATTTTTCTTATTTGTAACCAAGAATTCAAATACCAATGTTCACAGACATAGCTTTAAAATACTTTATTAGTTCTTTAATAATGACATATTTTCGGGAAAAGCTTTCACTCACTATATGCTTATGCATAGCGTACGTGAAATGACAAAATTTGCAGATCAATAGCACAAGCGGTTCTGAAGTATCAGGCATCGACCAGTGCTGAAACGCATATGCTACTACGTGTTGTAGCTTCCACGGGCAGCAAGGGTTAAATTGCCAAAAAACACCTATTTCGTTATTTCTGTCCAAGAACCCAAATACCAATTTTCGTAGGTCTAGCTTCAAAATTGCCATAACAGCGACATTTTCCAAAAAAAAGCTCTTCATCCCCTGTTACACTCCCTTAGGTCTGAAGTTTCGAAAAATCCCTTCTTAAACGACGTCTACGATATAGGATCCACACCTTCTCCAAATTTCAAGTTTCTACCCTTAGCGGTGTGCGCTGGGCGATGATGGATCGGTCAGTCAGTCACTTCGTCCGGACATTGCCTGTTATGTATAGAAATTACCTCCAAGAATAGAAATGTAAGATTACGTGAATGTAAAACTATTTTAAATACATTTAACCGTAATGGGAAACTACACTGCCGGAAAAAATTGGTACACCCTTGTAGAAGTTCGCAATTCACTCATGACTTATCGTTACAACAGTGCATGTGGGTACATGAAATGATCACATTTACGGATCAGTAGCACAAGCGGTTCTGAGGTATCAGGTCTGAGGCCATGCTGGAACACCCATACTACTATGTAGTGTAGCCTCCATGGGCGGCAATGCAGGCTCTGACACTGGTATCTAGTCGTTCGTAGATATAGTTTGTACTGTTCTGCATGACGATATGCCACCCCTGCTTGACCTATTCAAGTAGTTCTGTAAGAAGGTTGACGAGCTGCATGAGTCACTTCTTCTTCCATCTTATCCCACACATGCTCGACTAGAGACAAATCAAGTGATTGTGCTGGCGAGCGAATTTGCTGCACGTCTTGGGGAGCATTATCGTGTTGGAACAACACATCGCCGTCCTGTTGCAAAAGCGGCAAAAGAACGGGACTAACAACAATCTGCGCATACCGAGCGCTAGTTAGTCCCCTCCAGAAACAGCAAAGGTGAATTAGAGTTGTAGCTAATCGGACCACAGACCATAAAGGCTGGGATGGGCTGTGTGTCTTGGACGAATGCACTCTATGAGCCAGAGCTCACCAGATATACATCGCACCCGCAAACGACCATCACTTGCGTGCAGACAGAATATGCTTTCATCGCTGAAGATCACGGCACGCCATTCCTACTTCCAAGTGATCCTCTGACTGCACCACCCAAGCCAAATACTGTGACTTGAGTGGAAGACGGGCTAGAGGTGTGCGTTTCCATAGTCCCACTGCTAATAACCAGTTCGCAACAGCTCGTGTTGACAGGTCTATGGTCACAAGCCCTCCGATCTGTGCCGTGGTAGCTGTGCAATCTGCCACTGCTTCCTTTATAATACGACGATCCAGTCGGGCGTCTGTGCTGCGAGGACGCCCAGATCCTCATCTACGGTTGTGAGAATGTTCACGTGACCACTGATAACCAGCATCGTTGCACAACTGACGCAGCACGTCCGATTTGTGTAGCAATTCTCCGAAAGAACCATTCCGACACTCGGAAGACCACATTTTGACCCCTTTCAAGCTCGCTCGGTTGGCTGTAGAAAGCACGTCTCTATGGCAAGGCTGCGTGCTTTCTTCACACGTCTGCACCATACTGAGCCTTCTGGCTGTGGGCGTTCCCTGTTCAAAGATAGACACAGATGGCGCTCTCGTAGCTATGTCACTATGCTATCTGTTGGCGGACGACGTTGAAATCGGTATCAGTACGTCTACTACCCCAAGGTGGCGTAAGCCTTCATCGGATCAAAATCGACGTCATTTTTGCAGGTTTACTAATTTTTTCCAGCAGTGTATGTATTAGGTACATAGTGAAATTTCAGCGTCTTCAAGTTTTTGCTTTCTGTTCGTTTTGGATCACAAATACTGTGTTTCTAATTAGACAGTTTGGCATTTACAAACATATTATACTGATCGAAGAGTAAAGCTAAGCTTGAAAGAAATGATACAGTAATTTCAAACACTGTGACTGTATATGGACATGCGCAGTTGAGAAATGTTAAAAAAATAGTAAGACCTAAAACAGTATTTAAAATAAAATAAAATAAAAACTAGTCTTAAAATGTAGAGAAATTAAATAATATAAAAAAGATAATCAAGGAGAGATTAAATTTTAAATTTCATTTCATTGTATACATGATTTCTGATTGGTCATTAGCTGAATGTGACTGAAGTTATCGAGAAACATTTTGTACTGAAGATCTGTACCAGCCTGATATTTTAAATTTTAAAATTAGAAAATTTCACTTTTTACCATAATGCAAAATTAGGAGCTTTTCGTTAATATTTATCGCTGTATGTTTGTTGTTTAGAAGATGTAGTGCAAAGACACATGTACTGTTATCGTTAGATTTTATGTGCTCTTTAAAATGCATCCGAAGGTTTCGACCAGTTTGCCCAATGTATACTTCATCAGAATAGTCACGTCCAATTTTGTAGATCCGTGACTCATTAAATCGGCCTGTTACACTAGTGGCGTATCTTATAGTATCAATAATACTGTTTTCAAAACAGAACCCAATTCTGATATTTGAATCTTTGAGAGTTTTGCCTGTTTTACTAGAAATCATTCCATAATGGGGCAGAACTACGAATTAAATTTTTTGTTTCGCTTCCTCTATTTCTAGAATAATTTCTTTTGCGTCCCATTTTTCTTAATCTTCAGTTTCTGTCTATACAATTCTTTACTTATTTGTGTTTGAAATTATCTACTTTGGCTAAATTTTGCATTCACATCATTACATTACTATTCGTTGAGATCATACAATGAAGTGCCAAATAAATTAGTATCGGTATGCGTATTGTGTGTGTGTGGTTTGAGGTTTTCGGACGCTAAACAGCGTGGTGGTATGCGTATTCAAATACGGAGAAATATAAACAGGCAGAATGCGGCGCTGCAGGGTTATTACAAATGATTGAAGCGATTTCACAGCTCTACAATAACATTATTATTTGAGATATTTTCACAATGCTTTGCACACACATACAAAAAGTCAAAAAGTTTTTTTAGGCATTCACAAATGTTCGACATGTGCCCCTTTAGTGATTCGGCAGACATCAAGCCGATAATCAAGTTCCTCCCACACTCGGCGCAGCATGTCCCCATCAATGAGTTCGAAAGCATCGTTGATGCGAGCTCGCACTTCTGGCACGTTTCTTGGTAGATGAGGTTTAAACACTGAATCTTTCACATAACCCCACAGAAAGAAATCGCATGGGGTTAAGTCGGGAGAGCGTGGAGGCCATGACATGAATTGCTCATCATGATCTCCACCACGGCCGATCCATCGGTTTTTCTATCTCCTGTTTAAGAAATGCCGAACATCATGATGGAGGTGCGGTGGAGCACCATCCTGTTGAAAGATGAAGTCGGTGCTGTCGGTCTCCAGTTGTGGCATGAGCCAATTTCCAGCATGTCCAGATACACGTGTCCTGTAACGTTTTTTTCGCAGAACCGTGAGGTTGCACAAAACACGTTAACTTTTGGTGAATTGCGAATTTGCTGCACGAATGCGTGAGGATTCTCTACCGCCCAGATTCGCACATTGTGTCTGTTCCCTTCACCATTAAGAAAAAATGTTGCTTCATCACTGAAAGCAAGTTTCGCACTGAACGTATCCTCTTCCATGAGCTGTTGCAACCGCGCCGAAAATTCAAAGCGTTTGACTGTCATCGGGTGTCAGGGCTTGTAGAAATTGTAAACGGTAAGGTTTCTGCTTTAGCCTTTTCCGTAAGATTTTCCAAACCGTCGGCTGTGGAACGTTTAGCTCCTGCTTGCTTTATTCGTCGACTTCCGTGGGCTACACGTGAAACTTACCCGCACGCGTTCAATCGTTTCTTTGCTCACTGCAGGCCGACCCGTTGATTTCCCCTTACAGAGGCATCCAGAAGCTTTAAACTGCGCATACCATCGCCGATTGGAGTTAGCAGTTGGTGGATCTTTGTTCAACTTCGTCCTGAAGTGTCATTGCACTGTTATGACTGACTGATGTGAGTGCATTTCAAGCACGACATACGCTTTCTCGGCTCCTGTCACCATTTTGTCTCACTGTGCTCTCGAGCGCTCTCGCGGCAGAAACCTGAAGTGCGGCTTCAGCCGAACAAAACTTTATGAGTTTTTGTACGTATCTGTAGTGTGTCGTGACCATATGTCAATGAATGGAACAACAGTGAATTTATGAAATCGCTTCAATCATTTGTAATAGCCCTGTACATTGATGCGCCAAAGAAACTGGTATAGGCATGCGTATTCAAGTATAGATATATGTAAACGTGCAGAATACGGCGCTGCGGTCGGCAACGCCTATATGAGACAAGAAGTGTCTGGCGAAGTTGTTAGATCGGTTACTGCTGCTACAATGGCAGGTTATCAAGATTTAAGTGAGTTTGAACGTGGTGCTGTAGTCGGCGCACGAGCGATGAGACACAGCATTTCCGAGGTAGCGATGAAGTGCGGATTTTCCAGTATGATCATTTCACAGGTTTACCGTGAATATCAGGAATCCGGTAAAGCTTCAAATCTCCGCCATCGCTGCGGCCGGAAAAAAATCCCGCAAGAACGAGACCAACGACGACTGAAGAGAATCGTTCAACGTGGCGGAAGTCAACCCTTCCGCAGATTGCTGCACATTTCAGTGCTCGGCCATCAACAAGTGTCAGCGTGCGAACCATTCAACGAAAGATCATCGATATGAGCTTTCGGAGCCGAAGGCGCACTCGTGTACCATTGATGGCTGCACGACACAAAGCTTTACGCCTCGCCTGGACCCGTCAACACCGACATTGGACTGTTGATGGCTGGAAACATGTTGCCTGGTCGGACGAGCCTCGTTTCAAATTGTGTAGATCGGATGGACGTGTACAGTTATGGAGACAACCTCATGAATCCATGGACCCTGCATTTCAGCAGAGGACTGTTCAAGCTGGTGGAGGCTTTGAAATGGTGTGGGGGGTGTGTGTGCAATTGGAGTGATATGGGACCACTGATAGGTCTAGATGCGACTCTGACAGGTGATACCTAAGCATCCTGTCTGATCACCTACAACCATTCACGTCCATTGTTCATTCCGACGGACTTGGGCAATTCCAGCAGGGCAATGCGACACCCTACACGACCAGAATTGCTACAGAGTGGCTCCAGGGACACTCTTCTGAGTTTAAACACTTCCGCTGGTCACCAAGCTCCCCAGACATTAACATTATTGAGCATATCTGGGATGCCTTTCAACATGCTGTTCAGAAGAGATCTCCACCCCCTCGTAATCTTAGGCCCTATACACA